>NW_024465862.1:600000-1026107 GCF_017591425.1 Ochotona curzoniae | reverse complement strand
CTATCATCTTCCAGGGCCTGCAAGCCACCTGAGTCAGCCCTTGAGCCAGGATGCTTTAATGCAGCTGATGCGGGAGCATACCTGCTCCCCGTTGGCACCAATGACTTGCAAGGGGACAGGATCACAACTCTGGCCCCAGACCTGGTCCCAGCTACTCCCCTGCTTCTCCCCCAGGGCCTCACCTGCCCACCTCTGCCCCAGGGAGACATCACTGCAATTTCCTCACCTTCATACCATGCTTTTTCTCAGCCTTATGCTTCCTGTATTTCAACAAAATCTAGTTCCGTTTTTGCCCAATGTGCAGAGTCTCTTTCAGGCCCGTGGGAGCTCCCCAGGCAGGGGCAGCCTACCCCCGATATCCACACACAATGTTGCTTGGGGATCCTCCACATGGGACAAAGTAGCCCCCTCCCCAGGGACATAGCCACACCTGCCCATCTTTCCAAAGGCAGCACCCACACATGACAAGGCCAAGGAACACAAGCTCCAGCAGATGCTGTGTGGGGCCTCATCTGAGCCACCTCATGCTCAGGGACACATGATCTCAGCTCTGACAACACAGCTGACCTCCCACGTGTGTTCCCAGTGCAGCCTCAGTGACCTCATCTGGGTCAGAGGATGGCATCCCTGCCTGCACGGGAGGACACGGTGGGGAGTGCAAGCACTATACCTCCCTGCACACACTGTTAGCATGCAGCTCGCGGCATGAGGTGCACACAAAGCTCTCATAAGGCCGGTTGGGGCTTCTTTCTTCAATGGCCTCTCACAACCAGAGTCCATGAGTAAGTCTCACAGCTTCGTCTAAGCAAGAGAACTGCAGGCTCTGGGCATGAAGCTTGACCTGCCATCCACAGCCATTGTAGTGCCGCGTCTCCTCTTCTTTTCTTACTGCACAAGGCCAGAGATCAATCGCTCTTACTTTTTCTTGTAGAGTAACCCAAGACTTCAGCCTTCCATGTGCACTAGAATAGCAAGGGAGAATAGATCAGAACTTATTTTATTTGTGACTTGCTCTTTTGAGAACTGAATACAAGTACTAATGAGCGCTGCTCACTTGCTGACCTGCTCAGTCCCAGGGCACTCAATGTATCCTCTGCAGCCTTGTAGATGTCAGGTACAAGTATTTCCCACTGTACTAAACAGTCCAACTGTCTTCCTTCATATTGTCCTTACATTATGCTATCACACTAAACCCAGAACCTTTAAGCAGCCATGGGACACCAGGAAATAATAGAAGCCCCTAGACACCAGGTCAGGGGCATCTGTACCTGGGCCATTCCTTGACATTTGATCCTAGAGACACAGAGCAGCTGCTTCCTGCCCTGCACAGCTACAACTTGTGACGCTAAATCCAATCATTGTGGTAGGATGCTCACATTGAACACAGAAGAGAGTTGCCTGTGACCCCTACCTCCACCAGGCTTCCAGGCAGTGAGGATGCAAGCTGGGGGATGCTAGGACCCTGTGAGCCATGAAGACTCAGTGGGCACAGTGAAATGGCCATGGTCAGGGTGCAAAGTGAGAAATGGCTTCCTATTGTCTGCACCCTTTTCCTACCTGCTGACCCCACACCAGGCTCTAGCTTCTATTTTCCTATAATGGCCATAAAGTCAGACCAGTTGATTTCCTGGCATAGAAGAAGACAATCATGGCACTCCTGATATATCCAATGTTGAAGCTGGGCATGGCCTAAACTAGAAACTGCACACTCAATCCAGGTCTAGGAAAATGGTGACATGACCAAAACACACACAAGTGCACACAGGTGCACACACAAGAAGTCAGAAACAGGAATCAAGCTAGGATCATACACCCAGCACTGCCATGTGCAATGTGGGTATCCCCAACATTGGCTAGGCTCTGGCTCCAAATCCCAGCCAGGGGCATGCACATCTGCTGTAATCTGATTCAAAGATACACAAGCACCTGATTCCTAATTGGAGGTATGGGCACCCAGAAAATGAGTGAGTCAAACATTCAAACCAGATGACCAGGAAGAGGCTCCATATATTTCTTTGTCCTTGTCCCTCCCACTGTCTACATAGTCCATGTTGTGGGCAGACAATGGAGCTCACCCTCTTCCATTTCCGAGGTTTCCAGAGCCTCCTCAGAAGATTGGAGTTTGTTAGGAGGGGTCTTACGGATAATCCCCAAGACCTTTCTTCTCTCAAGGAAAACCAACAGGAATTGGCATTTCCCTGAACCCATTTCATCTGGAATGGTTTCAACACTTTCATCACCAGGGTCTCTGCTGCTTACTTTAAGCACAGTAGTGAGCCTGACATAAGGAGTTGCTTACCTTACGGAGCAGGCACATTCACTTGGAGCCATTTTCTGCATTGTGCTGGGTTGCCTGGAGTGGACTGGAGAATCACAAATAAGACAGATACCTTGCCTTTGCATCTTCCTGTTCCCATGCTGGTCTTCCTTGTGCATTGGCTCAGGAAACATGAAAGGCAGTGCTGCCAAGAAAGAAGATGAGATTCAGGACTGAGAGATAATAGTTGAGGCATTTTCAGTTTGCTTGGATTCTCTGGGATTAAATCAACTTAGTAAAACCACCTGCCATCCTTAGGACTGAGGGCCCAAGCAAGTCCACTGTCTCACACTGAAATCTCTTGGGAAATATAGACTTCACCTATAGACTCATTGGAGTAACTTGGAGTGCCCTACACTCTACTGGAAGCTTGAAAATGTATTTTTCCAATGGGAGCAGGTGCAAAAACAGCAGAAGCACAAAAATCACAATGGGCAGTGGAAGGACAAGGAATGAATTCCCAGATGCAATATCAGCAACTGGAGGAGAGACAAACTTACATACAAGGGAGATCCACCATGAAACATGACATTTCATTTTCTACCTACTGAAGAGCACTATCCCCAGATAAAATGCTCCCAGGTCCATGAAACAAAGCCCAGAAAGCAGAAACCCAGACTCCTGGATATGAGCCTTCTTAGACCTCTCCTTCTGCATTCCTCTGACACCAAGGCTAAGCCCAATGCTTGCATTCTGGTGTCTCAGGAAAGACTGTGTCTTTCTCACATCTGACTGTCCTATGGTGGATTTCCTCTCTAGAGGGAATTGTTGTTAGGAGACCTTAGACAATTATTAAAACTGAAAATCCAGATTCATCAACCTTGGATCCCCTCAGCTGTGTCAATCGGCAAGGCCAGGCTCTAAGCGATATTTGAATGCCACCTGAGAGAACGGGTGTCCCCAGAAATACTTTATTCCATTGCAATGAAACAAAATGAAAATATAGATAAATGGCATTTTGCCAAAGTATAGAGCTTCTGCACAGGCAAGAAAACATTCAAGTCAGCAGAGAGACAACCAACAGAGTGAATATGTGTGTATGCGTGTGTGTGTGTGTGATAGATTTGACAAAGGGGTTAATAAAGGAACATATGAAAACTCAACAGCAAAAATAAATCATTCAGATAAAAAGGACAGTAGGATAAATAGACATGTCTTGAATGACTACATACAAATAATGACCAGGCACATGAAAACCTTCTCGTCACTAACCTCAGGCCAATCAAAACCACAGAGCCCTGTGAAACGGCTAATCCTCCCTTTTCAAGTGCCAGAATACCACATGGGCAGCAGTTTGCGTTCCATCTGCCCTACTTCTTATCCAGTTCCATGCTCATGTCTTGGAAAGGCAGCAGAGGATGGCCCAAAGCCTTCACACTCCGGATTCATGTGGGAGACTCAGAAGAAGTTCCTGCCAACTGGATACAAATGGGCTCAGATCCAGCTGTTGTGGCCATTTGGGGAGTGAAACAACAGATGGAAGATCTTTCTATCTTCCTCTCTGTAAATCTACCTTCCCAACAAAAATGAATAAATCTTGTCAAACATTATAGGCTACAACCTCCTAAATGGACAATGGAACTTCAATAAGATGAAAGACATTAAGTGTTGGTACGGCTGTTTGTGCATAAAAGGGGAGCATTAACTTTGCATTGCGCGTGCAAGTTAGAAAAGCCACTGTGGAAGATCATAAGCAAGTTGCTCTAAAAACTGAAACTAGGCTTACCAGCCAAGCAGTTGTACCTGACACTGATTAGTCATTTCTCCGAATCTAGGGTTCAGGAGGCTGTATGGCGCAAGTCACATGGCACTATCTGTGAAGCACTGGAGTTCACTTGGTGATTATTCTGTGTTTCTGGTTTCATGGTCATCTACTGAACATCATTCCTGGTGTTTGACAGATAATAGACAATAGGCACCACTAACAATAGACAGGGTTCACTGAGAAAAAAAAAAAGCCACACTTTCTTCCATACACCCTGCTAAAACAAACAAGCAAACAAAACAATATCTTCCTGAAATAAGAGCAAATAAAAGGAAAACAAGATGGTTGTTAGGTGGTTCCCCTTTTCAACAAGTATTTTTTCCACACTAGTTAATATGACCAGATTCAGGTCCCCTCAGCAGAGAACAGATTCTTTTAACTTTCATTGACTGACTTCAAGTACATTATACACATTGGAAAACACCAGTCTCTGGAGAATCAGTTCACACAACTGAAACATGCAAACAACTGTCTACTATACCTGATTTCCTTTGTAAAAGTTTCTCCTGAGTTTCTTCTCCCAAGTGACCCAATGTAATCATACTTGAGCACCTTTACAAAGATGCTAATATTTCTGTGATTCTGTGGGCCCTATGAATGAATCCATCTGGACTTTTAAAAAGTGGATTCTTTATAGTGCAAAGCCATTCAGTCACATGTACTACCATTAACCCAACACCTAGAGCTATGTGGTCACGGAAAAAAACTAGACAGCAAAGTAAGGAACTGCGATACTGTGTCAGGAACACGTGGGATGTCCCCATCACACACTGGAGTGCTGGGCTCAAGTTCTACCTCTCCTCCCAGTTCTAGCTTCCTGCTGATGCACAACTTGGGAGACAGGTGATGGATCTAGTAGTTGGAATCATGTACCCATCTGGGAGACTCACATTACCTCATGTGTCCCCAGCTCTGGTATGGTCCGACAACAACTGGTGCAGACATTTGTGGAGTTTAACAGTAATAGCAAAGCTAGTTGCTTCACTGTCTTTTCTTTTCTTTTCTTTTCTTTTCTTTTCTTTTCTTTTCTTTTCTTTCCTTTCCTTTCCTTTCCTTTCCTTTCCTTTTCCTTTTCCTTTTCCTTTCCTTTTCTTTTTTTGATGTTGTTCAGAGGAATGCAGGCCCATGAAGACATCTGAAGAGGGTGGGGTACATCAAGGTACAGGGGAAGATGAGCAGGGAAAAATGCTCCCAATTTTTGTTTTCTTCCCTTTCCTTTTTCTCTTCTGTATGGTGGGGACGGGGTGTAGGAATAGGGATAGGGGTAGGGGATGAAGAAGAAGGAATGGGTTGCTCCCTGCTGCCAAACTACATCAGTACCTGGCAGTGGGTGATGTCTGCTTAGAAACCCCAGTGTGGAGAATATTAAAAGAGTTTTGATAGTTCTAAGATACTGTTGGCTTCACTGCTCCAAGGTTGTGAAATTCCTTCCAAGGCTCACTGTCTGACAGAGGCCACCCTAGTATATCCACTCACTCAGCTCTTCCCTCCAAATCCTGGCCAGCAGACTTGTCAAACTTTTCTGCTCTCCGTCTTCTTACAAGTCATCCAACACCATCTGTAGGCACAAATGAGCTGCCTGTCATATCCCCGTGATGTACCTGGGCATGCCATTCACAGCACAGGCATAAGCAACTGAGGAGGTATAGCCCTGGTATATGCATTCCAAGGTCAGACCACATATTCTATGATTCTCCCTATGGCCAGAGCTTTAAGTCCATGGTTCAGTTGGGGAGTCCTCTAAGTAACCTCACCTGAAGTCACCCCAACCCTGACTCTTGTATGTGTCAGCAAGTATAGGATCCAGTTCAGTCTGTCACCCACGTCAGCCTATGTGCACACTGATATTTGTAACTGCCTGGTCAGTTTGGTTTTCAGTCCCATGTCCCATGCAAACCTATGGGTGTTGCAGCCAGGCCCAGCCGAATCAGTATGCCACAAACTTGGTCCTTGTGCACACCAGCACAGACTGCAGCCCAGTTGGAGCCACACCAATACTCCTCAGCAGGCTTGGCCCCAGTTGTGGTTCCTGTGCATGCCATTATGTGCATACTAGTCTAGCCAATACTGCAGCTCAGTTGGGCTCTCATGTACACCTATTGTTGCTGTAGTTTAACTCAGCCCACCCCACCCCATAAAGCAGGCTACACTTGTGCCAACAGGTGCTGCCATGTTGTCCAGCCTGGTTTGCCCATAGCACGAGCTATGACGCATACCAGCAGGAATTGCAGCACAGCAGAGAATTGTCCTACATTTCCCAACTGGGTACAATCCCTCACTAGATGCTGAACTTTCCAGGGAGTAATACATTCCAGTCTGACATATCTTACAACATGTACTGGCATTTGTTAGTGGATGCTGCAGCAAAGCCTAGCCAGAGAGCACTTATACTAACCCTTGCAAGCGCCAGCAAATGGAGTGGTCATATCTAGCCCAGAACTCCCCCAAATCCAGCTCACATGCAGGATGATGGTTGTTACAATACTACCCAGGGTCTGTTGCAGTCTGGTCTGTCCTTAGTCCCAGTTCCGATGCTGCAGGCCCCACACCAAGTCTGCTCCTGACCTGGGCTCTTACATGTGCTGGTAAGTGCTGTGGCACAGTCTGACATGGCCCATCTCACCTCAGCAGTCTCTGGTGGCTGCTTCAGTGTGGTTCCACCTGGCCTGCTCCCAGCTCATGTCATGGGAGAAGGGTCCTGTAGCCTCACACAGCCTGGCCAGTCCCCAGTCCTGGACTTAATGTGAACTGGTGACTGTTGGATCCCAACCTGGCCTACACTGTGTCCTGACTTTCGCAATTCCCAGTGGGTGGTGTAAACTACCCAGCCCACTCTGCCCTCTTACCTGAACCATATGATTGCCAACAGCTACTATAGCCCAGCCTGGCCTGGCCTGTCTCCAGTCAGTTCTTGTGCTCACCAGCTGGGGATGCATCTTAATAGGGGAGTTTCCCAAGTTCTCCTGTCACAATAGCTTCCAGTGGCAGATCTCATGCACACTGCCAGGTGTTTGACTCATCCTGACTTGGCTTATCACCAATCCTGACTTTCACTGTTGGCTACGGTGGCCTTGCCATACCATCCCACACATTATGGCTCTTGCTGGTGAGTGCTACAGCCCAGGCCTGCCTGGCCTACCCCAAGACCCTGCTAGTGTTGATCAGCAGATGCCATGCCCTAGCTCAGCCTGTCCCACACCCACTCTGGCTCTCATGAGTGTCAGTGGGTACCGGAGCATAGGTCTGTCCCTGTCCCTGTTTCTTGTACTCACCAATGGTAACCAAGCCCATCAGGGGCATCCACTAATACTCCTAACGGGCCTACCCCCAGCCATACATCCTGCACATGCTGGCAGTTGAACTGACACAGCCTGGCGCATACCCTCTGTCTTGGTCCTTGCCATTGGATGCTGCAGACTGGACCTGCTTGCCTTCATCTCTGGCTCTGATGCAAACTGATAGGTGTGACGGCCTAGTCTGGCAAATTATGCCATGGTCCATGCCCCACCTTGCCTACCCCGTGCATGCCAATGTGCTGGGATTTGACCTAGGTCAGCCTGTCACTACCCACAGCCTCCAACAAACCAGCAGATATTGCAGTTCCACTGGAGCCCATACATCTGCAACAGAATCTGCTCTCAGACCCAGTTCTCTTGCATGCTGGTTAGTTCATGATACAGTCTAATGTATCATGCCCTGACACTCACTGGCAGCTACTGTTTTCAAGCCCTGCCAGGCAAGACTCCAAACCCTCACTTTTGTGTTCACCAGTAGGTGGCAGTCGATATCAACAAGCCTAGTTCAAGTTTCCCATGTGGGTGGGTGCACTGGTCTCATCCTAAAAGTTCCTCAGGCATCTGTCCTCCAAACCACCTAGTCTCAGCACCCTCATTTACCTGTAAGTGTAATGGTCTGGTCAGAGGAAGTCACCCTAAGGTTATTGCTCACCTGTAATATTCTCACACAGTGGTTTACCCTCCTGCACAGCCTCACACCTCCTTTCCATAGAAATTCACAGCCCACATGCCAGCAAGCATGCAGGCCCACACACCCAGTCTTCTTATTATGCAGCATGTGAACCATGACCCTGCCTGCCTTCCTGGGGCCCAAGCATGCTCACATGGATCCCCAGGCCCCATCTGCCAGCATTCAATCCTAGGGCCATGCCCACCTTTCTCGGGCCACAGGAATGCCTATGTGCAGATCCCTGGCATCCATGCATTTTGCACATGGATACCACTGCCCCCTGCTAGCATCATCCAGCATCCTGGCATCTTCTCTGTCTCCTTTTCAAATTAATTGGCAAAATTTGGATATGTCTATGCCATATACATATATTGCTCTTTCAAGGTATTTGTATTCATTACAAACTTTTATTGAGTTTTTTTTTTATTAATTGCATTTCATTTTGTGACAGTTTCATAGGCTCTGAAATTCCCCCAACCCCTTCCCATGCCCTCCCCTAACGGTGGATTCCTCCACCGTGTTGAGTATTACAGTTAAAATCCAGTCAATGTTCTTTCATCGCAAGCATGTACCAAGCACAGGGTGCAGCATCTTATTGTCCAGATAAATTCAATGGTTTCTTGGGGAGACCATCTCCGGTCTCAAGGCAGAGCTGGCAGAATATCATCCTGACCAATTAAAAGCCCCAACATAACATCAACAGCAATTTACAACATTATGGAGTTAACTGACATGGTATTGAGTAACCAACATGTTAAAAAATGCAAGTTCTTAACCACATCCTGTAACTACTTCATTGACACTTCAAGTTTAGTTTATATACAACCGGCTTCTATACACCTTAAAATCGCTACAGGGTGCTATTCAGCTGTCTCATGTCTATTTTCATTTTAGT
The DNA here is from genome assembly GCF_017591425.1 of Ochotona curzoniae. Classification (NCBI taxonomy): domain Eukaryota; kingdom Metazoa; phylum Chordata; class Mammalia; order Lagomorpha; family Ochotonidae; genus Ochotona; species Ochotona curzoniae. The sequence goes on along the minus strand of NW_024465862.1, from coordinate 1,017,164 downwards.
ATTTAGCAGTTTATAGTGTTAAAGCATAATTTTTACTGAACTTGGCAGATTTTAGAATAGTCTAAACTGGATTGTAACTCTAGCAAGGCATATGTCAACAGTTGAGCTGCAGAACAGTTTTAGGAGGGTTATGCAGAGAAATCTTGAATACCTTAGGAAGGAGTAACTTATCTTTGTGTCCTATCTAGTGTTACAAACTTCTAAAGCACAATGAGTTAAGCAAGATATTTTACATCTACATACCTTGGTCTTGAATGGCCCTGGAGAGAGTGAACATCCTTGTCTGGTTCTGCAACTTAGTGGAAATGCCCTTAACCAAGCCAAGTCCTTCCAACACTAGCACCACAGGAATTGGATCTGCCTGAAAACAATGAGAGCTTGGGTGACTTCTTTTCTTCTTCCCATTCTTGTCTTTGTCTCAGCTTTGTTTTCCCGGTACATTCATAAAATACAGATTTTGTTCTTTGCACATTTGAGCTCTTCAGGCCATGCCCAGCCTACCCCATTCTCAGTGAAAAACAGGGCTCCACCTGGCTAATATGAGGGAAGACATTGGTTCTGACGGAACCCATTGAGGGTTGGGGACTTTAGACAAGCACCAATGAATGCTGGAAAAGAGGGGATGCCAGGGAAACTGCGGGGAGTGGGGGGAGGGATGGGGACAACTCAGAATGAGTCCTCTCAGAGCAGGGACCTCCCCACCCCACTCTCACTGCAGGGCAGGGCTCAATGACAAGGACGCGAATCATCACGAGAGGACATCAAGCTCTGCCCAGGAGCAGACAGAACTACCCATCACACACAGGGAGCACTGTCTGCTGGGAAGCCCAAGGAAGGAATGACTCAGAGATGTCAGGAGCTGTCCAGTAGCTGCGCTCACCAACAGGACCCTGACAGAGGCAGCAGGTCAGTTTTGCAAACTGGTGCAGGCAGTTGGGTCAACTGCACAGGAGACAAAGTAGGCCTTGTCCTTGACCCACTGGGGATGCTAGAAGGCCTGCTGTGCAGGTGAGGTGGAATACTCATGGCTGAATGTGTGAGACCCATGCAACAATGCTAAAGGTGTGACCATGCCTCCTCAGAGCTCCTAGGATCTGGAGGTCATATGGAAGGAGTTGGTCACCAAACTTCAGCCAAGTGGAAACCATTGCTCTCACCCCAGGTCAAAAAAAGAACACTGGCTGAGAGGGAATCCTCCACCCAGGCTATGCCTAAGGTGATGTAGAGGTGTAGCCATGACTTCTTAATGGACTTCTCAGCTCACCCAGGGGCTAAGGTATAGGCCCTGGAGGGAGCTGGGGTCCTAGGAAGCTTACCTGGCAGTATTTCTGGGAAAGGTTTATCAGATTCAACAATATGAGCACCCCTATGAAACTCCCCTAGGAAAAAGTCCCCCATGGTACCCCAGCCCAAAGCTTAGGCTCCTGCCAGCCTGCAGTCCCAGCCATATCCCACCACCACTAGCAGGCAGTGGATGACAGTGCATCCACCTGATCAGGGGAGTCCTCCACAGCTATTTGGCTGTCTTGGGAAGGAAGGGCCCCAGCATCCACATTTCCAAACTGGCCTGGGCTACATGTGACACATGGCAGGGTACTTCAAGCAGAGACATCAACAGCAGAGTTAAGTTCCACAGATTCAATAGCATGAGCTCAGGAAGTGCACAGTACTCCCAATAGGCTTGACGAAAAGTAGGCCTTGCCATGACACATGATAATCAAGCTCTCCAGTTGGACACAGGGAAAATATCCTTAAATGTATACGTGGAAAAATTAATTAACATATACAGGAACTTCAATCAGATTCATTGTTGACCTCTCACAGGAAACTCTACAGCCCAGAAGATAAAGAGTGACATATTCCACATTTTTTTTTATTAATAAATTTTATTTTGACATTCTTTACATAGTTAATTAGGGTAAGAAGGTTCAAGGGCTACAGGAAAGTGGATAATACTAATATGTTTTCCATATTGTTACCTTCATGTTTAAAAGGGGGGTATTAAGGGAGAAGGCCCACCCAATTTCCCACCCTCCCCAAGTCCCGGGTGTAGGGCATGCTCTGAGGTTCTTGCTCAAGTGGTTTTGATATTGCAACAGTTATGAATCGCTGTCAATCTTGCCGCTCCAAGCACTATGAGGTCTTTGAAAAATCCACTGATTGACATAGTCCATCATAGCTTAGATGGTTGGTTGACCTGTTCTGTCTTCTCTCTTTTCTTCGTTAGGGTTCTGAGTCCAGCATTTAGATTAGGAAGATCTCCAAAGAAACTTCTTGTATGTGCTAACAAGTACAGGGCCTGGCACCGTCCATCGCTCCAATCAGCTGGTGGTTGCAATTCCTGGGTTGGTTCTGTTTTCACTCCCGACTTCCACTGGAACCAATGGGTGTTGCAGTCCAGTCTGGTTCTGCCCAGCACATACTTGGCCCTCACATAAACCAGCGGGAGCTGTAGCCTAGGTTGGAGCGACCCACAATAACCCCAACCAGGCCCACCCCCTACCCTGGTTTGCCAGTAAGTGTAGCAGTAATCCAGTCTGTCCCACATCCCATTCCACCCCAGCCGCTGTCTTAGTTTTATGTCCTCCCGTGGAAGTGGTAACCCAAGAGGGATGAGCCCACTATTTCCCTCCCAGGCCTCTCCCACTCCCAGATTCCAGTTGATGCTGCCCAAACAAACCTCGCCCACTTTAATTTTGTTTGCACCAGTAGGAATAATCCGCCCAGCCTGGCTTTTCCCTGATCTAGTCCACATGAGGCGCACAGGTGTGGTAGCTCTGCCTAGTCTGGTCTGCCCCCATCCCAGCCCATGCTCTCCTGCGGAAGTAGCTGTCCAGCAAAGGAACCCTCCCTTATTCCCCTGCCAGCTCTGCCCACTTCCTTTCTTGTTCTCAGGCTGGTTGGGCGCTGCGGTCCCTTCTGGTACAGGCAACCTCACCTCGGCATTCCATAATGTGCACTAGTCTTTGTTGCGACCGACCCTGGGTCGACCCACACTGGTGCCTGGATTTGCCAGTGGATGATGTGGACAGATTCAGCCTGGTCTTGCCCCCACGTCTGCCAACTGTATGCCAGTGGGTAGGTTTCCATGGCCTTTTCTGGGCTGTTTCCTATCATGTTTCTTGCGTTTACCTGCTGGGTCTGTGTCCTGCCAGAGGAGTTGCCCAGGCTCCTCCATCAGAACCTCTCCCAATGCCAGGTTTCACGCTTACCAGTGGGTCCATGAGCCAACCCTACTCAGTCCACCTCCTGTCATAGCAGGAACTGTGGCTTTTCCTGACTGGCCTTCAACCCAATCTGGTTCTTGCTGTTGGATGTTCCAGCCCAGCCATGGTTTGTCCATACCCACGTATGGCTCACACATGGCTCAGTAGGGGTTTGAGACCCTGCCTAGTCCATCCCACATCTGCCCTGGTCCTCCAGAACACCAGGGGGAGTCGGGGTCCGGCCCAGTTCGGTGCATCCAATCCCAGTCCACACTTGTGCCAAGGGAGACTACAACTGTTTCCAGATCAGAACGCAGCCCCCTTCCAGGCCACGCGCCTCTTGGTGGGAACCTCAGCCCAGCTAGGGTTGTCCCCTTTGCTCCCCAACCGGGTCCGTTCCCAGGCATAGATCACATGCCTGCCAATGGATGCTCTGACTCAGCTTGGCACAGCCCCTCCCCTGTCCCGAACTCTGCCTTAGACACTGTGGCTTAGCGTCCCAGGCTCCCACAGACCAGCAGGTACAAGAGCCTAGCTCGGCATGACCTCTGCTCCCTCCTGGTTTCTAGTTTTACTTGTGGGCTAAGGTTTGCTCAGTCGTGCCTAATCTACTCTGTTCCATTACCAGTTGACACATTGGCCAACTGTTGGAGCTACTTGTGCAGGGCAAGCCCCAAGCCATAGCTTCTGCATGACTGGTATTTGGTGCTCAGCATTATTAGTGATTACAAGTTTTGCTAAGGAAGAGTTACTGCCTGTTTCAGGTCCAAGAAGCACAATGGGTTCAACCTGGAGCTAATTAAGCAGCAACTCAAAGAACCAAATCCCCAGAGCTCCCCAGCCGGGCGGCCAGCAGGCGGAGCCTGGCACCAATGGCGCACTGGCCGCCCGGGGAGGACGGCTCACCATGTGCCCATGGCGGCCGTCCGGGATCCAGGCATGAGACGCCCCGTCCTGAGACCCACCAGCTGCCAGGAGGCTGCTGGAGGTTTAAATAACCCAGGCCCAAGGTCGCGCCCCTCCCAAATCCCATTCACCGCCCCATGAAGGCGGCGGGTGGGCCCCGGACCTGCCCAGTCCCGGAGGCCTCCCCCCCTCGGTCTACTCACCCCGAAGGAAGCGGCCCCCGAAACCCAGCAGGCCCGGGGAGGACGGCTCACCATGTGCCCATGGCGGCCGTCCGGGATCCAGGCATGAGACGCCCCGTCCTGAGACCCACCAGCTGCCAGGAGGCTGCTGGAGGTTTAAATAACCCAGGCCCAAGGTCGCGCCCCTCCCAAATCCCATTCACCGCCCCATGAAGGCGGCGGGTGGGCCCCGGACCTGCCCAGTCCCGGAGGCCTCCCCCCCTCGGTCTACTCACCCCGAAGGAAGCGGCCCCCGAAACCCAGCAGGCCCGGGGAGGACGGCTCACCATGTGCCCATGGCGGCCGTCCGGGATCCAGGCATGAGACGCCCCGTCCTGAGACCCACCAGCTGCCAGGAGGCTGCTGGAGGTTTAAATAACCCAGGCCCAAGGTCGCGCCCCTCCCAAATCCCATTCACCGCCCCATGAAGGCGGCGGGTGGGCCCCGGACCTGCCCAGTCCCGGAGGCCTCCCCCCCTCGGTCTACTCACCCCGAAGGAAGCGGCCCCCGAAACCCAGCAGGCCCGGGGAGGACGGCTCACCATGTGCCCATGGCGGCCGTCCGGGATCCAGGCATGAGACGCCCCGTCCTGAGACCCACCAGCTGCCAGGAGGCTGCTGGAGGTTTAAATAACCCAGGCCCAAGGTCGCGCCCCTCCCAAATCCCATTCACCGCCCCATGAAGGCGGCGGGTGGGCCCCGGACCTGCCCAGTCCCGGAGGCCTCCCCCCTCGGTCTACTCACCCCGAAGGAAGCGGCCCCCGAAACCCAGCAGGCCCGGGGAGGACGGCTCACCATGTGCCCATGGCGGCCGTCCGGGATCCAGGCATGAGACGCCCCGTCCTGAGACCCACCAGCTGCCAGGAGGCTGCTGGAGGTTTAAATAACCCAGGCCCAAGGTCGCGCCCCTCCCAAATCCCATTCACCGCCCCATGAAGGCGGCGGGTGGGCCCCGGACCTGCCCAGTCCCGGAGGCCTCCCCCCCTCGGTCTACTCACCCCGAAGGAAGCGGCCCCCGAAACCCAGCAGGCCCGGGGAGGACGGCTCACCATGTGCCCATGGCGGCCGTCCGGGATCCAGGCATGAGACGCCCCGTCCTGAGACCCACCAGCTGCCAGGAGGCTGCTGGAGGTTTAAATAACCCAGGCCCAAGGTCGCGCCCCTCCCAAATCCCATTCACCGCCCCATGAAGGCGGCGGGTGGGCCCCGGACCTGCCCAGTCCCGGAGGCCTCCCCCCCTCGGTCTACTCACCCCGAAGGAAGCGGCCCCCGAAACCCAGCAGGCCCGGGGAGGACGGCTCACCATGTGCCCATGGCGGCCGTCCGGGATCCAGGCATGAGACGCCCCGTCCTGAGACCCACCAGCTGCCAGGAGGCTGCTGGAGGTTTAAATAACCCAGGCCCAAGGTCGCGCCCCTCCCAAATCCCATTCACCGCCCCATGAAGGCGGCGGGTGGGCCCCGGACCTGCCCAGTCCCGGAGGCCTCCCCCCCTCGGTCTACTCACCCCGAAGGAAGCGGCCCCCGAAACCCAGCAGGCCCGGGGAGGACGGCTCACCATGTGCCCATGGCGGCCGTCCGGGATCCAGGCATGAGACGCCCCGTCCTGAGACCCACCAGCTCCCAGGAGGCTGCTGGAGGTTTAAATAACCCAGGCCCAAGGTCGCGCCCCTCCCAAATCCCATTCACCGCCCCATGAAGGCGGCGGGTGGGCCCCGGACCTGCCCAGTCCCGGAGGCCTCCCCCCCTCGGTCTACTCACCCCGAAGGAAGCGGCCCCCGAAACCCAGCAGGCCCGGGGAGGACGGCTCACCATGTGCCCATGGCGGCCGTCCGGGATCCAGGCATGAGACGCCCCGTCCTGAGACCCACCAGCTCCCAGGAGGCTGCTGGAGGTTTAAATAACCCAGGCCCAAGGTCGCGCCCCTCCCAAATCCCATTCACCGCCCCATGAAGGCGGCGGGTGGGCCCCGGACCTGCCCAGTCCCGGAGGCCTCCCCCCCTCGGTCTACTCACCCCGAAGGAAGCGGCCCCCGAAACCCAGCAGGCCCGGGGAGGACGGCTCACCATGTGCCCATGGCGGCCGTCCGGGATCCAGGCATGAGACGCCCCGTCCTGAGACCCACCAGCTCCCAGGAGGCTGCTGGAGGTTTAAATAACCCAGGCCCAAGGTCGCGCCCCTCCCAAATCCCATTCACCGCCCCATGAAGGCGGCGGGTGGGCCCCGGACCTGCCCAGTCCCGGAGGCCTCCCCCCCTCGGTCTACTCACCCCGAAGGAAGCGGCCCCCGAAACCCAGCAGGCCCGGGGAGGACGGCTCACCATGTGCCCATGGCGGCCGTCCGGGATCCAGGCATGAGACGCCCCGTCCTGAGACCCACCAGCTCCCAGGAGGCTGCTGGAGGTTTAAATAACCCAGGCCCAAGGTCGCGCCCCTCCCAAATCCCATTCACCGCCCCATGAAGGCGGCGGGTGGGCCCCAGACCTGCCCAGTCCTGGAGGCCTCCCCCCCTCGGTCTACTCACCCCGAAGGAAGCGGCCCCCGAAACCCAGCAGGCCCGGGGAGGACGGCTCACCATGTGCCCATGGCGGCCGTCCGGGATCCAGGCATGAGACGCCCCGTCCTGAGACCCACCAGCTCCCAGGAGGCTGCTGGAGGTTTAAATAACCCAGGCCCAAGGTCGCGCCCCTCCCAAATCCCATTCACCGCCCCATGAAGGCGGTGGGTGGGCCCCGGACCTGCCCAGTCCCGGAGGCCTCCCCCCCTCGGTCTACTCACCCCGAAGGAAGCGGCCCCCGAAACCCAGCAGGCCCGGGGAGGACGGCTCACCATGTGCCCATGGCGGCCGTCCGGGATCCAGGCATGAGACGCCCCGTCCTGAGACCCACCAGCTCCCAGGAGGCTGCTGGAGGTTTAAATAACCCAGGCCCAAGGTCGCGCCCCTCCCAAATCCCATTCACCGCCCCATGAAGGCGGTGGGTGGGCCCCGGACCTGCCCAGTCCCGGAGGCCTCCCCCCCTCGGTCTACTCACCCCAAAGGAAGCGGCCCCCGAAACCCAGCAGGCCCGGGGAGGACGGCTCACCATGTGCCCATGGCGGCCGTCCGGGATCCAGGCATGAGACGCCCCGTCCTGAGACCCACCAGCTCCCAGGAGGCTGCTGGAGGTTTAAATAACCCAGGCCCAAGGTCGCGCCCCTCCCAAATCCCATTCACCGCCCCATGAAGGCGGTGGGTGGGCCCCGGACCTGCCCAGTCCCGGAGGCCTCCCCCCCTCGGTCTACTCACCCCAAAGGAAGCGGCCCCCGAAACCCAGCAGGCCCGGGGAGGACGGCTCACCATGTGCCCATGGCGGCCGTCCGGGATCCAGGCATGAGACGCCCCGTCCTGAGACCCACCAGCTCCCAGGAGGCTGCTGGAGGTTTAAATAACCCAGGCCCAAGGTCGCGCCCCTCCCAAATCCCATTCACCGCCCCATGAAGGCGGTGGGTGGGCCCCGGACCTGCCCAGTCCCGGAGGCCTCCCCCCCTCGGTCTACTCACCCCAAAGGAAGCGGCCCCCGAAACCCAGCAGGCCCGGGGAGGACGGCTCACCATGTGCCCATGGCGGCCGTCTGGGATCCAGGCATGAGACGCCCCGTCCTGAGACCCACCAGCTCCCAGGAGGCTGCTGGAGGTTTAAATAACCCAGGCCCAAGGTCGCGCCCCTCCCAAATCCCATTCACCGCCCCATGAAGGCGGTGGGTGGGCCCCGGACCTGCCCAGTCCCGGAGGCCTCCCCCCCTCGGTCTACTCACCCCAAAGGAAGCGGCCCCCGAAACCCAGCAGGCCCGGGGAGGACGGCTCACCATGTGCCCATGGCGGCCGTCCGGGATCCAGGCATGAGACGCCCCGTCCTGAGACCCACCAGCTCCCAGGAGGCTGCTGGAGGTTTAAATAACCCAGGCCCAAGGTCGCGCCCCTCCCAAATCCCATTCACCGCCCCATGAAGGCGGTGGGTGGGCCCCGGACCTGCCCAGTCCCGGAGGCCTCCCCCCCTCGGTCTACTCACCCCAAAGGAAGCGGCCCCCGAAACCCAGCAGGCCCGGGGAGGACGGCTCACCATGTGCCCATGGCGGCCGTCTGGGATCCAGGCATGAGACGCCCCGTCCTGAGACCCACCAGCTCCCAGGAGGCTGCTGGAGGTTTAAATAACCCAGGCCCAAGGTCGCGCCCCTCCCAAATCCCATTCACCGCCCCATGAAGGCGGTGGGTGGGCCCCGGACCTGCCCAGTCCCGGAGGCCTCCCCCCCTCGGTCTACTCACCCCAAAGGAAGCGGCCCCCGAAACCCAGCAGGCCCGGGGAGGACGGCTCACCATGTGCCCATGGCGGCCGTCTGGGATCCAGGCATGAGACGCCCCGTCCTGAGACCCACCAGCTCCCAGGAGGCTGCTGGAGGTTTAAATAACCCAGGCCCAAGGTCGCGCCCCTCCCAAATCCCATTCACCGCCCCATGAAGGCGGTGGGTGGGCCCCGGACCTGCCCAGTCCCGGAGGCCTCCCCCCCTCGGTCTACTCACCCCAAAGGAAGCGGCCCCCGAAACCCAGCAGGCCCGGGGAGGACGGCTCACCATGTGCCCATGGCGGCCGTCTGGGATCCAGGCATGAGACGCCCCGTCCTGAGACCCACCAGCTCCCAGGAGGCTGCTGGAGGTTTAAATAACCCAGGCCCAAGGTCGCGCCCCTCCCAAATCCCATTCACCGCCCCATGAAGGCGGTGGGTGGGCCCCGGACCTGCCCAGTCCCGGAGGCCTCCCCCCCTCGGTCTACTCACCCCAAAGGAAGCGGCCCCCGAAACCCAGCAGGCCCGGGGAGGACGGCTCACCATGTGCCCATGGCGGCCGTCTGGGATCCAGGCATGAGACGCCCCGTCCTGAGACCCACCAGCTCCCAGGAGGCTGCTGGAGGTTTAAATAACCCAGGCCCAAGGTCGCGCCCCTCCCAAATCCCATTCACCGCCCCATGAAGGCGGTGGGTGGGCCCCGGACCTGCCCAGTCCCGGAGGCCTCCCCCCCTCGGTCTACTCACCCCAAAGGAAGCGGCCCCCGAAACCCAGCAGGCCCGGGGAGGACGGCTCACCATGTGCCCATGGCGGCCGTCTGGGATCCAGGCATGAGACGCCCCGTCCTGAGACCCACCCGACATATTCCACATTTTAAAGGGAAAAACTGTCAGCACAGAATAGCATACCAAGCAAAGGTTTCTATTGTTTTTCCAAAGGAAATAACATTTCTCCATAGTAATGGAAAGCTCTTCCACACCTACCCTAACAATGATACTGAAAGATGCTTTCTTAACAGAGAAAAGGAATAGCAACTACCAAACCAAAGGCAAACATGCAGACCATGCCAATAAAAAGAGAAAAGCCTGTACTAGTTAAGAAGCAAGACCTCCACCTGCCATCTTAGACAAAAATTTGCTCTAAGTGAATCAACGACCTCAATTTGCACTCAAAACCATCAAACTTATCAGAGGAAAACAAAGAAAACACTGCAAAGCAATGAGTAACACATTGTTACAATGACAGGACCAAATCAATGCCTGTCAATAATAACCCTGAATGTAAACTGAACGGGAAAGGATGAAACAGGATATTCCAAGGTAATGGAAAGGGAAAATGAGCTGGTGTAGCCATTCTCATATCAGATAATACAGAATTTGACTTGGAAACCTTTACAAAGATGAAAGGGGACATCACACAAGGATCAAGGGATCCATTCAGCAGGAAGAAATCACGTTAATGGTACACCTTAATTGGTACACACACCAAATGCCAGAGTACCTAATAACATGGAAGAAATATTAATGGATTTCAAGGAACAAATTGACTCCATGCTCTATCCCACAGAAAGATATGGCATCCTGACACTCACTAAAAATGGTGAACCCTGAAGGTACAGAGCTGGGGGAAAGCCAAGACAAAGACACCAGGGATGCCACCAGCCCACATGTGGACATCAGTGACAGAAAGCTGACCTGTCCCCAGAGGCTGGAGTAGGACTGGGCATTGAGGGTCACTATGTCCTTGAGGTGTTCTGGGAATTTTTCTATAGCTATATGGTGCAGATGGCTGCACAGCCCTGTACATGTATTAAAATAACTGGCACTTACATAAAGGAAAACCATAGGTCACATTCTATTAATTGTATGTTAAGAAAGCTGTTAGGGGAATGATTAGAGCAATCCAGAACTGACTCTGCTCCTTCACATGTGTGGAGTATGCACAAGTGACCATGCTGGTGGCAGGAGGATGCTGAGGCCATGTCTTCTGGGAGACTAGAAGGGATGTCACAGCAGAACCTGGCAGAGGGGAAACACAGTGGCATTTTTACAATCAAGAGTGGGCAATGTGAGATCTGGATTCAGTCACCATTCCTGAAGTCCCAGTACATTGCACAAATTCTGCCAAAAAGGACATCATGCCTCTTAATGGCTTAAACTCTGTGCCTCTGTATCCTCACCTGTGAGACACTTCTGTCCCCCTCATTTTCCTCCATCCCATTCCACCCCTCCTCACACCATTTCCCATGATGTTATAATGGTATTGTCATTTATCAACAGCTACAAGTTTAATATTCTGCTAGTTAAGTATATAATGGCATTGCAGGCCTAGCAAAGTTAGAAAATCTGACACCATGCAGCCAAAGTATAGGAACTTGTAACTAGGAGCCTGCCCAAGTACACCCTCTTATCCTAACAGGCCTGGAAAACCCAAGAGGTCACTCCTACTTGCCAGATGACAAAGAAAAAGATGTCTGATATAAACCATTACATATTGGGCATTCTCCATGGAATCCACGTGGACTCTGCAGACCCCAGCTGAAAACACCTTCTTTCACTACTGTTAGACACCAATGTCAATATTGCTAGACCCTGTATGCAGTCAGTATCCCTCTACTCACCAGCTGTTCAGTTATAGCTGCTCCTGCCCACCATGGCTAATGCAGCAAAATAAAAGTACAGCAACACCAGGGATGGGGAAACAGCATCCCGGGGGCTCCAAAGTCAAGTACAAGAGTTGTGGCATGCGCATTCCAGATTACTGCACAGGAATGTAAAAAAGGACCAACTGTTCATTTTCATATTGAGGACATCAAATTGAGGAGGCCTTCCCTTTAGTAACAGGTGTGGGACTCAGCCTGTAGCCCAGGGGAAGAGAAAGCTGGAGCCCACACTCATGGACACTTCACTGAGCAAGTCCCATTGCCAACAACGTGTCCACTGCAGGGAGTCCAGAGCCACCACCACGATGAAAAGGCCTGGCCCTGCTCAGGACAGCCAGTTCAGAACTCACCAGGCTACAGTCTCCAAGGCAGTGAACGCTCCTCAAAACAGCCCTGGCAGCTGTTTTGATCAACTTTATCAGTGCATTCAAATAAAGTCTTCACCAACCCCCAGACTTCCTTCCCTCAGCCCCATCCTCCCACTGAGGTGCTCCAGCCCCTCTCATAAGCACAAACCAGCACACAAACAGGGGATCAAGGCCTTCAACCTGGCCTCATCTCCCAGCTCTGCAGCGGGGATTGGCAGGGGTGGGGAGGTGATGAGGGGCGGGAACCCAGGACACCTTGCTTGCCTGGTCAGTTCCCTTAGGCTTTCCCATTCCCCACCCAACTCCATGTCCCCCACTCCACCCACGTGGAGGTCTCAGCGCTCCTCTGAGTCCCTGAGCCCATTGTTTGGGTGTATATGTCTCATGCTTTTGTTCCAGCAGGACAGGAGGCATGCCCTGTGACAGCCCCTCAGGTCACCCCTGTGATTCTGGGAAAGCCTGGTAAACCCAGAGCAAATCACCACCTGGGCCTCCTGCCCCAGCCCTGCCACTCAGGCCAGCAGCTCTCCTGGGAGGCCATGTCTGTCCACCCCCACAGCCTTTGGTGAATTTCAACATCCTCCCGATCCCGCCTGTCTCCAGCAGCCTGGAACCCACGCTGTGTCCCTGCCACGCCCTCTCTAAAGGGCGCTGTCTCAGCTAACTCCGGGATCTACATGGCTCAGCCAAGCGAAACCAGCCTGGAGTTCCATCCTCCCTGTACACCTTAGCCACAGAGGCGGCAGCACCCGGGCTCCACCCTGGGGCACCCCGTCATCTCTCAAAGGCAGGAGTCCTCGCCTGTGAACAGAGGAGAAGGCCTTGTGTCCCAGGCAGGGGCAGGATCCGCCCCTGGGTGCCATCCACACTGCAGCTGTGCCTGAGGAGCCCAGCAGGCCCGCCGACACCCGGGTGAAGGCCAGAAGCAGCGCCAGGGAAGAGCACTGCGGGTTCATGGGCGTTAACGGCCTCTTCAGCAAGGCACTGTGGGCCGCAGCGTCCAGTGCTGAGGAGGGAACAGAATGTTCCACAAGCACAGTTAGACCCGCCCCTTGTTCCGCTCCATTACCCCACATGACCTGCTAATCTTGCCTATGCCCGCCTCCTGTCACCTCACGTGACCTGCTACTTCCGCCTGATGTCCTGCCCACTGAAGGGCAGTTTAAGGATCAAGGGCCATATTGGCCACCACATATATAATTAAAATATAATCTTAAAAGTAAAATATATGTAAAAAATATATATTTAATTATATAAAATGTGAATATAAAATACATATTTTGAGTTAATTATATAAAATACATTTAATTATATATCATGTATTTTTTAAAAAATCAATTTTCTTAAATATATATTTTACTTGAAAAGCGAAGTGTTAAAGTTGGGATAACAAACACATAAAGAGAGAAAGGCAGCATGTACGCAAGTGGGACCTTTTCCTGTCTGATGCGTGAATTGAACTAAAACTAGACGGAAGATGCTTCTAGCATCAGGATTGGTTTAAACTTCATATAATTCCAACTAGTGTCTAACAAATGTCTTAGTCATTCTTAGTTTACGGGAGCCTGGAGACAATTTTCTGGATGCTACTTGAAACTACTTTCAGGTAGGAGAAACAGAAGACGGAATATAGGTTGGCCCCAAAGAGGACAAAGATCAGACTGGAAGTTTCCATTAGAGGAGAGAAATGACCACATTGTATCTTCTTTGTCTGAACAAGTAGGCTGTTTTCTGCTCAGGATTCTTAATCTCCTGGGCGGCGGGTGGGGGTCTTCCCTAGCCTCACACTCCTTCCCCTTATTCTCAGTCCTGTGCTATCTGCTCCGTCAGCCCACCAGCATGTGTGCCCCCTGCCCTCTGCCCGCCCACCCTTCTGTGTGTGCCCAGGCTTCACCTGGCAGAGCAGAAAGCACACAGGGCCCCTGAGCTCACCCACGGACACTCCTGCGCCCAGTGCACCCCTGCTGAGGCGATGGAAGGCTCGGCTCCACCTAGACTCTCACAGAGGGGCACCGCACACACCTCAGAGAAGCAGCACCAGTGGAAGGCTGGCCGTCCTGGTCTCCAGCCTGGACCAGGCCCTCCCCGCGGCCCTGGACGCCTCCTCTCCACTCCACCCCACCCAATAGACATCTCAGAGGGGACCTCGGGCTCCGGCTCACGAGGTGCCGGGACGTGCCAGGGCCAAGCAGCTGCAGTGGAAGGAAGATAGCGGCCAGGGGCGCTGTGCCCAGCCCCCAGCGCTGGGGTTGGGCAAGGGGCGCCAAGGAAGCCACTGGGGTGCAGCCCGTGGCCTGGAGCGCCCATGGATCAGGATCTTGCCAGATCCTGCTGGAGAGCAGAGCGTGAACGGCTCCCTTCCTGTAGGTTCTGCTCACCCACACTGGAACAGAGCCGCTTCCTCATGTCCTCAGCTGAAACAAATACTTAACTCAGTGGAAACACGAAGAAAGCCGGTGGGGCATTGGGCACAGCTGCTGTCACTGGAGCTCACCCCGCAAATGAGAGGACAGGCAGCTAAGTCTCCTGCTTTAAAAAAAAAAAATGCTTCCATCGTGGATTTTGGACTACTGCTTAAGACACCCTTGACTCCCATTAGACATACTTGCATTGGATTCCTGGCTCTACATATTTCCTGCTTATTTTCTGAGCATTGCAATTTGTTCAAGAACATCACTTCAGCTATTATAGCTTTTTCTTTTTTCTTAAGATTTATTTTATTTTTATTGGAAAGGCGGATATACAGAGAGGAGAGACAGAGAGGAAGATCTTCTGTCCGATGATTCACTCTCCAAGTGAGCGCAACAGCTGATGCTATGCCGATCCGAAGCCAGAAGCCTCTTCTGGGTCTCCCACAAGAGTGCAGGATCCCAAACCTTTGGGCTGTCCTCGACTGTTTTCCCGGGCCACAGGCAGGGAGCTGGAAGGGAAGCGAGGCTGCTGGGATAAAACCAGAGCCCATATGGAATCCCAAACGTGCAAGGCGTACAAAAAAAAAAAAAAAAAAAAGAAAGAAAGAAAGAAGAGTCATTTTTCCTCCTGACTTGAAGCCAACACCACCATATTGTGTGAGGATCTATGGAAAGGTGGGAACTAAAAGACTAGGCTTTTTGATAGCTGAAACTGACCAAGTCTAGACCCTGAGTTGTAGACAGACACTCCAGGGAATTAATTCTGCTAGCAACCTGAATGAGCACAGAGGAGGGTCTTCCTCGGGGCAGCTCCAAATGAGAACACACCTGCTTCAACCAGGATGACAGCTTAGTGGGCTCACATCAGAGAGCACACTTAGCTGCATTCAGACCTCTGACCTATAGAAACTAAGAGATAATGACATGTCTTGTAGTAAGCCACCAAATGTGCAGTAATCTGCAGCACGGCTGTTGAAAAGGAACACACTTTCAAGTTAAACTGTATTATTATTGCTTCTCAAAAGAAATATTTTGGCTGATTTGCTCATATTTAACACTTTATTTGCTCAGTCTTCTTCTTGAATACATGCTCCTGATGACTGATAAACCTGAAAGACTCATGTTAATGAAATACTGGCCATGGAGGTTACTTCAGAACGTCATGGAAAACAGAACTCACAGATAAAGGAGATCACACACATGAGGATCTTCAAAACCTTCATAAAATGGAATTATGCAAAACCCATGTATGAGGAGTGAACATTTCATAAGCCCAATAAATCTCCACTTAAGATAATATAAGCCTGTCCGGGCGTTGGGGTTCGGGGCAGCTTGCAACTTCCTACAGTGAAGCGGCTGTAGGGGGGTGCCCCTGCCAGGCCGGATCCAAGGCTGGGGACTCAGGCCAAAGCCACTGCTGAAACGCAAGGAAGAGTCCTTGGATTTGGGTGGCCAGTGCAACAAATGGTGCCAACTCTGCCTGCTGGCTGCCCATTGGCAAGCTCTGGAGTTTTTAGGATATGAAATTGCTGCTTAGTCACACCTATGAATAAGGCCAGTTTCAGTGTAGGTGGGAGATGAATTCTGGGTGACTCACAGTTAACAGGGTCATGAAACTTTCAGTCAAGCATGGGGACTGAGACCTGATGCTTTGGAGGGGAGTGTCCATAAGACCTATTAGGGCCAGATTGATTCACTAGCTAAATTAGGAATCCTAAGATGGGCTGTTAGCATAGAGCATCTCTCACGGCCACACACCAGTCCACACCAAAGCTATGGTTGGAGCCTCTCTGGCAGGGCTAGGCACCATTACTTGACTGGGTGGTGGAATAGTGGAGTCTTCTCATTTGGCAGGATCAAGACACTAACCAGCACTCCAGAGAACTTGTTCTGGGGGTAAAGTGTATGGGGGAAATGTGGGCTGACCGCTGTGGAAAAACAAGTCCCGCAGGTTAGCTTGAGAGCTGGGGTGGAGAAGGGCCAAGCTAGGAGTGACCATGGCACCTGCCATCACTTCCAGGTAAAGGAACTGATGGCAATCTGGGCAGGTCAAGTCAGCTCCACCCAAAGCTGCATCTGAAAATAGGATGTGGGGTGGGCCGAGCTGCAACTGGAAGGTGGCAGACTGCACAGGACCAAAAAATACCTCAACTCACAAAAAAGAAAAGAACTCAGGATGCAGCACATGCCATTCTGACCTAGGCTCTTACCCCAACTGGTCTTCATGAGGCAGGAATACTACGGCACAATGTCAAAGGGAAAGGCTGAGACAGGTGAAAGGCTAAGCCAACTAGGTCAGAGCACCCACTGACATGTGCACAATCTAGGGTTGGGAATAGACTGTGGGGAAGCTATGAGAGTACACCCTTGCTGGTTGGGATTCCCATGGGAGAGTGTGAATGCTGCAGTGGGCACTGTGTTCCGGTCTGGATATGGCTGCAATCCCCCTAGCCGCAAATGTGGACTGGGGCAGGGTGCACCAAACTGGGCTAGACGCCAGCACCATCTGGCACTCTGGAGGACCTGGGCAGAAGTCGAATGCACTAGGCTTGGTCTCTGCCCCTACTGAGCCATGTGTGAGCAGCGTCTGGGTATGGACGAGCCTTGGCTGGGGTGAAACAGCTAATGCCAAGAACAGGGATAGAGTGAAGGCCAGCAAGGAGGGCTGGCCCATGGAATCACCAGTATGCACAAGACCTGGCATAGGGAGAGGTTCTGAAGGAAGAGCTTGGGAAACTCCTATGTCGGAACACAGCCCCTATAAGTAAGCACAAGAACCACGATATGGAGCAAACCAGATCAGGCCAGAGGAAGATACCCACCATCATACATCTGGCATAGGTGGGGGGCAGACCAGGCTGAACCCGTTCACATTAACTGCAGGCTTGGATTTCCAGGCACCAGCATAGAATATGGGTCAGGCCAGTTTCAGCCGCAGCACATTCCAGCGTACATTAAGAATGCTAAGGTTAGGTGAGCCGTACCAGATGTGGATGCAGTGTCCAAACAGCACACGTGAGAACTGGAGGGGGATGGGGCAAAGCAGGCAGGGGAATGTGGGCTCCCCTGCTGAACAACCATTCCCACTGGACTGTTCCGACTGGTGAAGCAGAAACTAAAGTGGGTGAAGGTTTGTTGGACTTTGCTGCAGATTCAGATGGCAGAGGCGAGCACCAGGGGATAATTCTGTTAAGTTAAATCCCAGAACAACCAGGAGAGTGCATAATCTGCAAGTTGGAGAGGCCTAGTAGGGAGATAGTGGGCACCTTCCTCATGGGTAACCTCTCCCACTGGAGAGCACAAAAACCAGGACAGGGGCAGGGGTGGCTAGACAGAACAGCACCTGCCAGTATGTGCTTGGGCTGCATAGCAGGTTGGTTGGGTTGAACTAGGCTTCAATGCCCATTGACAAGTACAAGAGCTAAATGGGAAGTCAGAAAGACTGAACTAGCCTGCAGCACATACTGACATGCATGGGAACCAGGGCAGCAGGCAGGCCTGGTGGGAGTTATGGGGAGTTGCCCCAACTAGGCTGCAGCTCCAACTGGTCTGCGTGAGAACCGAGTATGAAGTGGGCAGGATCAAGCTGGACTACAACACCCATCAGTTCGTGTGGAAGACAGGGTTGAAAACAGAACTGAACCAGCAATTGCAACAACCAGCATGTGCATAAGCTGATTGGGGTGATGGACTGTGCCAGACCCTGTACTGGCAAACTCACACAAGAATCAGGTTTGGGATCATCTCAGATGAAGTTTCTTTGGGGAATCCCTTCAACTGAACTGCTCATCTCAGAACCCCAACCATGAAGACACTATGTCAGCCAGTAGATTCTGAATAGGTTTCATCACGATTGGATCAGCGAGACTGGCAGCAATTCAGAACTGTTGAGTTATCAAAACTGCTTGAGCAGGACCTTCGGAGCTTGCCTCACATGGGGGACCAGGGATAGGTGGGAGGCTGGGTGGGGCTTTTCCCTTTGTTTCTCCCCTGACCCCAAATGCAAGGAAAAAATGATATTAGTGTGGAAACAATGGTATAACACACTCTCCTGTAGCCCTTGACCCTTTGTACCTTAATCAACTAAGCAAAGATTATTTTTAAAATAAATTTTAAAAAAAAGGATAACATAAGCCATACTGGAGGGTCTAGTTTTAGTTCCAGCTCTACTTCTAATTCAGCTTCCCACTGATGTCCACCCTGGGACACAGCAGGTGGGCGCTGAAGTGTTTAGGTCTCTGCCACACATGTATGACACCTGAAGTCAGTTACATACTCCTGGCTTTGCCCTGATCAGCTCCTACTGTAGCAAACAGCTGGGACAGATAGCCATTGGATGGAATAGCTTTCTCCGTCCTTTGAGTTAATAAACAAAATTTTAAATAAATAAATAAGCAAGTATATGTGAGTGCAGATAGTGCATTGATTTAATTACTATTTTCTGTAAAGTATATATCTAACAGTGTCACAAACAGAAAGTAAACATGAAGCACCTAGAATAGCAGTGCCACAAGAAAGCACTGAGATTATCTTTTAAAGCACCACACCACTTATTTGCACATATGACATGAAAACAGAGGCTAAAATGACAGAGAATTGGCCTTACTTTTTATCTTTGTATCTGCCTGCACTGACAATAGCCCAGAGGTCCAAAACTCAAAATTGTTCATTTTGTTCCTGACAGGAATAATGCAAAGAAAGTTTCCCAACTCAACAGGCTTCAAGTCTCCAGAACAAGTCTGCATGCTTGTGGCTGCTTATGGCACTGAGAGCCGTGTGCCATAAAAACAGGATCTTCCAACTCGAGGTTTGCGCATGTCCCATTTTGCTGACAAACATCTGAAATGTTGGTGTGATTTCTTAAACTCCTTTTTTGAAAACAGAAATGAAAACTTGGTGTGGACTCAGGGCGAATGCCAGGCAGGAATTGGCGCCTCCAGATGGACTTGCTCGGATCCAGCACTGACAGTCTTGTTACTCTCTAATCCGTCACAGCTACTTCCTTACAGAAAACCGAGGCATACACTGGACTCAGAATCACAGCAGATCACTGGATGTCAAATCCGGGAAAGGTCTGGCTTCTGACGGGTGGTGCAGTGGCAGGAGGTGTGTGTTGGGCACGGTGTTACACCATGCGATTCAGTGCGGTATGTCTCATTTAACACTCCTCCATTCTGAAACTGAAGACAAAAAGAGCAATGTGATATAATTCAATAATCCTTCAAATATTGGAAGTCATTGAATGACACAGTAGCAATATGTGTTGCAAAAGCATCAGTTATTTCTATAGGTCATTAAATTTCAAATGTTTTGACTACTAAATTTTCAGTCTTCCATTCAATGAAAACATATACTGTATATGGCTTGCCAAATTTCCTGATATAATAATTTAGTTTTTCTAATAAGTAGCAAGAAATGTTGAGAATGGCACAGGTGGGTGACTTAACTGTGTTCAGACTGCCTACATGTCAGCATTCAGGAACTGAGGGATCCACGTGTCACAGTCAGAGATGCTTGGTCATAGGCAGGTTTGCGTAGAGCCGACTGCATCCAGGCAAGTTCTTGGTATCAAGTGAATTGTTCAGATGCCCACATTGAACCGGGGTTGACCTGGGCCACTTCTGAGTTTCTAAAGATTCCTTGGCATTTCTAAAATACAATTTCCCAGATTTCTAATTTGTAATAACTGTCAATTAATGAATATTACTAACAGCAGCCTTCTAATCTAAGCCATTACAAAATAAAATGTCTTTTAGTGTCTTATGCTGAAAATTTAACTTTAAAAATTAAAAATATTTTAAAAGTGGAAATCTTAAAAAGTAACACTTTTTAAAACAAGCAAGAAAGTTAAATTTTCTATTTGAGGCAGATTTTTAACTAACTTCACCAGATAATTTAACCCAGCTTACACTAAAGAAACGTTCATTTCGTATTAGCCCTTGATTTCTTTTTAAATAATGCAGGTAGACATGCCTCACTAGTAACATACAATAAAAAGTACAGGTTGATAGAAAACCACTACTGGAAAGAGAAAGATCAGTCATCTATCTAAAATATTCACAACATGGATCGTTATCCATCCTGCAGGTAAAAAGAACCAGAAAGGGCTTACTTCGTTCTAAACCACTCACCTGGTACACAAAAAGACTGTTGGTCTGGGACTGTTGGGATGCACTGCATCTACCCCATGAAGGTGTGTGACGCCCCTGGCTGGCACTGGTACATCAATACGGCCCCAGAATATCACGTCTGAGAAGGTACCTCAGCTGACTTTGTATCATTCCAAGAAACTGATCGTCAGGAACTTGTAAACAAAAGTGACAAAACCCCCTCAATTAAAGACAGTATGGTAGGTGGATGAGTCAAAAGTGTGTGCAAGTGTTGTTGTTCTTTCCCCTTCCCTGCTGGTTTCTTAGACCCTCCCAGTCCCAGCCAGTGCCTCTGCTCCAGTGAATATGACGAATCCTCCCGGGCAGCATGGGGCTTCTCTGTGCAACACAGCAGCTGATGGCCAGTCCATGAGGTATGCAGCTGCGCCTGGTGCTCAGGAAGCCATTTAGGCAGGAGTCAGCAAGGAACAAGCACTAACCTCTCCGTGGGGGAGCAGATCAGGGGCAACTGGTTTGGGTGCTGGAGCTTCCATTGTCCAGGTCAAGGTGAAGGTAGGGCAGGCAGGAGATCCTGGGGAGTCAGTGTGGCACCCAGGACTCTGTGAGGACCCCACTCCTGACCCAGTGCCAGGCAGATCTCTTTCAGCTCCAGGTTCTCCCACAGCAGCCCTTCTGCTGACCCTCCAACTTGACCAGCTTCTGACAGCAGTTGCCTAGGTCCTCGTGCATGGCCTGGGATGCCTGGGTCCCGAGGAGCTGTCACTGCAGCAGAGCACCCAGCTCACGATGGCACTCCAAGTCCAGGAAGCAGCACAGGTTGCACAGCTTGCAGCTCTTGGCCTGCGAGAGAGGGTTCAGCTTGGTAACTGAGTTCTTTCCACCTGCACAACTATCTTTCATAAGAAGCCTAAAAACTGCTAGGCCACCTCCTCCCATCTGAATCACTAAAAAAGAAAACAAAATACAAAATTAAATGATCAAACTCCTGGTGAACATTTTAAAGAACAATTCTGAAACAAAATCCCTCTGACATATTTCTGGATGCCTCTATCACCAAACAGGCTACTCTCTTGACAATGTCTAATGCAGTATGTTGAAAGCCATAAACTCTGTTCTTTAAGGCTGTTTTTCCTGTTGTACACCACATCTGCTATTTAAAATGTTTAAGGGAAGGTGAAATACCAGGCAGGCAATTCTGATAAACACATGGAAGATAAACTATTTTCATTTTAAACACAACCCTGTTTTTCTACAGCTCAGAACTTCACAATTTTGAAGTATATTCCTGTATTAACATAGATTAATCAATCAACATGGCACCACTAGTGAAGTCCCAAGTAAAACCATTGACCAAAGTGGTCGTTTTTGTCGTAATTCATCTATTGCATTCTGTAAGGAGACGATGCACAGGGAATATAACTTGGATCAATTGTAACGGCACGATCTGAAGAGCAAGTTCAGGCAAGCAGTTTCCTTGGACACCTGTGGGCAACACCTTGGCCCACACTGATGGGGAGCCCCGACTTACTCCGGACATGGGACTCTGCACACACAGCATGTCAGCAGCGTGAACTAACGCATATCCCGACCCTCTCATGCACAGCTCGGCCTCCGTGTAGCCCTGGACAATCTGGCCTCTGTCGGACAACAGGGTAAAAAATGAAATTAGATTTTACTAAAAACTCCCCCAAAACTGATAAAATATATTCCTTTCTGAAATATTTTTGCTTCATAAAATTCATTATTTCACATGATAAAGTGCAAAAATCCACTCTGTATATTTGAACTGTGCCCTTTTGCTCAGAGATACAAATTTCAGTTTTAGATTATTTTCTCCTAAATAAAACTTTGAAATTTAGAAGAACTATCAGAGCAAATTACATGTGTCACACAAAGCCATTAATAAAAATCCAGAATGCTTAGTTCCCGTTTTGGTGGCAGACATTTTCAGCTCACATTTCTGAATTCTGACATAGAAAGCGGAAAGCACTGATGTACATTGCATGGGGTTGAAAGCTTACTCGGAAACTGCTGCATAATCTTCTGAAAACTACGAAGTACCTAGGACTAAAAATCAAATATCTGCATAACTTAAAGTGTAAACAAAACCAGGATCACGTGTAAGCAGAAGAATGAGCCTTATTAATACGAACCCATTTCCTTCTCTCTCAAGTATTCTAAGAATTACAAAATAGTTTACATAAATTGTGAGTCTAAGGAAATACTTTTTAAAAAAGATTAATTTATTTTTATTGGAAAGGTGGATATACAGAGAGGAAGAGAAGCAGAGAGGAAGATCTTCTGTCCAATAGTTCATTCCCCAAGCGGCCTCAAAGGTTGGAGCTGAGCCAATCCAAAGGCAGGAGCCAGGAGCTGCTTCTGGGTGCAAGTCCCAAAGCTTTGGATCATCCTGAACTTCTTTCCCAGGCCACAGGCAGGGAGCTGGATGGGAAGCAGGGCTGCTGGAATACGAAGCTGCACGCATATGGATTCCTGGCACGTTCAAGCTGAGGACTTTAACCACTGTGCTATCGTGCGGGGCCCAGAAATCTTTTATTTTAAAAGGATGCACTGAAAGAATACACATTGAAAGTTAATACGACAATATTATCTATATACAAATATTTTACATGTTAAGAGAGAATTACTAAGAAAAAACATGCTTTGATGAAATAAAAGTGAAACCTTCCATTTACTTAGCATCACGGCCAGTAGGTGTGAAGTCCAGCTTGTGTTCAGTTCTAAAGATGAACTTTTTGGCTCAGATTTCAAGGATGGACGGTAAGTGAAGAGGAGTAGCTATGGCAGACAAAGCCAGCTGGGGAGGAGTACTGAGCCATCCTTCCTATTTTATTCTGTCCAGAAAGATATTTTAGGCTTTCCTGGAAGTTCATTGCCTTAAAAACCCAAACCAAAGCAAACCATCCACTGACATTGAAGGGCTGCATCTCGTCTGCTCCTGATAATTCCACAGAAGTTACTAAGACTGAGAACGGCTGCTCCTCTCTCCACAGAGCTCTGCTGGAATGATGGCAGTGCGAGGAAGGTACCCAAGGTACCAGTAAGAGAGCTACTCTTTGCTTCCAGTGGTCCAGGCAGGAATATGGGAGTCATTCTCTGAGCACTAATTTCCCCATCAGCCTCATCCAGACTAGCTCTTTGTACACGAAGTGCTCAATATGCATTTCCTGGGTAAAGGAACAGTGATGAAGTAATCAAATGTGTTTAGTAAACACCAAAAGAATCATTAAAATAAAGAGCACAGAGCCCTGTTAGGAAAAAAAAAATACAATTTTAGAAAGCAGGAAATGAAGACACTGTGACCATGAACACAGTCAATTTGCTTGATTAAAACGACATCAGCCAGATGAAGGGATGAGTCTGACACCAACCGCCTAGGAACACAGGAGGAAAACATCCCACTGCACATAGAACCCATCTCACAGCTCCTACAGCTGACCTGAGCACCACTGCTAGGAAAATTGCCTCAAGTACAATTTAACCTGTGGGTTGGCACAGCTAACTTCAAAAGTACACATATGGGCCCAGCGTGGTAGCGTATCAGTTAAGGTCCTCTCCTTGAACGTCCGGGATTCCATATGGTCACCGGTTCTAATCCAGGTGGCCCCACTTCCCCTCCAGCTCCCTGTCTGTGGCTTGGGAAATGCAGTCGAGGATGGCCCAAAGCTTTGGGACCATGCATCCATGTGGGATACCCGGTGGAGGCTCCTGACTTTGGATTGGCTCAGCTCCAGCCGTTGTGGTCACTTGGGCAGTGAACCATTAGATGGAAGATCATCCTCTCTGTCATCCCTCTCTATATATCCACCTTTCCAATAAAAGTAAATAAATATTAAAAAAAGCAAACATACAAGCAAAAACCATTGCTTGGAAAAAGCGAGATTTGAAATTTTGATTCTCTGTTTAGGTTTCCAGAGATTTCACAAAAAAATATATGCACATACAACCTATGTCGAATGGCCTCCTGCACGCACTGGACTCTGAGGGCCAAGCAGACAATCAGAACAACAGATCCTTCCACTCCAACATCCGACCCAAACCCCCGGTGACACACAGCCGGGTGCTGAACCAGTACAGCGAGAGACAGCACCTACTGTCACGTAAAGATTTTGCATGCATGAATATACAACCATGTTCTGGACACTATCAAATGGCACAAATTTCCCATGGAGCACGCATTAAAATACGAGATGCTACACATACTCCTACTTAAAAAGGCCTAGGGCGGGCCCGGCACAGTAGCCTAGCAGCTAAAGTCTACAACTTGCACACGCCAGGATCCCATATGGGTGCTGGTTTTAATTCCAGCAGCCCTTCCCATCTAATTCCCTGCATGTGGCCTGGGAAAGCAGTCAAAGATGGTCCAAGGCCTTGGGACCCTGCAACTGCCTGGGAGACCCAGAAGAGGCTCTGGGCTCCTGGCTTTGGATTCCCTCCAGCCTTTGTGTACCCTTGGGGAGTGAACCATCGCACAGAAGATCTCCCTCTCTGTCCCTCGTCTTCTCTGTAGATGTAATTTTCCAATAAAAATAAATAAATCTTCAAAAGACAAAAAATAAAAACAACGAAAAGCTATGGCTGAGGCTCTGTAAGTTAACCCTCGGCTTCCAAGTGCCAGCAACCCATACGGGCATTGATTCATGTCCCAGCTGCTCCATTTCCAATCCTGCTTCATGGT
Source organism: Ochotona curzoniae (assembly GCF_017591425.1). Classification (NCBI taxonomy): domain Eukaryota; kingdom Metazoa; phylum Chordata; class Mammalia; order Lagomorpha; family Ochotonidae; genus Ochotona; species Ochotona curzoniae. Next base: position 992,266 of record NW_024465862.1, on the reverse strand, counting down.
TATGACCTTGGAAAGCACTAGAGGATGGCCTAAACACGAGGGACCCTGCATCCATATGGGAAACCCAGAAGTTGTTCCTGGATATTGGTTTCAATCGGCTTGGTTCCAGCTTGCAATCATTTGGGCAGTGAACTAGCAGATGGAAGCTGTCTCTCTTTCATATTCGCTATAAATCTGCCTTTCAAACAAAATTGCATCTAAACAAACAAACAAAATAATGTTCCAGCTTCATTCTATAAAGTTCCAAACCCCAAGGCTCCATGTCATTTCAATCTTTCTTACGGCTCTAAACGACAGGGTCTTCTGAATTCTGGGTGACACTCAAGGTCTGAACTAATGTTTATGAAGTCACTTTTCTTTACAAATGTCCTGCACAGAAATCACTACTCACAAGGCTGTGGTATTGTCTGCTGAACCTTCATCCTAGTCGGTAACATTCTAGCTAAGACACCCACATTTCTTTTCAAATTATTTTGTTGACAGAATGTAAACAACAGTAGTGTCGGACGGAAAGTATCACTATGCTTCTCAATCTGCGTTTATGGGGTTTCTTCACCCTATGTAAATAAGATAGATTTTAAAAACAGAAATACATAATATAAGAAAATCGGCTTCACTGGATTTTCTTGTTTTACCTCCATAGTGAAAGCCAGCATGCTAACGTTGGCACCTTACCAGGAAGCCCCAGGGTTATCCAGTAGACACCTCAGTCAGCACATGAAGCATCTCTCCGTGAAGGAGTTTTCCGGGGGAAGCTGGTCTGGGTTGTAATTGACTGGCTGAGTGACAGCATTAGTTTCTGTAGATAGAAAAAACAACGCACGTTTTTCTTTCATTTTGCTTAAAATATTAATTTCTTAAAAAAAACCCACATTATGAAAAATCAATATTTCCCAAAAATCCAATGAAAACTGAAAATTACAGTGTTTATGGCATAAACCTCTACAACATATCTTTATAGCATAGAACTTTCATTTCTATCTATCCTGAGCTATCACTGTCAGCAATTTCCATGTCTTCTAACACCTTTTGCTTGCTTAACACTTTCACAGGTTTCTGAGAACACTTTTACACTGGGAAATGCTTTCTTACACTGGTACATGTTAGTTGACTTATTTGGGATACTGTAAACAGAAAGTCTACTCACACTCCAGTATCGCCCTTGTACATTCTTTCCACTTTTCATGAGGTTTACAATTTGGGTAACATCTGGTGACACCTTGTGACATAAGAATGTCACTTCAATACACCAGGCTCCTTGGGACCCGGCCCTGGCTGAGGCTACAGACTAATGTCTTTCCACTCTTCCTAATGCCAGCTGGGGCTCTCTGCCCTAAAGCGTCTAAGCCTTCTTTCACAGAACCCCTCAACACCATCTTTTGGAAGACGTTCTTACCATCAGCTCCCTGTCCAGGTCTGCCCCTTGCAAGGGGTTTAATGCCCAGTGTAACTGATGCTGGAATTCAGCTCGGTCCTCGATATGGATATGTTCATACACACTCTCATGTATGACATCATATGAATGTGAAAAAAAATTATTGTAAGTGATATCATTGTATATTCTATATTACTTTAATTCTCTCTATCTTAAACATCTACAAAGAAAGCTCCATTGTAATCAACTGCACCAAGTGTGTTACTCAGTAATGGGTCACAGCTTACAGTTTTTAAATGTTGCTTTAAACTCTTTCCTGTTTATGATATGACTGTTTCTTAAACATTATATCTTACTCATTCTATGAGTATGTGTGAGAAAAAAAGACTGGCAAATGTCTATTTTTTCCAATTTTGCAACAGTTTTAAATCATATGATATCATGAATAACATAGCTATGCAATTCATTAAAATTCAAGGTTTTCCTATGACATCAATGTATTTTCATTTACATGCAAGACATTAAAACTGAGATTATGTGGCAAGGTTCCAGCATCTCTCTCCAGAAACAAATCTTCTACCATGAAACCAATTCTATGGCAGCCAACACACACACAGCACCAGAATTATCTTCTGAAACACATATGTGACATGCGCTATTCCTGGCTTCCATTGTGTTTTTGGAAAACAGTCTCTCTCCTTGCCAGGCAGACAGTGCTCGTAAGACCTGCAGCCTGTGCGCTTGTCAGAAACCCAGGGCAAGCCACAGTAAGACCTACTAAACCAGAGCACTTGGGGATGTAGCCCAGAGCCGGTAAGTTCTTCAGGTGATTCTGCATGCACACGGCAGCTTGAGAACCAGACATCTAACAATGGCAGCACTCAACTGTACTTACCACCTGTTCTCTAATTATCTGATGTTCTTTCCCCTCAGATTAGTCAAACATGAAGCTTGCCCTGATTCCTTTCTGAACTTGAGATTCTGGCTAAGGACATTATACTACAAGAAACTTCCAAGGCTTTGTATAATCCTGTACTTCTTTCCATTTTCATACACATTTGATTAGGCACAGGATACACTGCCTGTACACAAGGTTCTGCACATATTTCCATCCGTGTGCACTCCATCTGGTGACCCTTTAGAGATGGTGCCCTGGTCTCGGGGTGTCCTTGCATTGGATCCCATGTTGGGCCCTGTGGCATTGTGCCAGACCAGTCTGCTTAGTGAGGTCTGGCAAGTTCCAAACACATTGCCCCTTTGGCTCCACCATCATGTACATGTGGGACATTCTCTGGGTGTTTGATAGAGATGAACCACCACACACAGGGACAAGGAAGAGGAAGCAGTGAGGTGCCACAGCACATTGGTAGCATCCTGTTCTGCCTGATGAAGACAGAACAAAGAGAGGAAGATGGAAATTAAAGGCTCCTCGAGTTCTCAATATTCTCAGTGCTATGCCTGTCAGACTGAAGGCCAGTACTGACTCATGGGCTAGTACTGGCTGGGCAGTGAGGGGACACAGAGTGTAGGGAAATTGGAAAAGCACCCTGAAAACAACACCTTTCTGGAGTTTTGGTGTTGTTGGTGACAGGCTTCAGTGTTTCATTCTCTGACACACAGAAATCCAAATCAGAGTCCAGCATTACAAATGTCAGGGATGAGACAGCATCACCCTCTTGTGCTGGCCAAAGTGTTTTTCCTACTTGCATTCACACTCATACTGTAAAATAGGAACTCTATGTTAGCACAAGATATAAAAGCCCTGAGACTAAATAAATTTACAGAAAATAAAATCTTCTCTACTCCCTCTCTAATTGCCTTTCAAATAGTCTTTTATAGAAAAATACTTGAATGAAATATTAAAGCTATTCAACTGAACATATTTCTCAATTGTAACTATAGTGTTTTATTTATTTTTATTGGAAAGGCAGATTTACAGAGGGAGAAGGAGAGACACAGTTAAAAGTCTTCCATCAACTGTATCACTCCCCAGTTGGCTGCAATAGATAGAGCTGAACCAGTGCAAATCCAGCAGACAAGAACTTCTTCCAGGTTTCCCACACGTGTGCAGGGTCCTATGGTTTGGGCCATCATTTACTGCTTTTGCAGGTTAAAGTCAGGGAGCTAGATGGGAAGTGGAGCAACTGGGCAGTGAACCAGCAACTATATGTGATATAGCTGCTTAAGGGTTAGGATTAGCTAATTGAACAACTCTGCTGGACCCAGTTTTCCTTGTTGTTGTTTGTTTTTTGTGCTGTTTGTTAATGAGGCTGCCCGGGTTTGGCACAGCAGTTATAATGCCACTTCAGACGCCTGTATCCCACACTGGAGTACCACAGTTCCAATCCTGGCAGTTTTCAACCCAAATCCTAGTTAAAATACACTTTTGAAAAAAGATTTATTTATTTACTTTTTTATTAGAAAGTCAGAAATACAAAACGAGACAGAGAGGAAAATCTTCCGTCTGATGATTCACTCCCCAAGCTGCTGCATTAGCCAGAGCTGTGCTAATCCGAAGCCAGGAAACTGGAGCCTGGAGCTTCTCCAAGGTCTCCCATGTGCTTGTAGGGTCTCAAGGCTTGGGCTGTCCTTCATGTCTTTCCCAGGCCACAAGCAGGGATCTGCATGGGAAACTGAGTCACCAGTATTAGAAACGGCACCCATCTGGATCCCGGTACATACAAGGTGAGGACTTTAGATACTAGGCTCCTGTAGCAGGCTCTAACATACACTTTGTTAAAGTACCAATATTCATACCACCCAGAGGGGATTCATAGGACACTTCCAGCACTTTAGCCTTTGCTGTTATAGGCCTTTGGAGGAATGCTCCAGCAGATGGAAACTATTCTTTAAATAATCACATGAGTAAATTAATTTTTAAAAATACATATTCATCTGATTTTGTCATGGTTTTAGATGCCAACATTGTGAGTAACTCACTGGGATTTATTTTAATTCTAGCAGTCATCGAAAGGCAAAATAAGTTTTCACATACCACTACTCTCTATCAAGTAACATTTGGTTATGACATATTTGCTGATAGATTTATGATTAACTTGTGCTTACATTCATGTCACAAAAGGTATACTGTTTTCTGCTATGCAAAATACACATCTTTTAAAACTAGGTTCAAACTATTATTTGCTCAGGATAAGAAATATTCTTGGTATATTCAGTCATAACTTGAACTGACAAAATGTAAAACCTGGATGTAGTTTCTTTGTTGAAAAAGTTATCCACATTTGAATTTCTTGAAGATGCCTTCCTCTCAAGGAAAAAAAAAAGTTATTCTGGTCTTCTATGTCTCCCTCACAAATAATTTTTAAATATGACATTTTAAAGAAGGAGAATAGCCCAGCTGTAGGAACTACCTCGGCTTCTTTGTATACAGGTTAGTGTTACACTGCCGGAAGAAAATCAGCCACAGGCAGATGAGCATTCTGCGCCTGATTAATGCAAAGTCGATTTACTATACCACTATGTCAGCATAGTTACCTTTCCAATTCTTATATTTCTTGCTCTAAAGATCTAGAGGAATTGGGAGCAAGTGCCACCCTGGACACATGCTGCCCATGGACAACCCACCAGCTTTGCTGTTACTACATGGAGGATAGATGTGCATTGCTGCAGACTGGGCTGTATCATTCAATGGTGTGTAAGGGGACTGGAAGTGGGCATGTGCCTGGATGGGGAATCCCTCATCATGTCACAGCTCCTGCTGACACATGCAAGCCAGCACTGGTGGCAGGCCAGGCATGACTGTAGCACCCATTGGAAAACATGAGAGCAATGTGAGGTGGCAGTCCTGGAAGGGAACCCCATGAGTCTCCACAACTATGCTGAACACCTGCTGGGACAGGAATAAGTCAGGCCTGGACACAGACCTGAGGTCTTCAGAGTCACATAAACTAGGACACACTACCCACTGGTGCATGCAAGGTGGGAACTAAGGTTAGGCCGGATTGAACTGGGTTCCAGAACCCACTGGCACATGTGAGAGCCAGAACTCAGTATCAATCTGATAGAGGCTTATAGGAGCCAGCCAACTGGGATCAATCCATTTGATACTCACAACAGGAAATTCCAAATAAACATCTGATCTGGCCTGGAAACACATGTTGTAGATTGCAATCCACCTGTTGATGGCTTTATGAGACGGTAGAAAACAAATGCAAAGGCTCCAAAAAGACAAAGAGGCAACCTCTCTGATTCAACAGAGTAAGGTATTGGCCAAAAGCAAAATATGAAAACAAGAAAGGCTAAATAACACTATAGTATATATTCTCTAACAACCATCCCAATCTGTGGACCTATAAAAATAAAGGCACTAGGCCTGGTGGACTAGCATGGTAACTAAATCCTTCATCTCCAAGCAGCCAGGATTCTAAAAAAGTGCCAATTCATGTCTCTGCCACTATAGTTCCCATGCTGCTCCCTGCTGCTGGCCTGGGAGCACAGCCAAGGATGGCCCAGGCCCTTGGAAACCTGCAGCCACATGGGACACTCCCAAGCAGCTCTGGGCTCCTGGCTTCAGATCAGCTCAACTCCAGCCAGTGTGGCCCCTCGGGTAGTGAACCAGCAGACACAAGATCCTCTCTGTATCCCCATCTCACTGTCAATCGGCCCTTCAATGGAAAGAAATCGATCCTGGGGAAAGTCAGAGAGAATCAAATCCAAGATCAAGGAGACACAAGCTGGCAGAGCTCATGGAAGAGTTGAAGGGAATAGAGGTGAGGTAAAGGAAGAAAGCCTGGGGCAAGGGTTCCCGCCAGCCCAACTGTGTCCCTGCAGGGCCCATCCAAAAGCCTGCACAGTGCCGCCTAGAGGAGAAAAGTCCTCGCATTTCCCCCATCCCTGCTTGCACCACCTCCACATCCCTGCTACCCTACCTACACAGACACTTGGAGAAGACCAACTCCATGGACCACCAAGAGGCTTCCCCCATCAGGGCAGGGAAGTGGCTTGCCTAGTTGCCCAGCAACCGGGGCCTGGTGAGCCTCCTCCTGGGAGACACCCTCAGCAATGCAGCATATGCAGGCGTGCGCACTGTGTCAGTGGCTGCCTGCAGCCCCAGCTGCCTCCTCGTTGTGGGTGTTCAACCCTGGCCCCGTCAGAGCCCGAGGCCCCCACCCACCTTGTCAAGGTTGTTGGTGCCCCCTTCACAGGGCACGTGCTGCTAAGGACCCTCCAAACCGCGTGAGCCCACCTATGGCTCCTGTGATGCTCCCCAGATTCTGCTGTGTCTGGCCAGCATGCCCAACATGTACGCCCAGCACCTTGTGGCCTTGGATGGGTCCCAACAGGAGGCCCCAGCAGCCAGCAGGTCCCCCTACTGACTTTTCAGCTGTAGCTGGGGATCCTGCCCGTTCTCTCTCCCTGTGCCTCTTGGCTCAGCACCACACACTTTCACTTTCCCCTGCGGCTTTCCCAGAGCCAGTAACAGGGAGCTGGATGGGAAGTAGAGCAGAGACGACTTGAACCTACAGTCCTTAGGGAATGGCATCATGGACGGCAGCAGTTTCACCACAGCACTGGCCCCAGGACCGCTGTGTAGACCCCTTGCATACCTCAGACAATGTCTACATCCCAAGGGGTCCATCAGGTTGGCTGCCTTTCCTGCTCACTGCATAGTCTTGTCACTTAGGCAGGACCCTCACACACTGCACACACCTTCAGCTGCCTTCCCACAGTAGGTGCAGGTCCTGTTCCCTAGAGGGCATCGTTCACTTTGCCTTCCAATCTCTCCCCACAAAGGCTCGGACCCCTGCAACTTTCTTTGAAGGATTGGATATGAACAGTCTGTGTTATTCTTATGAGGGAGGTTTACGTAGAGGAGGAGAGGTTCCCTGCCCTAATGACCAGCATGGCCCGAGCTGAGACCATCGGAAACAAGGAACTTGTTCTAGCTGTGGTCCCCATACAGCTGCAGTGTGCCAAGGCTTTGGCCATCCTCAACTGCTTTCTGTGGCCACAAGCAGAGATCTGGAACATAAGTGGAACAATCAGCACAACATGCACTTGCTACAGGAAATGCCAGCACTTGTAGCCAGACCAGTAGGTCATTACGTCATCTTGCCTTCTCCAGTTGACTGATCCTTACAAGAACATTCTTCCATAGCAGAGATCAATTACTTGTTCAGGAATCAATACCAGATCCCAATGATCAAATGAGACACTCATTAGGATGCCAATCTAGGTCTAAATCTTTGCTTTTGCTCTTCTTCTTTTTTTTTTTTTAATTCCTTGATTGGAAATCACTAACATTGATAGGTCCTCCAGTTGCTGGTTCATTCACCAGATGACTGCAGGGCAAGGCCTGAGGCACACTGCATGCAGGTGCTTCCTCAGTGTCTCCCACATGGGAGCAGGAGCCCAAGGACTTGAATCATTTTCTGCTTTTCCCAGAACATGAGGTGAGACCTCGATGGGAACTGGAGTACTGGGAAATCAACCATCACACAAATGGGGTGCCAGACACAATGCCAGCTCAACTTTGGTTATTGATATCTTAAAAAGAATATTATGTTTTATTTGATTCATATTTATTTCTTTATTTAACTTAGGATTTATTGATGTTTACTGGAAGGGCAGATTTTTAGAGAGCAGGAGAAGTAGAGAGATCTTCCATCTGGCGGTTCATTCCTAAATTGGTCATAATAGGTCTGAGTTGATCTAAAGCCAAATTCCAGGAGCTTCTTCCTGGTCTCCCACATGGGTATAGCATTCATCAATGGAGCCATCACACCAGGCCCTTCACTTTTATCAAAAACATAACACGCACGCACACACAAAAACATTGAATGGTCAAATGTATTTTGCTTTGTGAGGCAGTCAGAAAGACACAGACCATCTTCTATTTACTGATTCATGCCTCCAGTGTGTGCACTGGTCGAGGCTAACACATGTGGAATCCAGCAGCCCCAAAGTTCATCCAGGTTTGATCTGGGTTTGGCAAGGACCCCAATCCTTGAGTCATCACCTGCTGCCCTGCCATGGTGTGCACGGGCAGAGAGGTTGCCTCAGGAGTGCAGCCAGGAGTGGAAGCCAAAGCCCAATGTGGGGTGGCAGTTTCAGTGTGTCCCCAGCTACAAGTCAACTGCTGTCCCATAGGCCTTCCCCTCCGTAGCTGACTTAACATCTGGCCCTAGGGCTGTATTGGGAGCTCAAAGAGGGAGAGAAGGCTTGGTGCAGTGTTTCAGCAGCCTAATAGTCCAATGGCATGCACCGGCAGCCCCTATGGCCATCAGCTTATATCCTGGCTGTTCCACTTGTGATCAAGTTGCCTGTTGATTTCCTGGGAAGACAGTGCAGGATAGCCTGAGCCCTTGGAACACTGCACCCATGGGGGAGACCTGGAAGAGGGTCTCCGGGGTTCAGATGTTCTCAGCTCTGGCCATTGTGGTCCTCTGGGAGTGAAGCAGCCAGCAGATGGAAGATCTCTTGCTCCATGTCTCTCTCTACCTTTGCCTTTCAGTTCTTCAAGAGACATCTTGTAGAAAAAGACCCCCTCCACTCTGGAGCAGGTGTTTAGGCTGCTGCTTGAGACACCTGCATCACTCCATCAGCATTCCTGGCTGTGGCTCCTGAAGCCAGCCGGCTTCCCACCAACAGAGCCTGGGAGGCTCAAGGAACTGGTTTCCTGCTGTTCTTGGGCAAGACCTCCATTGCGTTCCTGGCTCATGGATTTTGCCCCAGGCCAGCCCCAGTCATTGCAGCTCCATGTGAAATGAACCAGCAAATGGGAGCTCCCTTGATCTTTAATACATCCTCTTTGAGAAGGCCACTGATATAATTTCCAGGTCTCCTATTTTCCCTGTAGCACCAACTTTCAAGAAACATTTTGAAAATTCAATTCAATTCCCATGTGAACGAAAATGCCTGATTCCCATTAATCTTCAGGACCTACCAGTCCCCCTGAATCATGACACACACTGGACTAAAGAACTAGGCAAGTGAAAGACCACCCCTTTGCAGAAGGCCTTGCTCACTGGGTAGACCCTTCCTGGGAATGACCCCAAAGAGGCGAGGCATGTCAAAAATGAAAGAGGTGGGGTCTGGGGCCATAGGCTGCTGGCCCAATCCTCACCTTGTATGCCCACCTCAGGATCTTGGGATCCCTTAGAGCCAGAGCTCTGCTTCAAGTGCTTGCTGCTGCCCATCCCATGCAGCTCCCTGCTTGTGGCCGGGGAAAGCAGTCTAACATAGTCCAGGCTCTTGGGACCCTGCACCCACATGGGGCCCTAGGAAGAATCCCCTGGCTCCTGGCTTCAGATTGAGTCAACTTAGGACATTGGGGTATTGAACCAACAGACACGATCCATTCTAAATCTCCTTCTCTCTTTTCCTTCTCTGTGAATCTGCCCTTCAAAATCATAAGGAAATTCATTTTAAAAGGAGGAGGAGAGGAACAGGAGAGCAGGGGGAGTGGGAGCAGGAGGAAGTGGAGGAGATGGAAAAGGAAATTTATGATAAACATAAAAAGAAGAAGAGACGAAGATGGAGGAGGCACCAGTTTGCAGAGCTAATTAAGAGCTTGAGGAAAGCCATGAGATGGGAAGTAAGGGAAGTGAGCATTGGAGGATGATTCCCGTTGGCCGCTGTGTCTCCTCAGAGCCTTTCCCAAACCAGGCACTCATAAGTGCCAGAATCCTGTTGGAGGTCACACCCACAAGGGCACCTGCCCCCTCAGGGACACCACTGTGTGCCCCCTCGGGTATAAAAGTGATCGTGCTATCCCTGCCCTCCGTCCCCCATACCACACCTTCATACCCCTGGCTCACACACAGACATGTTGAAGGGGACTGACCTTGGACCAGAAAGCAGCTCCACACAGCAGGGATGGGAAGTGGCTTGCCTCGTTGCCCGGCAACCAGGGCGTGGCGCGCCTCCATCTCCTGGGAGACGCCCTCAGTGACGTGACACATGCGCACTCACAGGCACACAGGGCGGGCCACAGCCCCAGCTGCCTCGTCCTGTGGGCCTTGGATCCCTGGTGCTGGTTAGAAGCGCGGGCAGAGCTGGCCAGGGAATCTGGGACCAGGACCCCGGCTCTGCCCCGCCTAGTCATCCTGGAGCTGCTTGTGTGGGACACTTCCAGGTAAGGCTTTGTGTGCCAAGGACAGCCTCTCAGAAGCATTAGCTTTTTTAGAGCTTAAATAGCAGGGCTGAAAGAATTGCCCATGATGACGCTGCAAATGTGTGAGTCTTGCTAAATGGCTCTTTCTCCAATGTCAGGTAGTGAAGTTACAGTCTTTCTAACAGTCCTGTTTTATTAGCAGAGATATGTACTCAGTAACCAATACAAAAGTGACAATCCTGGCAATAATAGAACTATGTCATACGGACCAAATCAGTACAGATGATTTTCTTTAATTAATTTTGTCTGGAGGGAAGAGGTCAGTCAGTAAAGATCTCACAGTGGTATGAGATTTTATAGAGTATTGGGGGATGAATAAGAATTTAGCAGAAGCCAGACAGAGTATTCATAGAAAGGAAAATTGAGAAATCATGGACATACTGAATTTGTAGACTCCGCAATCATTTAAAAAAGATGCATTGATCAAGTTGAAATTGAGAAATAAAAATAGATAAAGCTGAAGAAGTGGGTAGGGCTAAATTATGGATTATCTTGAAGTTATGCTAAACAACATGCACTTTCCTCTGGTGCTTCTCAAACGTTATGCACAGTTGTCTCAGTAACCTGATTTTTTTTAAAGACTTATTTATTTTCATTGGAAAGGCTGATATACAGAGAGAAGGAGAGACATGAAGATCTTTTGTCCGATGGTTCACTCCCCAAAGAGCCACATTGGCTGGAGCTGAGCCAATTCAAAGCCAGGAGCCAGGAGCTTCTTTCCAGGTCTCCCAAGCAGGTGCAGGATCCCAGATGGGAAGCGGGGCTGCCAGGATTGGAACCAGCATCCATATGGAATCCTGGCACGTGCAACGTGAGGACTTAAAAAACTACGATATTGTGCTAGGCCCCTTCCATTAAGAAAAAAAAAATATTTTTATTGAAAAGTCAGATATATACAGATAGGAGGAGAGGCAGAGAGGAAGCTCTTCTATCCATTGATTCACTCCCAAGTGACTATCATGACTGGAGCTAAGCTGATCTGAAGCCAGCAGCCAGTAGCTTCTTCCAGGTCTCCCATGCAGCTGCAGGGTCCCAAGGCTTTGGGCCATGCTTGACTGCTTTCCTAGGTCACAAGCAGGGCAATAGATGGAAATTGGGGTGGCTGGGATGAGAACCGGGACCCAAATGAATGCCAGTACATGCAAGGCGAAATTTTATCCACTAAATTACCATACTGGGCCTGATATCTTCCATTCTATGGGCAAATGTCTGTAAAAAAAAAATCAGTACTTGAGGCTTTATCTGCTGCCCCATCCATGGTATGGACTGCTAGGAAACAATTGGAAGTGGAGCTAGGGTGCCAAATGGGCACATCAGTACCACATGTGGGCATTCCAAGTCGCATCTTAACCACATAACACCAAATAGCTACCCCTCTCCCTGGTCTCTAATCTGCATATTCCCTTGATGAGAAAAGTACCTTTCCCATGAAGTTGTGTGGACTACAAGGGGTTAACATCGACAAGGTGCTTTAGTCTACCATCTCCTTCTCCAGGGAAGTTTTCAGTGCTGACATTCAAACAGTTCATGGAAAATGTATATCTTGGGAAAATATGCATATATGTAAAGAGTGTTTTTTTGGAAGGGAACCAAATGAATCTTTGATGGCTGTATAAGTGAGTCACGATCCATACAACCAAAATCTCGTATTGGTTCAGAGGATATGGACAGCTTCTCCCTCGCGCCAAATGTTCTGTTGCTATGAACTTTTGGAAATTCTCTCTCTCTCTCTCTCTCTCTCTCTCTCTCTCTCTCTCTCTCTCTCACACACACACACACACACACACACACACACACTCCATGATGTCATAAGACTTTCTCCACCCCTCCACAGATCACTTAGAATCACTGAGTCAGGTAATCCATGGAGACCCAACTTAACTTTGGGACTTAAGCAATAACAGCTCACTGCATAGCAGGGGCTCTAACACCTCACTTTATCCTCTCAGGCCCTTGACGAGGCAACGGAGCCCCTGAGAACCTAGAACAACCATCTGAAACATATTGCATGTAACTGGCTCTATGCGGCTGTGGAAGACTTCACTGTATTCTTTATCATTGATTCTATCCTCCCTTTATGGGCTTTAATAAATGTTATAGAAGAAAGAATGCCACAGCATGTCCCTGATTATTCCTCCTCCAAGGCCAAACTGGAAAGTTTCTGTCACTTAATGAAATTTTTGTTGCACTAAGTACCCAGAGAACACAACGTGGTTGCTCACCAAAGCCACAGGCCAAGGTTGACCTTGCTGTCAGCTATAGTGGGGTATTGGAGAATGGCACCTGCAGTAGTGTGTTTTCTGTAGCTTCAACAAAATACTGGGGGCTAAGTAACATATAAAGGAGAGAGGTAGGAACAGCTACTGTGGTAAAGAGAATTAAGCATTAAGTTTTCTCCACCTCTCCACATTGTCATGCTTAGGCTTACACGTCTGGCACTTGTACCTTGGAGGGAAACAGTTAAATCACGTCCAGACCACAGTGGTGCCTAACACTATTGTTTCGAAGGTTTTGTACACTGTATACCATGATAAAGTTTTGCACTGAGCAGCATTTTACACCTGGTGAAAGCATGCTGGGTCATGTTATTCCTGAGTACTGCCCTAGGAGGTGGAAGTGCATGTTGTTATCCTCACACTGCATATGAAGAAGCTGAAGATGTAAGGGGTGAAAGGGCTTCCTTTAGGGACCAGAAGCAAAGGCCAGAGCTTGAGTTCAGATGCGGGCTTCCCACACCTTGTCTACTGCATCTCTGCAGTCGTCGTGGCTGCCTCTTTTCACAACGAAGGAAACCTAATTGGTATTGATGGCTTTTGAGTGTGTGTGCTGGCTGAGGGAAATGAGGATTTAACCTCTCAGCTTCAAAAAGCAATGATTTTGATTTGTAAGTGTAATTGTTGTGTTGTTAATGGCCTTTATTAGTTTTTGCACAACTTTTTAGCAACATTAATTGAAATCAATAGAAAAGAAAAATTCAGCAAGCCCACCACCCAAATCAAACTGTGATTTTTCCACGATTCTCTGCCAGCTCTTGGCTATGCACTGACCCACTTCTTATAGGACTGGGAACTTTATCATTGTTACAGTTTCCCATTGTGCTATTTGTTCTGCTTTATTAGAAGCATTGCTCATGCTGCTCAACAGTCTTTGCAATCAGTTCTTTCATGGCTCCACCATATGTCAGTAAGGTTGGACACACCAAATTTACTTAGCTATTTCCCTGTAATTTGATGTTAGGGGTGGTAGTTTGTGTTTAACACCAGCTTTTTTGCTACCTTCTAATTCTGACCCAGAAAATGTGGGAGCACGAGGGGACATTTCAAATTTTCTGGGAAAGGGGAATTAAATTAAAAGGTTGGTTGTGGTAGGCATTTAACTTAGCAGTTAACATTTTTTTTTCAACATTTATTTTAGTTTTGTTAGAAAGTCAGACACACAGAGAGGAGGAGAGACAGAGAGGAAGATCTTCCATCCAGTGATTCACTCCCCAAAGTTGCCGCAATGGCTGCAGCTCAGCCAATCCAAAGCCAGGATCCAGGAGATTCTTCCAGGTCTCCCACACGGGTGCAGGGTCCCAAGGCTGTGGCCATCCCTGATTGTCCTCCCAGGCCACAAGCAGGGAGCTGAATGGAAAGTGGGGCTGCCGTCATTAGAACCGGCACCCATATAGGATCCCGGCACATGCAAAGTGAAGACTTTGGCTGCTAGGTTACCACACCAGGCCCACAATAAACATTTCTCAGGACACCAACATCTCATATCAAAGTAATGGGTGAAAAATCAAATCTCCCCAATTCCAGCCTCATCCCAGTATGGATCAGGGTGGCATCAAGCAATGCTTATGTACCTCAGCTCTTGACCCATCCAGATCCCTGCTTGTGGCCTGGGAAAGCAGCTGAGTACAGCCCAAAGCTTTGGGACCCTTGTACCCCTATGGGAGACCCTGAAGAAGCTCCAGGCTCCTGGCTTTGGTTTAGCTCAGCTCCAGGAATTTCAGCTGCTTGGGGAATGAATCATTGGACAGAAGATTTTTCTCTTTGCTTTTCCTTCTCTTTGTATATTTGACTTTCAAATAACAATACATTTTAAAAAGTTAAATTTCTTTTTTGCAAACAGATACGAGATTCACTCATAAGATTTCCTTTTTTTTCTTGATAGTCAATAAGTTTGTTAATAAACCTGTCTACAGAACACTTGTCTGAAAGGATCTCTTGTGTTGTATATCCAATCCATTATTCCCATACAAGTGATATCTCAATCAGTTGTTTTCATACAAATGACATCAAATCTATTGTCATCCTACAAACCCCCCTTCTCTATTTTGTAAATTAAGCTTGAATATAGGTTTTTCATAATACACTTTTTCATGAACCTTTGAAGATCCCTGTATGCATAGATTTCAATTTCTTGCATTAAAATATCTTAATTTCATTTTCCACAAGCTTTAAAATATCACCTATTTATTGTAAGATAAAGAGAAAGAGAAACAAGACTTGCATCCACTGAGTCACAACCCCAGTGACTTCAATGGTCAGCCCTGGGCCAGGCCAAAACTAGTAGCCTGAACTCCATCTGGGTATCCTACACAGTACAGGGAGACAAGGACTTGGACCATCTTCTGCTGCTTTCCCAGGCACATTAGCAGGGAGCTAGATGGACGTGAAGTAGCAGGGATCCTAACCAGTGTCAGCATTGCAGGCCTTGGCTTACCCACTGTGCCACAATGTCAGATACTCCATGAAGTTTTTGAAATATGTTTGTATCATGATTGGCTCCAGTCACCAGGACTCGGGTGCTGCCAGCCCCCTAAAATGTCGGAGAAAAGAAATACCAGAAAATTGTTTATTTCATGGCCTAGAATTTTAATTTCTTTCACAGCTTTTGGTGGGCTCATTAAATCTGTTTGAGTATGTTTTTCGGATATGGCATCTAGAGAATGGGTCAACTGACTACATTAAGAGCCTTTACCACCTTAGCTTCCATCATACTGAAAGCAAGCATGCTGAGAAAATCTAGGGAAGGTGAAAGGGCTAGCTTAGTTATAAAAACGTTTGCAACTTGCAGTGATAAGTGGACTCCTTCACATCCTGCAGCACAGGTCACTTTGCTCCTAGCATGGGTGTGGCTGCTTGCAGAACTGTGAAGCTTCAAATTGGCATCATCCCACTTCTGTCTGATCTGGCATGTTTCAATATCTGTTAGGCTTCAATCCAAGAATCTTCTCTTTCCCCGTTGCTCAGGAATTTTTCAGCTTGACCTTTTGGACCCAACATAAAGCCTCTGGTGAGTTTGATAATTCCAACAATTTAAAATATGCCATCAAATAGACACATGGTGGGATTACTACCAGGCTGGGCATTGCAGTTATGCTGGTGTAGGTCTCCTGTTGGTCTAGGTCTCCAGCTGTAAAGGAACAGAGCCCTGGAGGGTCACTCACTTCTGCCACAGAGACCGAGAAGCAGAAGACATGGTGCACAGGCCTGAGAGCCACACGTACTTGGACTTAAATCCTGGCTCTCAGTCTCCCTTGTTGATTGGGCAGCTCCTCTTCTGTTTCTTCACCTGACAAATGGCATCAATAACACTTGCCTAGTGATTGTCCTAAGAGTTAATTGCTGTGACAAAGCTGATTAAGCTGCTACTTGTGACTCACTTTGAAGTGTTGGTTAATATCCTGGTGGCTCCACTTCTGCTCTGCTCCCCACTAATGCTCCTGGAAGATGGTTCAAGTACCTGGGCTCCTCCCACACACATATGGAAGACCTGGGTGAAGCTCCTGGTTCATCATGAATCAGATCTGGAAGTTGGGGACTTGTAGGGATATTGGGGCCTCCTACTCCCTCTTATGGTGACAGTAGATGAAGATTCTCCTCTCCATTTCAAATAAATAAATTACCAACGGAAAAAAAAAAACAGAAAAAAGTGCTGGCATACGATAAGTTGGCATATGATGAGTATATGATTAGTATTGGTTTCCTTTCCATTCTCTGAGGAGTACTAGTTCAAGTATGTGATATCTATGTGTGACAAAACAGGCATGTACGGTGATCAACAAGAAGAAACAGAGAGTTTGAATCTACATATCTGGCACAGATTTAGTCAGCTTCTCTCTATTACACAAAGGAGAGTACTCTGCACACACAGATGGCTCAATGTGCCCATTCCCTGCAATGCTTCCTTCTGTGCTACAGTTTGATTACAACATTATTCCTAACCATTATCATCAAAATGCATTGAGGTCTCTGGTGTTTTGCGTACATCTTCCATGAAGAGCAAAGACAAAGTCCACAGATAATCAAGCTTGATGTACAGTCCAATTTCTTGACACAACCTTTAGAATAATGGGCTTCTCAGGCTTGAGGAATCCTTGGGTGGTTAATTTCAGGGGAATCTGCAACAATGAAGTAAACATACAGAGAAGCAGAGAATTAAGCACAACCAATAACAGAAGCAAAACAGAAAAGCTACAAGAATAACAATACTGAAAAACGCTAACATGATTCCTGACTATATGGTTGACACATTTAGAAAAATCTCATGAAGTTACTTTTTCTATGTTGAAACATAAATTGCTCTTGAGTGGGCAACACATTTTAAGTGTATAAATGGATCTGAACTTAGGCAAAAAAATTCCAACTTTGTGATGCAAAAGAAAGCATGTGCTTGTTTGTTTCTAACATCCCCTCTTGTGTTCCAACTGTACTGTTAATGGCAATTAGGAAAACCTGGTAGTTCTGAAGAGCTTTCATGAATCCTCTTCACGTCATTCTCAGGGATCCATCCATTTAGTATGGGGCAGCAGGCAATAGTTCTCATCTCAGTAAGGGGATGAGAGTTGCAGCAACTGCTCACAACATGAGCAAGAGCAGCATGAAGATGGCTGGAAGCCTGCCAAGCAGGAGGCATCCCATAGCACATGTGGCAGAGACCTGCTTTCCCCAAGTGATGACTCCATTTCTTCACACACTTATAAATTACACACTGAATTTCAGTTGGTGACCAATTCTACTCTCCTAGGTTCCTCTGTAAAAACCATAGTGAAATCAGGGACATTGATGTATGTCCTGATTTAGATTGATATCAACATAATGAAACCAGGAGAGTCCCTCGCTGCATTTCTCTCTCTGATCAGACACATGAGGCCACAGAAAGAGAAAAATTATCAGAATGCGTTAAAGGGATAACCCATAACTCTGCACATGGCACAGAAATTGGAAGAGGAAAGGGACGATTATTGGGGAGTGGATAGTGGGGCAGTTCTTCAGTCCAGAAATACAAGTAGTCAAGAGTGTTGCCATAAAATTCTCTTCTTCACAACTCACAGGGCAACATCCCTGAGGCTGATAGTGGGAATGACTGAAACTCAGAAAGTTCCCTCCAGAATCCAGCTAGTCACTCTGAGCAGTGACCTCTAGGGATTTGATCTGAAACATTGAATTTACCACATTGTTTCTGAAATGTATTGAGCACTCTAGGAAGAAATGATTTGATTAGCACACATTATTGATACAGAATAATGGGCCACACTCCGATGTCTCAATACGTCTACCAGCATGTATTGATCAAGTCAGATTAATTAGCACAGACATTGTACATCACTGCTTTTACACTTGGGGCCTTTAAGTTCTTCTAGCTCTTTATTAAAAAAGAAAACAAAAACCTGTTAGTATGAACTGCAGTCACCCAGCAGAATGTGATGTGGAGCATTCGCAATTATACCTTCCATTTAGCCATGTTGGGACCTGTTGTCCAATCTTGAAAACACTACCTCTCTTCAATATTCTCCACAACTGCACAGCAATTCTCATAGGCTTTCTTCAAAATAGCCATCATAACTCGCAGGAGGTTACTTTTCATTGTCATTTTGACTTGCATTACCTGGTGACTTGAAATATTGACAATTTACTCATATTCTTTATTCTATTTGGAAATTCTGTGGAGAACTGTCATTAATTTCTCAGTTTTTGATCAAGGTGTTTGGGGTTTGCTGTTGAGTTCCTTATATGATCTGGAAAATGATGAACAGTGTTTAAATATCCTCTCCCTGTAATATACCTTAAGAATCAATGTGGAATTCCTGAAGAGGCATCCCACAGTGTGCTCATGTGGATGTAAAATGTCAGCCATTGGTTCTCACTGGTTCAGTACCATAGATTGCCATTTAAATAGCAAGAATGTATCAGAAGAAAGTTTTTAAAAGAGATTGGCATACTTAGGGGATATTTATTCTAGTAAATACACACAATAAAAAATAAAAATGTCACCATGAGGACGACCTCATTTAATCAAATATTTTTATTAGTATTATTGAGAAACTACTAAGAATGTTATATTGTGTGATCCAGCTAAACAAGGGATGAGAGGACTAAAAGGAGATGGAGAGAGAAGATTAAGAAGAAACAGAGAGTTTGAATCTACATATCTGGCACAGATTTAGTCAGCTTCTCTCTATTACACAAAGGAGAGTACTCTGCACACACAGATGGCTCAATGTGCCCATTCCCTGCAATGCTTCCTTCTGTGCTACAGTTTGATTACAACATTATTCCTAACCATTATCATCAAAATGCATTGAGGTCTCTTGTGTTTTGCATACATCTTCCATGAAGAGCAAAGACAAAGTCCACAGATAATCAAGCTTGATGTACAGTCCAATTTCTTGACACAACCTTTAGAATAATGGGCTTCTCAGGCTTGAGAAATCCTTGGGTGGTTAATTTCAGGGGAATCTGCAACATTGAAGTAAACACACAGAGAAGCAGAGAATTAAGCACAATCAATAACAGAAGCAAAACAGAAAAGCTACAAGAATAACAATACTGAAAAACGCTAACATGATTCCTGACTATATGGTTGACACATTTAGAAAAATCTCATGAAGTTACTTTTTTCTATGTTGAAACATAAATTGCTCTTGAGTGGGCAACACATTTTAAGTGTATAAATGGATCTGAACTTAGGCAAAAAAATTCCAACTTTGTGATGCAAAAGAAAGCATGTGCTTGTTTGTTTCTAACATCCCCTCTTGTGTTCCAACTGTACTGTTAATGGCAATTAGGAAAACCTGGTAGTTCTGAAGAGCTTCCATGAATCCTCTTCACGTCATTCTCAGGGATCCATCCATTTAGTGTGGGCAGCAGGCAATAGTTCTCATCTCAGTAAGGGGATGAGAGTTGCAGCAACTCCTCACAACATGAGCAAGAGCAGCATGAAGATGGCTGGAAGCCTGCCAAGCAGGAGGCATCCCATAGCACATGTGGCAGAGACCTGCTTTCCCCAGGTGATGACTCCATTTCTTCACACACTTATAAACTTGCAAAAACTACTCTGAATGTTCCTAATATCGTGGTTTCCAATTCTACTCTCCTAGGTTCCTCTGCAGAAAACATACTGAAGTCAAGGAGATAAATATTAAATGCAACTTTAACTCTAGACATAAGTTTCCTAGGGCCTTCCCTGGTAGGAATCAATGTGCCCATACTCTGTAATGACACTCTGCCACAGCTCGTCACAGGACCAAATCCAGAGAAAGATGGAAAAAGATGAACACTGGACAGCTCCTCACAGCCACTGGAACTGGGATTTTCAGCAGCCATTCCACACAATCACATGGCAGTTCAAGCCTCTGTTACTGCATTTTCATGGTATTAACAGTTTGCATTTGAAGATAGAATCAACAGGGCTATAAACGGAAACACCCTGGGAGAGGAATTAAAAACACTAAAACAAAAGTAATCGTAAAAATAATAATATTCACCTGAGGGTTACAAAACTATGTGCTTCAGAACATCAAAATATAACAATTAATTTGCCTTCTGAGCCATAGGCAAAGTCACAGATTAGTTCTCATCTATCTTGATCATCACATTGGAGTTCTGAAACAAACCCAACACATGTGATGCTGATGATCAAATAGAATGAGCTATTGATACTCACTGATTCGGTTCTATAACTTCTCTCATTAATAGACATGAAGGTAAAAGATCATTGTTTACTATGAACACAGCCAGTGATCATATTTAAATTTGAAATTCCATTTGTACACATCCATTGGAGAAATACTCAGAGATCTCTTGACAGTATAGTTTCAAATAAATTTCAAATCAAAATCAAATCATTCTATAAGCATGTTTTTTGCATGCTGTCCCTGGGATGAGCCCATTAAAGCATATTATTGAAGATTTATTCAAGGACACAAGTGACACTCAAGAGTATAGATTTGAGAAAGCATTCAGAGATGTAGGAAGAACAGAACCAAACCTCATGATTCAATGCAAAATATTCCATTCAAACACAACAACAGTTTTTTTTAAGTTGCCAGAAAAGCATTCTCACTACATGAAGTACACTAACCTGAGTTTCCTCACAAGGCTTGAAGGAGAAGTTCTGCATTAATCTGATGAGAGCAAGTTTTAAATTGATGAGAGCAAACCGCCTGCCAATGCAATTCCGAGGACCAGCTCCAAAGGGAAGGTATGCATAAGGATTGATGTTGTCCTTGTTTTTCTTATTGAACCTGATTCCACAACAGAAATGAGCACACATTAGTGATGCTTAGAACCACAAGAATCACTTAGTTGGAGTTATCAATTGGACCTGTGAAATAATTATAGCTTGGCCATTCAAATCTTAGTGTGATTGAGCTTTAAGAGTTTTAAATTGGAGAGCTGTTCCATTTAGCAATTGCCCTCACCACACAGGGCTTTTCTGTCTTGTTGGTGAGATAATGTGAGTGCTGTTTAAAAAGACACCTTTGCACCTTAAAATTACATGAAAGGTGGTGATGAGTTCACATTTTGGAACACATATGGGAAGTAAGGATGGTGGAAGGGAAAGCAGGTTCCTGCTTCAACTGACAACCATGTGGACATATGTTAACTAAGGAAGAAGATGATGTCTCCTAGTATCTAAACAAAACTTGCCCCCCATTTTCTCTGTTCTCCAACCTCCTTCCCACCTGTCTTCCTCCTCATTCTCTTTCACCTTTCTTTCACTTCACTCCTTATCCATATACATATTCTCTTTCCAAATTCTGCATCAAATACTCTGACATTGCTCCTCTCTAGCATACTCCTCTCTTGCCACAATTGTTTAAGTGAGATACTGACATGACATCTGACGCTATCACACCTTGATAACATCAGTGCTATGTATTTCTGCAATCAGGCCATAAATTATTAGAATATAAAGCTATCATTTGTTCATATAATTACTGAATAATTGATGGTATTGAGAAGATAATGTTTATACTGAAAAATTACCATGGAATATTGTTCTTTGATTTTAAAATACAGTTACAGTTTTGTACAATATTCTTATGGTTCTATAGATTTTTGTATTTGAAAGATTAATCTATCATTTTGGGGGGGAAGCCAGATAAACATATAAGAGGAGTGACAGAGAGGAAGATCCCCATCTGCTCTTTGACTCCCAAAGTGTCCACATTGGCTGTAGCTGTCAATTCAAAGACAGGGACCAAAAGGCTCCTCTAAGTCTTCCACACAAGTGCAGGTTCACAATGCCCTGGTCCATCCCTGATTGCTTCCCAGGACACAAGCAAGCAGCCGGATAGGAAACAGGGCTTCCAGTCACTAACCAGCACTCACATGAAATCCTGGTGCGTACAAGGCACAGACTTCAGCTGCTATGCCAACATACTGTTGCAATATTGGTTGCTTTGCTCACAATATCTTATCAACAGAGGGAGGGCAGTAAATATTTTAGTCACAATAGCATATCATCAGAGCAATGTAGTGTATGAGAGACCTGACATATGTTGTGGGTATTTGTATAAGTATTTGGCCCATGCAGATGCAGAATAAATGCCCCCATAGACTTGTGTTTCTCTGTTACATATGAGAATATTTCAAACATTCTCCAGCTTCAACATTGATAACATGCAGTGTTCTCATTGTTTGGCCCAAGCACTGACACTTAAAGGTTGATGACTAAAGTAACCGAAGAGAACCCTACGGACTTACCACCTAGCATGAATGAAGCTACAGAAAGTAGAAGTCCTGACCTCAGGACACAAAGAATTCATCGCTTTGAAAACAAAGGGTTATGTGAACATTAATTTACTTGACACATAATTACCACATTAGCACTCTGTGCCATCAGTAGGGCCAACATGCCCACAACAAAATTTCTGTCATCAGAAAGTCATGTGTAGGCGATAAAAATGTCTGCATCCCAAGACTTTGGACTTGCCAGCCAGTGTTCTACAAATTTCTTCATTTTTCCTTACCAAGACAACAATGGTAGCTGATCAACCATTTCCAAAGTGTACAATGTCCAAAAGCATGACCTATATCACTACTTCCAAGCATAGCAAACAGCTTTGAGAGCCAGAGACTTCAAACTGAAAGAAGGATTCACTCACTACTAAGTAAGCGTGTGGGCTGCCACAAGACAGAAACTAGAACCAGGACCAGTGCACACAGACCTGACTGACTCTTCTGTCCATCCTCGATGAGGACTTCTCATTAGCACACTCTGTGGTTTTACAATTGCTTTACAGGAAGAGGGCACCGGATTCAAGGTGGAAAACTTTTCTATAAGTACAGTGACATTTCACAGCCAAAGTAATTAGCATAGGAAAACCGGGAAGAATTTTTTAAAAGCCTGTACACCTAAAATAAACTACAGCTAACAAATTATGGCTAAATACAAATATTACCAAAAATATATGAAGATTTATATGTGTATACTTTCTGTTCATATCAGTAGAAGACAACATCCAGGATCTACCTTAATACACAATCCACACACTCAAGTTCCTAATAAAAATCACATAGCATTTTCAGAGCCTCCTGTGTAATTTAAGCTCACGAGATGCAATAACCCTTTGGATTTAAGGATGACAATAGTACCCTTTCTCCAGTTACCACTTTGAACAATTTTGAAAACAATCATTATTTTTCCGTAAGAAAAACTACTAAAAATAATGGATACAAATGATTCTATTCTCACGAGTTCCTTGTCTTCACAGATTTACCACATACGCTTGAGCCAGATTGTTTCCACATAGGTTCCCCTTTCCAGGGATCCCGTACCTTTCAGGGCAGAATTCACAAGGCTCTGTCCAGTACTTCGGATTTCGGTGGAGGACATAGATTGGAATTACCACAATTGTCCCTTTGGGAATGAATATCCCATTTATTTCAATGTCCTTCTTGCATGTCCTCTCAAATCTGCTACCAATTGGGTATAATCTGAGTGATTCATTCACCACCATGTCCAGATATTCCATCTGCATGACAGCATCATATGTGGCAAGTGTCTGGGTAGAAAGAAACAGATTTTGACAAAATGAGATTTGAAATTACAACAGATGTGTCCTCCATCCTGTTCAATGAACAGTGCATTCAGATGTGGAAAGTGGTTGTGAACAAGATTTTGAGTACAAACTCCTAACCAGGCCCAGAAAACATGAACATGGCATTACAAAACTCATGCTGTCTCATGTGTATGAAAGAGATAAACAATGGGCCTGGCATGGTTGCCTAATGACTAACGAACACGCCATGCATGTGCCAGGATCCTCTATGAGAGGTGGATCTAAACAGGTCAGTCCCACTTCTCCTCCAGTTCCCTGCTTGTGGCCTGGGACAACAGTTGAGGACAGCCCAAGGGCTTGGGACTCTGCACCCACATGGGAGACACAAAAGAATCTCCTGGTTCTTGGCTTCTGATTGGTTCAGTTCTGGCTGTTGCAGCTACTTCAGAATCAATCATCGGATGAAAGATCTTCCTCTCTGTCTCTGGCTCCTCTCTGTATGTCTGACTTCCAATTAAAAAAAAAAGAAAACAAGGACCCAGCACGGTGGCGCAGTGTTTAAGGTCCTCGCCTTGCACACCTGGGATGCCATATGGGCGCTGGTTATAATCCCGGCAGCCTCCCTTACCTTCCAGCTCCCTGCCTGTGGCCCAGGAAAGCAGTCGAGGGCAGCCCAAAGCTTTGGGACCCTGCACCCGCGTGGGAGACCCGGAAGATGCTCCTGGCTTCGGATCAGCATAGCAACGACCATTGCGCTCACTTGGGGAATGAATCATCAGAAGGAAGATCTTCCTCTCTGTCTCTCCTCTCTGTATATCCACCTTTCCAATAAAAAAAACAATAATAAAAATAAATCTTTAAAAAAAAACCAAATAATTTTTAGAAAGGCAGATTTACAGAGTAGAACACTGTGCTTAAAGAAAATATGCCAAGTCACAGTCACCTCTCAGAGATAGGCTACAGCACTGCCAACACTGTGGAAAATTAAACGCAGAGAATCCCTTAATCTGCCTCAGAATTTTCTCCTCAAAAATGCTGATTAGAAACTGCTTTGACCCCATGTAAAATATCTGAAAGGGCCAACATTGGCATGTAGCAGGTGGAGCCATCACTTGCAATAACACCATCCCTCATGAGGGTCAGGAGGTATCTATTCCATTTTAATCCATCTCACAGATAATGATCAGGAAAGGCAACATAGTGCATGCCACGACTTTCTATCCCTGTCACCATTGAGGGAGACAATAAGCAACTCTGATCCTGCTTTCATCCTGATGTCACACTTGTCATTGTGGACAGAAAAGAGTGGCAAGAAAATGAAAGTTCTCTCTGTCCCTCCTTTTCTGTTTTTGCTTTCTCTGCATTCGTCTCTCAAAATAAATGAAGAAAGAAATAGTTTTTCTAATTGTCCTACTAGGACGCCCATTATTTTTATATACATGTTAATATGACAATAAATTCAGGTCAAGTGAGGTTCTACAGAGAAAGCAAACCACTTTCACTCCACATATTATTTCTAGAACAGTCCCTCATGTATAGCTTAAGGCTATGTTTTCTGGCCATCAAACAGCCATGCCACGCTAGATTCCAGGCTCCTTCACCATCAAGAGCAGACACCCTGAATCATCTCTTGTCTTCTTTAACACTGGTGGTGTGAATGGAGGATGAGTGTGCCAGGAAGCAGAGCACAGTCTACCTCCCCATGCCAGTTCTGCACAGCCCAAGCCAGCCTCACTCACCCAGCAGCACAACCAAAGTTCAGCCAATGGAAGCAGAGCTAATGACCACAGACTTGAGTAACAAAGACTCCTTCTAGCTGCCAGTATGGATTCTTGTAACAGACATGCAGGACAAACACTGATTTACAAAATTGTTATAGTGCTGTGAGTAGCACCTTCAGCCCTTTTTCAAAATGAGTTTTTCTCTTTAGATCATTCCTTTACTTGTAAATGAAGTATCTTCACTGCATCCTTTGCAAGCAGTCCCCTGAACAGTGCTCTGGAAGCATTCTATCAAGACACTACTCCTGCCCCACAGTGCACCCATCCCAAGTACCACTCATTCACTCACCTTACTGGAAAAAGCTGCATCAATCTCCTGCTGCAGTTTCTGCTGAACATCAGGGTGAGTGGCCAATAAATATGTGATGAAAGAAAGAATATTGGTAGTGGACTCATAGCCACCAAAAAGAAAGGTAATTGACTGGGCTACCAATTCTGTATCAGTCAGAGCTAACAAGAGAAGAAAAGCATTTTAAGCAGAGTTGGTCACTGTGAATCACCCTATAGTAGATGAAAAATTCCATATATGAACAGATGTTATTATACATCAAGTTAAACTACTGCCTACAAAAACAGCATTGGATTTGACTGCTGGATTCACGTCCAGGTTCCTGATTCCAATTCAGCATTCTGGTACAGATTCTGGACAGGAAAAACATGTGGCTCCACTACTTGTGCCCCTGAACAGGCACAGGAGATTTCAACATAGTTCCAGGTTCCTGGATTATCCCTGCCCAGCCTCAGCCATGGCAGCCATGTGTGGAATCAAGCAGTGATGGAGGAATACTCACTCTCTGGTTCCCACTTTAATTCTTATTTTAAATAAATAAATAAATAGTTAATGGAACAAAACCTTTACAAAAGTTTCAAAATTCTTGTAGGAAGAAAACTGTGTAGTACCCAACAGATTGGCTCAATTGGCTAATGCTTCACCTCCCATTGCCAGCATCACTTATGGGTGCCAGTACTTATCCCAGCTCTTCTACTTCCCATCCAGCTCCCTGCTTACAGCCTGGGAAAGCAACAGAGTAGGATCAAAGGTAAGGGTTATGCAGTGGCATGAGAGACTATGAAAAAGACCCTGACTCTCAGTTTAGGATCAACTAATCTCTTGCCATTGTGGCCCTTAAAGAATGAATCGTTGGTTCAAGTCCCTTCTGTCTTTCCTTTACTCTGTAAATCTGATTAGCATTTCCAATAGAAATTTTAAAAATGAAAAAAATGAAGAAGAAATTCAATGTCAAGAAACGAATGTTATTCACACAGTGCCAGAAAAACAAAATTTCCTTGTATTCACTTTATCCAGCCTATCCTATGCACTGCTATCCTCTCTTTATTACACCATCCTCATCACCAATTCAGTTAGGTGATGTCAGGAGAAAGCTTCTCTGTCACACATGCACACTGCAACCAGTACATCATTTGGATAATATGGAGTAGTATTGTCCTTAGGGAAAACACATTGAATTCTATTAAAATATTTGAAAACACTGAGTGTAAAATAATAAGACTTTATTGTATAAAAACTAAAGAATATTTCACCTACATATATGTGAGTTAAATTAGCGGGACAAGAATGGCTTACAGATAGAATTGTGACATTTAGAATGTAGTCCAAAGATGAACTGCCCCTAGGAACTCACAAAACATTCAGATTTCCAGCAACAATTACACAGGGCAACATGGAAATCTTCAAAATTCTGAAAATAGATCTACCATCTGACACAGCCATTTCTCCCTCTGAGCTTCCCATGCATTCTTGGTTACCTTTGTGGGAATCAACTTCCTTAGAATTCTGGGAGTTAATCATGAGTTGCAGAAAATCCACTCGGTGCTGAAAGAGAGGTCAAAGACAAGATAACCCTAGGTCAGAAGTCCATCAGGAGCTCAGCACTGCGGCTGCTCTCTGAGGAGACCCCACTCAAGTCTAGATGTGTGCTGGGAGTGGCCTAAGTCATCATCTTAATATTATATCTCAAAATGATCATATGATTAAAACCCCAAAACCTGGGGGAAAAAAGAACATCTTCATGCAAGTAGCATCAGATTTACCTTTTTCTTATCTTTGAGACGTTCTTCTTTAATCTTTTCAATAGAGGTTTTCAAAAAATCTGTAACATCGCTGAGGTACATACTGATATTCAATGCTTCATATACTGGGGTAAGGAAAGGAAAGAGTGCTACAGGAAAAAGAAAAAAAAGAAATGATAATGAAAAGCAAAATTTATGTAGCACAATTACAATCTCTGAATCAGGAAAGTGAAAGTCCTCAGGGTTCTCAACAAGGAAGCATTTCCTCAGCATTTTCTTCAGTCTTCAAGAACAAACAAGGAACAATTGCTCAACCACATACAGAGGCCATTGCTAGAACGACCATCAATGACCTTTTCTCCATTTTTGCAATGAAAGGGCCATGGACTGAAACACACTGGATAGAATGGCTCAAGTGACTGCAAATGAATAACAGGGAACTGAACACATTCCTTAAAATGAACTGTAGACCCATGGTGACGCATCTTAGAAAACAGCCTAAGAGAAATCTAATCAGAAGTGCAATAACCAACAGCAAAAGAAGAGACAGGCAGAATGAATATTATCATGCCTCCCACACAAGAAGAAGTAAAAATGTTTATCAATGATGAAGCAAACTCAGGAATACATTGAGGAAATGGGGGATAAAGGATTTGAAAACTGACATTCCTTTGCTGAGATGGTGAGGGAATGGGTAGGGGTCTGTATCAGCTCATGGGAGCCTGAGGATATGGGCTTGGTAGGGGGAGCAGGGCATATCACTTGTGGGGCACATGAGGGCCTTTGAGTTCACATCTAAGCAAGCAAGTAAACCTGGGGAATTGCTCACGTTCTTGGTGCCAGGTGAGGTGAGGAGAGGGGCAGGCAGAGCCACAGAACAACATGCTGCCCTGGTGTGCTGTTTGACCATGCCTGCAATGCTTCAATAGGCATGAATTATGGGTGGGTAGAGGGATAAAGCAACATGTTAGCATATGTACCAGAAGCTTGGGACTCTGGTGGGCGGGTAGAGCTCTGGACCAGCACACCACTCACTAGGTTTGCAAAGGTTGAGCTGCAGAACACAGGCACTGATGGGCACAATGACTGTGGATTCATTAGGGAAAGGGGTAAAGGAACATGAGGAAGGGAGGACCACGGAGGGAGTTTGTTGCAGTAAGAAATGATTCCTGAAGAACTCCCAGCAACAAGGCCACTGTACTTGAGAGCTGACCATATGGAGGGGAGAGGCTGTGTCTGGGTCTGACTGATGTACTACAAAATAGGAGACCTGAGTTGGGCTTGTTAGCATTAAACACTGCTGAACACCACAGGCTAGCCCACACAAAAGCTAGGGATAGGGTCCTTCTTGGCAGGATTGTATCACAGTATCTGTCAGTGAGTTTCATCATAGGGGAAGGGTAATATTAGGCTGACCCATGACACCAGCACAAAAGAGAAGCAGGTCTAGGGTTAGATTCTGTGGGCAATATGTGGGCCTACTACTGTGGAATCACAAGTACTGCTGGTTAGCCCAAGATTTGGGATAGTGCTTGACTGAGCTAGGTGTGACCACGAAACTAGCTGACACTCATGGATAGTGGGGGTAGGAACAGGCACAGCAGGTTCTAGTTGCAGCACCTGTATATGCACCACAAAACAGGGTATGGGGCAGACCAGGCCAAAACATTAACCAACTCATGAAAAGACATAGGATGAAAGGGCAAGCTATGCCAGGTATGGATCTATACCACCTGGCATGTGTGAGCTCTAGGTCTGGGACTGGACAAGGTGAGGAACTTTGGAACCCCCTGCCACCAGTGGGCCATAGTTCTTGCTAGTGAGCACAAGTTTCAGGCCTGGATAATGTGCATGCTTCTCATGGTAGCACCACCAGATGACAAGTGTGTGGGGTGGCTTTGAAAGGCTGTGGAACAGGCAGGGTCAAGCAAAACTTAACAAAATGACAAGTGCAAAAACTATGCAGGAGTTTGGATCATTCAGGCTTGGCTATCACACCTACCAGTTTACATGAGGCAGAGATAGGAATAGCCTGAGTAAGGCCTGGATGCAGCACTGCCTACAGGAGTTGGGAGTAGGGCCAGCCAAGTCAGGCTAGGCTACAGCATCTGAAGGCAAAGCACAAGACAGGGGAGGGGGTATACCAAGCTGGGCCAGAGCCACCAGTGGCATGTACATCATCTGTGCCTGGGAACAAGCTTGGTTGTGGAGTTAAGGGGACACCCAGGCTGAGTAATGTAACTGGTAAGTGCAAGGTTTGAGTGGGGGCCGTAATCTGGTCTGGACATGGCTGCAATGTACCTTGGCAAGGGTGTGGACTACATATGGTGTGTGACAGACTAGATTACAATCCAGAATCTACTGGCGCTCATGAGAACCAGGGTAGGTAAAGGACAGCCATGTGTGAGCCATGCCTTTGTGTGTACCAGGCTTTGATGGGCTAAGCACCCAACAATAAGAACCCACATGTGTGACGTCAGGTCAGGAAAGGCCACTGTTCCTGTTAGGATAGGACATGTTTTAAGTCGAGTGGGCATGGACCCACCTGTATGTGAGAGACCTGGCACTGGGACAGTATCTTATGGAGGGTTTTGGGAACTCCTCTGTTGCTACATGGTCTATGCAGGTAAGCACAAGATTCAATGCAGGAAGCAGCCAAGACTAGGCCAGTTTATGGCTCAGGTCTGGGGCAACCCAGGATGGGCCAATTCATATCACCCTCTGGCGAATCTGAGCACAATAATGTAGTGTGGGTTGGACAAGTTGGACCACAATACCAACAATTTCACTTTATGCCTGGGACTGGAGGAGGCAAGCAAGGCTGAGCCATGGTAGAACACAGACTGGAAAATACCGATGTGAGGGGCCCATGCTAGAATGGAAATCATTTAAAGCAATGAAGAAGAACAGCACATAGTGATCAAGCAATCCAAACAGCAAGAAGAGATCAACTGACAGGTTTATTAGGATCTTTTTTAATCTCTAAATTTACTTGTTTTGCTCTCTTGGTTTTCTTTGCTAGTCTGGGTAAAACAGTGCTTTGTTCAACTTGATTAAAAAATAGCTTATTCCTGAGAACCAGGACTGGAGGCAGACCTGGCTAGACAGGTGCTGATACCCACTAGCAAGAGTGTGGGGTGGAGGGTGAAGTGAGTTGAGATGAGTTAGGCTTCCAAGGCCAATGATGTGTACAAGAGCTGAAGGGAAGATAAGCCAGACTGAACCAATCCATTGCACTTGCTGGCAGACACATAATCTAGGGCTTGGGTCCAGCTCAGTGGAAGTTTTGGAGGTCACTCTGAGTGGACTGTACTTTCCAATGGTGTACATGAGGGCTGACTATGTGCAAGAAAAGGTTGATGTGAGCCACAGCACCCATTCTCTTGTGTAAGAAATGGGGCTGGAGATAGTAGAGCTGGTGGAATAGGGATAAGACACATTTAAATAGACAGAAATATTAGCCAGGGTCAAGCAGAGAGGGCACCTTGCAGCAAATAAGAGAGAACAGACTAACATCAGAGGGACATTTGGAGACTGATAGACACAGTAAAGCAGTGAATGCAATGGTGTGGCACTGCAGTGACTGAATACACCAGTAGCATTCAGCAAGTGGTGATTTGAACTGCACCAGGAGTCAGAAATCCACCAGGAACCAAGTTTGAAGTGGAGCTCATTGAGAACTCAGGAGGTGATCCCAGTCAAAGCATTGCCCAACCTGCTGCTTTGTTTGACTTGACCAGGAGCAGAGACAGAGGAGCAGATTTCAAATAGGTAGTGCCAGAACGGGGTGGATTTTATAAGCTAAGTCCACTAAAGCCAAATTGAGTGCCCTCTTCTGTAATGAGGCAATGGCTATGGGACAGAACTGTGCACGATCCAAGTTGTAAGTGAACTAAATTCTGGCTCAACGAACTGCAATGATGTGGCATCCTTCAAGTTTCACCCAAAATAGGTCCAGGTAGCCCCAAGACCTACTGGCCAGCAGATGAAGAAATCCACAAGCTTAACATGAGGTGTCATTTGGTACAGTGCGGCAAAAGCTTTGCCACTGTAGGGACAAGAGTGAGCTGCACATAGTCTATCATCTTGGAAATTACATGAACTGAAACTAAGAGAAGCATTCCATAGACAATGATGCAAGAATAGTGCCGGGTTACAGGAAATAGAGAGTGGTGAGCCAGGAGCTGAGCTATGCAGACCATGGTAGAAGTCTAACAGAAAAGCACAGGTATGAGACTAGCTAGAGGAAGTGGTAAAAGTGACTGCGAACAAACCACTGTGTACCAACCACAATAAGTATAATTGAGTCGCAGACCTGTGGGTGACAGAGCTTGGAAATCTGCCCCATAGAGATGAATCTGATAATCAGAAGCAAAATGACCAAGAGCAAAAGATGACACAAAAGCACAATTTATATTACTGAAGAATCCCCTACAGAGGAGCCAAAACCTTTGCCAACCTTAGGGATCATTGAGGAAGACATCGACAAAATGGGGGATCACGAATTCAAAACACTTGTTTGAAAGCTTCTTATCAACAACAAGAAGCACTTAAAGAAGGCATTCAAGGAGTTTAAGGAATATGTTACACTGGAAATAGCAGGAATGGATCAAATGAAAGCTGATATATCAGAAATTAAGAATAGAGTGGAGCAAATTAAAAGTACAGCAGAGAATCTCCAAAATGGAATGAAGGAAGCAGAAGAAAGAATTGCGGCATTGAAACATACTTCCTCTCAGCAATTGGGCCTACTCAGTGGCTTTGACAGAGAAACGGACAGCATATCCAGAGGCATAAGAGAGTATATCAGGTCATTGGATGCTATAGAGGACACCTGGTACCACAGCAGAGGAAACAGGGCAGAACAAACTGGTCAACTACCCCAGTGAAGCATGACAGCACATATCAGAGCCTGTGGGAACGTAGAGGTGGACTGTGCCAACCAATGAACCTTAGAAAGATATCCTCATCCTTGGATCTGTGAGATCAACAGTATTCTAGAACTGTTGAAATCACTTGAGCAGAACCCATGAGGCATGCTCCAGTTCAAGGACTTTGCAATGACATTGGGTGCCATGCCGCATTCCTTGAGTACTGAGGTGTTTTGGAGGGTGCGTGTGGCTTCTCCCTGTAGTCTCCCCTTCCCCATATACAGGAAGAAGGAGAGGAAAATGAGGACACAATGGTATCACCCATTTTCCCTTGATCCTACACCTTTTCTACTTCAATTGAATTATAAACATCACCAAAAAGCTTTTTTTAAAAAATAACAATAAAAACTGCTCATTCCTATTGCTATATGTAGTTTTTATTTTCAATTCATTTTGATGTGTCTTTTTTTTATCATTTCCTGTTTTCTGTTCACTTTTTCTTCTTTAATACTCCTTGAGATGCATTATCAGGTCATTTGTTTGAGATTTTGATTGCTTTGTAATAATCTCATGTTATAAATATCCCTTTCATGGGCCCGGCGCGGTAGCGCAAGTGGT
Organism: Ochotona curzoniae; assembly: GCF_017591425.1. Classification (NCBI taxonomy): domain Eukaryota; kingdom Metazoa; phylum Chordata; class Mammalia; order Lagomorpha; family Ochotonidae; genus Ochotona; species Ochotona curzoniae. The sequence goes on along the minus strand of NW_024465862.1, from coordinate 959,175 downwards.
TAAGGTCCTCACCTTGCACTCCCAGGATCCCATATGGGCGCTGGTTATAATCCAGGCAACCCTGCTTCCCTTCCAGCTCCCTGCCTGTGGCCCGGGAAAGCAGTCGAGGACGGCCCAAAGCTTTGGGACCCTGCACCCGCTCACTTGGGCAGTGAATCATCGGACAAAAGATCTTCCTCTCTGTCTCTCCTCTCTGTATATCCGCCTTTCCAATCAAAAAATAAATAAATAAATAAATAAATAAATAAATAAATAAATAAAAATAAAATAAATATCCCTTTCAATGTTGTCTTTTTTTCAAGTTTTTTTCCCTACAGATTTATTCAGTGACACATAAGTCACACAGTAGCATAGTTTCTTCAAGAAAATTTTTATTTCCTTTTTCTCAACAGATGGAAAATCACACTCATAACTCCCAGTTTCAACATACTATTAGACCACAGCAAATGGGGCGTGGCCTTCTGTAAAGACAGAGATCAAAAAAACAGAAGTAGAGTCCAGAAGTAAACATTATTTCCATTTTTCCATTTTTCCATTTTTACAATGAATAATGTGAATAATTTATTTCCATATAAGAGAGGGAGCTATTCAGTTGCACATTTAGTGCTGGTACAATTGGGTAGTGACAGACCAAAAGAAAAGAGTCAGACCCTTACTTATCATTCAGTACAAAGCTAACTCCAAGGACTGGCACTGTGTTGTGAGTAATTAAGTCATTTTCTGCAGCAGAGGCATTTCATATGGGTTCTGGTTCAAGTCCTGGCTGAACCAATTCCCATCTAGGCTCCTGCTAATGTACCTTGGAAATGCAGCAGAAAATGGCACAAGTTCTCAGACCCCTGCACCATTTAAAGACATTCATGCAGCTCCTACTCCTGGATTTGGCTTTGCCCTGCACCCAGCATTGAGGCAATTTGGGAAATAAGCCATATCAGAGATGAAAATTTCTCAATCCCTCATCCTCACCTCTACACCCAACTTCATCACCATCTCTGTAACTCTGCCATTCAAATCAATGGAAATAAATCTTTAAACCCTTAAAGGCATCAACAGCAGATATAAAAGTGGGTGATTCTAGCATAAAAGCCACGAGGCTTGAGTGCATGGCTTCAGACTTGGAAATGGATGCCTAGAATTGATACCCAAATCTCAAACAATAAAAGGAAATACATAAATTCTACATCACCAAAGTTAATCATTTGCACTTACACAGCTACTATGTATGCAGCTAAAAGATACCCACAGAACAGGAAAAATAAGATGCTGCACCCTTTGCCATTTCTATACTTGCAGGATCAAGGTATGTCTAAATAGCACAACGAGTGACATATGATTGCTTATTAATCAACAGACTATCGCAATAATATAGGGGAAATCAGAGGAGTGAGGATTTGAAGAGGGGTAAAAGAAATTAAAGAATTTATGGAATTGTATTGTAAGATTAAATTATTTAGAAATGAATAATACTGGAATAAACAAAAAATGATTCACACTAACACAGAAACTGTCAAGAGTGGTAAAAGATAAAAATCAGGAGAAATCTTACAAGCAATTTATCTGTAAAGAGATTTATCTAAAAAACAAAGACTTCTTGCAAGTCAAAAACACAGAAAAAAATAATTCAAGTAGTATGGCACTGGAAATTGAGTAGACAATTGTTGAGAGAAGGCATGAAAATGGTAAATGATGGTTAATGTGATTATCAATTTGAGGATGAATATTTAAACCAACATGAGTTATGAATTCTATTCACTAGAGAGGTAAATGATGAAAAAGATGGAAGAGTCAAGCACTGGCAAGGAAGAGAAAAAGTTGGAACCTTATATACTCCAGGTGAGAAAGCAAAATTATACAGGTATTATGGAAAACCCTTGAAAGTTACTGAAATAGTTAAATAGAATTATTGCCACAAATTCTACTACTGAACTTATATTCAAAAGATTGAAATGGATATCTAAATCACAAATTTAGCATAAATTTTCAAAGAATGAACTCAGTTTTCAAACCAAAGCAATAGCAATTCAAATGCCTGACAACTAATGAATCCATTGATTAAAAAAAAAATGGAAAGTGACACAATGGAATAATGATACTTGCTGCTAAGTAGAAATGATGTTATGACACACACATCAACACAGAAAATCATTGAGAAGCTAACAATGATTGAAATAAGCCAATCACAAGCGAGCATGTATTACACAATTCCATTTGAATGCAATTTAAGAAATAGTCACTCTCTGGAGATAAAAGATTAGCAGTAAAAGGGGCAAGGAGAGATGCGAGAAGGTACAGAATTGCTGGAGTGACAAAAATATTCTAGAGTTGGCAACAATGATGACAACTGTACATTTAAAATGGGTACATTGTTGTTTCTGAGTTACTTCTCAAAGACATATTTTAAAAAGAGGAAGAAATGGTGCAATACTTACTGACTGAGAAAAGTAAAGGACTAAAGAAATTAAGATTTAATAGCCTCCTGAGGTTTTTTTAAGAAAGGATCATCTGGGTTTCTGAGAGAATCAATCTTCACTCCAAAAGATGTTCCAGTGATGACATCCATGCTGTATGCCTCAAAGATTCTGTGGAGAGAGATACAAGGACAATTAAAACCAACATCTACTTGCCATTCTTGAGCCACACGTGCAGCAGGAAGTGCTGAGAAAACACACGTCAAGCAAAACAGCAGAGAGCCAAACAATTCCTGGACCACATCCAGAGGCAGGCATTGAGGCTCAGTGGCTAAGGTTTAGTAAGCACATATCACCAGTCAGAATTCTGTTTCAAATCCACCTGACCACACTTCTGATCTAGCTTCATGCTAACACATCCTGGAATGAAAAAGATGGTAGTTTAACAGCTTGTTACCCTATCACACATGCAGGACATGCATGAGTTCAAACAACCTAGCCTGGTGAACCAGCAAATGGAAGATACCTCTCTTTCTCTCTCTCTCACTGTCTCTCTCTCTCTCTCTCTCTCTCTAACCCATTCAGATAAACATCTTTATTTTAAAAATAGAACTACCACCTAAATCATCAGAATGATCATTACTAATATCACTCACATTCAAGCATATCAAGGGTGGAAGATACAGTTGTCTTTGCCCTGGGTAACAGGGACTCTAGTAAAATTAGAGATGCATCTAAGCTCAAGCAGAGTTAAAGACCATAATCACACAGAACCAGTTAGGACTGCTCAGTTAGGACACCCATTGGCTCCAGTGGAAGGCGGGGCTGAAAACAGAACCCACCCAGCAATTGCAACCACCAGCTGATCAGGGTGATGGACTGTGCTGGGCCCTGTACTTGCTGGTGCATACAAGAATCTGGCCTGGGAACACCTAAGACAAAGTTTCTTTGGGGATCTCCCAAGTTGCAAAGCCAGACTCAAAACCCTAACCATGAAAGGATAGAAGATGGAACAAGTTAATCAACCACCTCTGCTATAGGTTGACAACAAAATACCAGGCAAATAGAGATGTTATGATAGACAATGTCAATCAGTGAATTTTTCAACGACCTCATTGTGTTTGGAGAAGTGAGATTGGCAGTGATTCATAACTGGTGAACTATCAAAACCACTTGAGCAAGGATCTCAGAGCATGCCCCACATGTGGGACTTGGGGTGGGTGGGAAACCAGGTGGGTCTTCTCCCTCAATATCCCCCTTTACCTCAGATACAGAAAGAAAACAATATGGAAAGAATAATCTCACCCACTTTCCTGAAGCCCTTGAACATTTTTACCCAAATTAATACGTAAAGATTGTCTAAAATAAATAAATAAACAGAAAAAGAAATTTGAAGTAAAAGATATACTTCAATATTTAGCTTATTTTTTTTAAATATAATCAACAATTCCATGAAGGCATTTGGTTCTTCCTACACACACACTGGGACTCTCATGGCATAGACCCTGCTTCCCGATTTGTTCCAAATTCTTTCCTTAGTTCACAATCCCAATTCCATACCATCTTAAAACAAAACAAAACAAAACAAAATCATTTTCCTTCTTCCTATGCATGAATTTAGTCTCTCAAATAGCCAAAGTGACAGCCAAGCCGGAACTGTCTAATGTGCACTATTGCACAAAAACCCAGTCTGTCCAAAACTTCCTTTGTGTTGTATGTGACCCTTTCTGGTGGAATCATTGGAGTTGTAACACACAAGCGTGTAATCATACACGCTTTTGTATGCTCACTCTAGGGATTCCAGAAGGGAAATTTCAACTCCATGCCTTGTACTGAAAGAGCCCAGAACCGCACAAATACATTCTTACTTACTTGTTCAAATTGATAGGCGTGCCTTTCTCTGCTTCCTGATTCAAGTTTTTCACCAACACATCTCCATAATGGACAATGATGGGTAACATCTAAGTGTACACACACAACACCAGCCACAGTGAGATGCAGAGATCCAGGTCACATAAGGAAATCATTTTCTAATGAAGCAGGAGTGACAAAATGACTCTCTATATACACCACTTAATCCACAGTTAAAAGTAATTATTCAAGTCAAAAGGATTGGATTACCAAAACAGAGGTAGCTCACCAACATTTTTTAATGAATGCAATTCTCTTCTAGATTATAAAGACAAAAGATCCGTTTAAGAAACAATGGTGCCAATAAACTTTCTGCTTCCAATGGACTAGGGTTGTATTTCCATTTGTTTCTCCAGACTCAATTAGGTCTAATTTATTACCTCCTTGATTTTTCCACTACTGAAGGTTGGAGACAAAAGTATTCTTATTCTCTTCCATTCTTCACCTTAGAATTGGTGACAGAGCTTTTCATAAATCCCATTGGTCCAAAAGACTAAAATTCAAATAAATAAAGACATTTTGCCCAGCATAAGTTCTGAAGATCATCACTGTTGTAGATGCTTATTACACACAAATCAGGCATTTCAATGTATTTAGTAGAAGTCTACCAGTTGGTATGCTAAGATTATGTGCTCAATAAATATTATTCTAAATGCCTAGCCTCATAAGAGAATAGATGTGCTGTGGTCTGAGGCATTTGTTTTCCATTTCCCCATAAAAATCAATTAGCCATAAGTCAGAGAATCTGTCATTCCAGGAGACTAAACAGAAATAGAAACATCCTCTAACATAGACAGAACAGAAATGAATTGCAGGTGGACATCCAGATGACCAAAAAATCCTGTATGTTTCTTTGAAACAATTTTGTTTTGCACTCTGCCCTACTCTGTATATACCAAAACATGCACATGAACAACAACTGATAAAAGAAGAGAACTTTCCTTAAAAAGTAAAAATGCATTTCATTTAGGTTTAGATTTTAGACTTCAAGATACTTATTCACCCCCCAAACTATGAAATCATAGTATCAAGCAAAGAACTAAACACTGAAATCCTGTTATTTACAGCACAATGCATGGAATGGAAGCTTATTATATTCAAACCAATAAACATTACACAAAAAAGCAAACCCCAAATGTTTCTCTCATGTGTAGAATTTTTATAACACATTCTGAACAAAACGGAGGCTTTGAAGCACTGCAAGAGGAAGTAGAGAAGGATGTTGAATGGCAGGCATCATAACACTGTGTCATGATAAAATTCAGCATCTGATACAGTGGCACATCTATACTTCACAACAACTTATATTTTTGTTGAATGAAACACTGAAAGAGAAAAATGTATATGCACTGGCATAAAGAAAAATAGAAGAAAATAGAAGGAACAGTGTCAGTGGGACTGCATAACTGCACCTAGTGTGCTATTTATGATCCAGATCCCTGCTAGTGGCAGAGCAAGGCAAAGGAGGATGACCAAAGTGTTTTGGTTCCTACATCCATGTGGAAAACCCAGAAGAAGCTCCTGGCTCTCAGCTTCTGCTGGGCCAAACTCTGGCCATTGCAGTAATTTGGGAGTGAACCAATGGATGGACACTCATGCTCTAAGTCTCACTCTTGCTCTTTTTTACCCTCTGTTTCATTCTTTCTCTCCTGTCACTATCTTTTTCAGTAATAGTCTTCTGGTATATTTAAATGAAAAATCCTTTACAAAATTAAAGTCTAAACATGTTAACATGTAAACATGTTCACTACCTGATCAGTTCATTCTACATTTATTGTAATATCATACAGTAAAATTTTAAAAAGTATTATATGTAACCAAAAACATACGTTTTATGATCATTTTTAAAAGTAGATAATACCTCTGAGATTACAAACCTATTGTGAGGCCAGTGTTTGGCACTGCGTGCTAACCCTCGTTCATTGCAGTTCTGATATCCTGTATCAGCCCTCACATGGTATAGCAACATTCTGATCCAGCTTCCTGCATATACCCTAGAGACACAGGAGTGAATGGTGAAGTCATCTGGTACCTGCACTTACATGGGAGACCCAGAAGAAGCTCCTGGTTCTGAGCTTTGGTTAAACTTTATTTTTCCATTGCAGCCATTTCTAGAGTGAACTAGTAAATGAAAGACTTCCTTCCCTGTCTCACCTTCTGTTCTGCAAAGTCTGTCCTTCAAATAAAAATTAAACAAATCTTTACAAATTAAACTTATTTGCTATTCTGAGGAAATAATGAGATTGTATGGAAGTCCATTTGTGTCACTATCACCACAAGGAGAAAAGGAAAAAGAGAGAATTATACTGATCATCCTCAGAGTGGCCCAGCAATTCAAAATTCTAGGAAACATTTTCCAAATTGTAAAGCTATACTTTGTTTTAAAATGAACATTTCCAATACTTCTGCATAAAAACCCCTAAAATACAGAAATCCATGCAAATTTCCTCAACTTAATGAAGAAAAAGAAAAAGAAAAAAGATACTGTTATACAAAAAGGAACAGAAGAAAAGATTTTCAGTCAGTACATAATGTAATGGGGAAACTCAATATTTCCCATTCCCATCAGTCAGAACACAAGACCAATGCACAGAAATCACCTTCATGTAAAAACTTGTGAAGACATCATACAAATACAATTGCAGTCACTTCTGATGAATATAAACAATTGAAATAGAAGATACAGATATAGATATAGTTGAGGATACAGCTATATAGAGATAGATGGATGGATAGATAGATAGATAGATAGATAGATAGATAGATAGATAGATAGAGGCATGCTATGGAAAGGCATGCTGTGGTCATAGACTGACAGACTCACAACTCTAAGGACACAGACTCTAACACAGTTCATCTGTGGTTTGTTGTGGATAAAAGTGAACTATCCTGGAAGGCTTGGTCAACATGGACTCACACACACATTACTAGTTAGGACACGGGGATTAAGTACTCTTCACCAAGGTATGGAAGATTTCTCTGCACACCCTTCCTAAAACTGTTTAGCACCTCAATTGTTGAAATGTCATTGAAATAGTCACAGGAAGTTGTTAAGACCATGCATCGAATATTGACATATTGGTTGCTCAATACTTTGCCAATTTATCCCTTAACGTTATATATTGTTGCGGATGTTATGTTGGGGCTTTTAATTGACCAGAATTTTACTCTGTTGGCTCTGCCTTCAGACTGGAGAGGGTCTCCCCAAGAAGCCACTGAACTTGACCAGACAATGAGATGCTGGACCCTATGTTTGATGTATGCTTGCAATGAAGAAATCTCAACTAAACCTGAACTGTGGTTGTGCAACAGCAGGGAAGAGCCCACCATGGGGGGAGGGTTGGGAGAGGGGTGGGGGGAACCCCAGTGCCTATATAGAACTGTGTCACATAATAAAATGTAATTATATATATATATATATATGTATATATATATATATATAATTTAAAAAATGAACTATCCTAATTTGTATGGAATGACAAGAGATCAAGAACTGCTAAGCCAGTTCTGAAAAATAAGGTGGGAGAATTCACTCTACATGTTAAGGGTTATTATAAAGCTACCATGACCAAGACACTATGGTATTATTGGAGGATTAGACAAAGTGATCTGTGCAACAGAACAGATGATGAAGCCTAGACCCACACATGACTTCTAAATGACTTTCAAAGGTGATAAAGCAATTCAAGGAAGTGAGTGAAGGAGTGTTGAAACAATTGGGTAGCACATAGTCCAAAATTTACACTAGTCTAAACCTCAAACCTGACATAAATACTAGGTCAAAAGAGATTCTATACATAAAGCATAGCCATAAAATTGTAAAAAAAAAAAAAAAAAAAAAAAGAAAAAGAAAGAATGGACAGAAGTGCTAGGCAAATATCAAAAGCACAATGAACAAAAAGGCATGCATGAGACTGTCAGTCATTTTGTTGTGAGTTCATTCTTGTATACCAGGGCCCTAATGAAGGTACAATAGAACTAGATCTTTGTTATTTATGGGCAGTACAAACAATAGTGATTGGAAAGACATTGTCTCCTACATGGTTGGGAGACACTCCAGTGACATCATAATGGACTTGGAAAAATTCTTAGAAGACATACATTGTACGACTGCAGGGGATAAAAGAGGAGAGGGGAGAGAACTTGGAGGAGAGGAAAGAGAGACTCCAGTGCCAAATAAACTTCATTTAAAAAGTTTAAAAAGTTAAAGATTAAAATAAATATTTTCATTCAAATTTGAAAAAATAAAGGGAACATTGGGAAAAATCTAAATTAAAAAGTTAAAATTACTATAAGGATTCTGTTAAAAGTAATGTATGAGATACATGTTGTGGCCCCAACAAAATAGTAAGAGGGACTCTCTGTAATGAAAGAATTCTCATCTAGTTTGTGCTGCTAGTTACACAAATCTACATATCTGTTCCATGTGGTTAGCTACACACACACACACAGAGGAAGAGGGGGGGTGAAACATGAAATCTGATCTGAATACTGTTTGTTCTCTACTTTCCACTGGATAAATACACTAATTACAAAATGAAATGAAACACACAAAATGAAATATCCCTGATAATTGTGGTACTATATAATATTTAAAAATAGAAGCTTAACAATCAAGCCTTAAACTTGAATAATAAGCCATGCCTACCCATCGGTTTGTGAAGCTGGAGTAACATTCTTTCAGCAGCACTGTTTTCAGCAGGTCTGGATCAGTGATGACCAGCACAGGCTGTTGACCATCATACAATCTATTATGGGAAAACAGAAATGATTAAACACAGCAAGCCTAATGCAATAGCCACAGCCAAGCCCAGAAACCACACTTTGATGCTAGTGTCATGTTTCTCATACTCCCTTTGTATAACACAGTGCAACATCCCTTTTTGGTTCAAGTTAGAGTAGGATGTAGAGTAAGATTCCAACCACAGAAGACACACTAGTGTTCATAAAGGCAAGATCACCCAAGAAAAGGAAAATAAATTTAGAAACGAAATAGCTCATCATGAAAACCACACATCTAGAAATAATAACTAGATTGCTGCCACGGTGGCATAGCAATTGAAAATCTTCACTGGAAAGGCTGCTCAACACTAGAGTCAGCTCCCACGTAGCAGCCTGGGAAAGCACAAGATGGCCTATGTGTCATCCTGACACCCTTGTTCAAGATTGAATAAGCCTCTTGGTTCCTGGCCTCTCTTGTTCTCATACAAGCTATTTGGCCACACAGGGACTCCACTCCCAGAAGGAAAACGTCCTTTTCTCTGTTCCTTTTTGCCATTATGATTATGAAGACATAAGTAATAAATATTTGAATGAATTTTAGAGTATTTCTTACATCTAGGTTCAAAGAGTGTAAAAGATAAGAGAATTTCATATTTCACTAAGTAACAGAAAAGCTGAATTTGAGGTAAAGTTTCAACTTATGCATAGTTTGTTCATCATATACAATTTCAAGAAACCCTTTGGTAATATCATGTATTTCATTATTTTTTCAATTTCCCGTTTGGTCATTTTATGATACAGTTCCATAAACGCTTAGATTACCCTTCCACTATATTACTGTGGTAAAGTCCTTCATAAACAGTCACAAGTCCAACATTCTGCTATTTAAGTATCCTGATATAATGTATATAGAGAGTAGCAGAGAGTCCAGCATCTATTGTTATGATATATGCAACACTTTCATAGTGAGATCCATCTGTGATTTTGAACTTGAGATGCATACTACTTTGTGTCTTCATGTCTGGATATGATAGTCTCTCTTACACAGCTACTATATATACCTTTAAATGAAATCCATAAAACAAGATTAAGAACAGGAAGAAACGGGCCCGGCGCGGTGGCGCAAGTGGTTAAGGTCCTCACCTTGCACGCCCTGGATCCCATATGGGCGCAGGTTCTAATCCAGGCAGCCCTGCTTCCCTTCCAGCTCCCTGCCTGTGGCCCAGGAAAGCAGCAGAGGACGGCCCAAAGCTTTGGGACCCTGCACCCGCGTGGGAGACCCGGAAGAGGCTCCTGGCTTCGGAACGGCATAGCATCGGCCGTTGCGCTCACTTGGGGAGTGAATCATCGGACGGAAGATCTTCCTCTCTGTCTCTCCTCTCTGTATATCTGCCTTTCCAATGAGAAAATAATAAAAATAAATATTTAAAAAAAAAAAGAACAGGAAGATAAACAGAAAATTTGCAACAACATGAAGTCAAATATGGGAGTGAACATTTCCCTACTAGTGATGATGGCAGTCAGTCACCACATCCTATACTGCATTGGCTGAGTTCAAATTGAAGCTCCAACCCCAGATTCCATATGATGCATGAGAAGACACTGAGGTGTAAAAGGTGATCACATGGGTGGTGGCGTCCTGTCACCCTCATGGGAGATCTGGAATATGTTCCTGGCTCCTCCCACCTACCATCCATTATCTGCAGCCAGACAAACCCTAGCATTCCTTGGCATTGGTGGCATGAAACAACAAATGGCAGAGATACTCTTCTCTCTGTGTGTCGCTCAATTTTTAAAAAATGGTATTACACAAGTAAAACACAAAGGCAAGTGAATCATCTAAGAGTGACAAATACTAAATCCTGCAAGGGAATTTATGCTTGAGTGAAAAGAGGTCTAGTGCTGCATGTTTTCAGAACAGTTTTCTCTTCCATGTCACCTCAGAAACTCCTGGACCAGCTCTCAGAGTTTGATGAGACAAGACCTGAACATGAAACAAAAAAATAGGAAGAGGCAAAGTCTTCTCTCATTTGCACGTAGATTCCAAGCCTATCAGTTATACCTCTTCATGAATGCTGAAAATGAAAAGTGTGCCCTGTGTGTCATCAAGTATATCAACCCAAGAGAGGCCCAACTAGTTTAAATAATCCTATGTTTATTCTCTAGATTCAGGAGAAGAAAGCAAAGAAATTTGTATGCTTATCTTTACTGAAAGCATTGGTTTAATTTTTTAAAAAACTAAAAAGAAATCATACAGTTACAGAGACTAATACATACATATGTGCATATATATTGCATAGATATGATGTATATGTACAACATATTTACTTGTACCTCTCAGTTGTTCTCTCTTTCCTAAAGAATTCAATTCACACATTCCTTTTTTGAAGGTATATTCTACAGAGATGGGATGATTGAAAAGTAAAATTTTCACTCTTCTAATTCACTCCCCAATTGGCCATAAATGCCAGAATTCAGCTGAAGCAAATATGTAAACAGGAGCTTCTTTCTAATTTCCCATGTGGGTCAGGGCCCCAGTTGTTGAGCCACTCTCCACTGCTTTCCCAAGCAGTCAGCAGAGCGTTGGATCAGAAGTGCAGCAGCTGGACACCAAATGCAGACACTGACACCTGGGCTGAGTGCAGTCCTTGGTACAACAAGCCTTTACAACTTTACCCTGGATAAGCTTATATCAAAAGGCTCTGAGCCAAGGTTGTCGCTTAAACAGTGAGTACCTCACCAGAATGAGAAAGTTTTCCAAATACTCACCCCCACATATTTCCATATTTTTTATAGCATTTCATGTCAAAATCCCACACACCCTGTGAAGGCAAATTAAATGAAATGTGATTATTTTTGTAAGCAGAGTAAACTTGATCTCCATTAGAAGCAAACTGAATAAAATGCAATTACAACTAGCTTAATGCTGTTATACTTTAATTATCCAGAATTTCAAAATTTGCTGACACCTGGGAGAAAAAGAGTGAAGACATTTGAAGTGCAGAATTCTAAGGCAATCTTGAGTTTCCCTGAATATCGTGGAAACCCAGTGGCTTAAACTTGTTTACAGATGAGACGGAACCTTCATCACTGTGAAGAATTTTCCTGGGCCTCTGTGGTTTCCACAAATCTCTTAAACCAGCAAATATTTTCCTCCATAAACACTTGAGGAAACTGAGACTTGGGGAAAGCTGTGAGGTTCCCAAGGATTCATCCACTCACTTCTCTAGGTCTCATGAAATTTCTAGACTTCTGACAGAATTAAGAAGCTAAAGACACCAGTTAATCTCTCTTGATATCAAAAATGTAGGTCACTCTTGGGTATGTCTTTGAGTAGGAATGTGCATTGGTGAAAGAATGTGTGTGAACTCACCTTCCAGTTTTGGAGCAGAATATGGGCATGAGGAACAGATATCAACTTTATACACACAGAACCCAGCATATTATTCTTTTTAGATTTATTTATTCTTATTACAAATTAGCTATATAGGGCCCAGCGCGGTAGCGCAGTGGTTAAGATCCTCGCCTTGCATGCCCGGGATTCCATATGGGCACCAGTTCTATCCCGGCAGCCCCACTTACCTTCCAGCTCCCTGCCTGTGGCCCAGGAAAGCAGTCAAGGATGGCCCAAAGCTTTGGGACCCTGCACCCGCGTGGGAGACCAGGAAGAGCCTCCTGTCTTCAGATTGGCAGAGCATCGACCATCACACTCACTTGGGGAGTGAATCATCGGACAGAAGATCTTCCTCTCTGTCTCTCCTCTCTGTATATCCGCCTTTCCAATAAAAAAATAATAAAAATAAATCTTTTAAAAAAACCAAATTAAATATATAGAGAGAAAGAACTTCCATCCAATGATTGATTCTCTAAGTGACCGGATTGGCCTAAGCTGAGCCAGTGCAAAGCCAGGAGCCAGGAGACTCTTCTGGGTCTCCTGCATGGGTGCAGGGTCCCAAAGATTTGGACCATCTTTTACCGCTTTTGCAGGCAACGCGCAGGGAGTTTTAATGGGAAGCAGGGCCATCAATATTAGAACTACTGCCCATATGGGATTCCTGCTCTACAAGGCAAGGTCTTTAACTGCTAAGCTACCTATTTGTGCCCTGACCCAGGATATTATAATAAATGCATATAGACGTGCATTCCAGCACAGTAGCTAAGTCACCTCTCTCTTAGATCTGTGTATCTGTGTCGTATTTCTGAGCCTGCCTCCTCACTATAAATATCCACTGTTACATATCCTCAGCTACATGAGGAAGGCTCAACTACCAAGGTACCTCCATTCTACTCAGAAGACCTGGATTCAATCAAACTCCTGAGCTTCTGACCCAGTGTAGTCATGGATATTGAAGGTATTTGCAGAGCACACAAGCATTTCAAAGCTGTCTCCCTCCCCCCCCCCCAACTACTTGTTAACGAATAAATACATAACATCCGTCCTATATTCCGGTCATAAAAAGTTATGTGCCTAATAAACTAAAGTTTCAAAGCTATGCATCAAGAAGAAACCAAACATTATTATGACCTCTGCTACAATCAGGAAAACTGGAGTCTAGAACACAGAGCTTCATGAATCAACATGGGGTCCACATGCTGCATTGTGCAAATACCAAACTTGGTTATATGTTCCTGAGAAAGTGCCAAAGAAAACAAAGTTCTCTTCATGATGTTCACACAGTGTAAATATTAAGGCACAGCTGAACTTTGAGCATGTCTGTGTTGATGAAACACAGACATTCCATTTTTGATTTTTATTTATATTTATTGCAAAGTCAGATAGATTGATAGATTGATAGATAGATAGATTCATACATACATACATACATAGGAAGAGAGTCAGAGACGAAAATCTTGTGTCTGATGATTCACTCTCCAAGTGATCACAATGACCAGATCTTTGCTGAACCAAAACCATGAGCCATAAGATCTTCTAGGTCTCCTAGAAGGGTCCCAAGGCTTTGGGCAATCCTCAACTGCTTTCCCAGGCCACAAACAGAGTTAGATGGCAAGCAGGGCAGCTGGGATTAGAACCAGAGCCCATATGGGATCGTGCAGCATTCGAGGTAAGGACTTTAGCTGCTTGGCCACCACACCAGAGCTAAAATGCCCTCTTTTACTGAAGCACATATGAGGATTTTGAACCCAGACTAAACTCCATCACCTGGAAGCGATCCGCACATCTGTCAGAAAGTTAGTAAATTAAAACTTGTCCCCTGTGGAGAACTTCGTTTCATAAACCACAGCAGTCTATGGAAATATGTGAAGAAAAACAACAGTTCAAATGAAACTCACCTTGCAGTAACCCATGATTGTTCCCAGGAAAGGCAGAGGTGTTGGCCCAGGAATACCCAGCTTCTTAAAAAGGCCATGTGTAGAGGTGCCATATCTGTAAAGTCAAGGAGGAATCACGTCACAGGTGTAATAGAATTTTTAGTGGACACCTGTTCAGATACCAGAATAGACAAGCTAGGGACGTAACACATAGTCAAATGATTAACAGCAGAACTCATTATCTACTTCCTCATTACAACAACTCCACCAAGAAGTAGTAATGACTTGATAAAGACTCTGAAGTCTTCAAAGTCCTGGACTGAGTCCCTGAAAATCTCCCCCAAATGATAGTGGTACTGAGAGGTTCAGGCTGGAATGCCCGCAAGTTATTTCATTCACTCGTAGATACAGTGAGGATTCCTGTTCTGGGTCCAAACTGGGGAAAATAATTTCTCTTTGCTCTGAGTACAAGTTGTCGCATATCTGCCTCCAACAAATATGGGAGTCACTAAGAGTCTCTGATGTCATTATTCTTGCAGTTTGCTTTCAATTTTAGACTTTACATTCTGTGTCTATAACCCATATCCTATTTATGGCATGGCTCTTCCTAAATTTGCCTTCACACCATATATGTATTATGTATTAAACATATGTTATTGTTTGAAATTCATGTTTGGGGGTACTGCCCTATATGTAAGATATAAACAGGGAGAAAATGACTCAAAATGAATTATTGGCATCCCTATTTCTACAAAATTAAAGTTGTGTTTGCAGGTTTCATTGGCCATAAGAAATGTGAGCAATTTTCAGCAATCTAAGTATTTTCCTTTTTTTTAATATTTATTTATTGCATGGATTCACATATGCCTTAAAAGGTGTGGCACAACTGATGAGTTACTCCTCACTAGGCTATTGAACACCCCTCCTAAAACTGTACTACACCTAAAATGTTGACATATGCTTTGTTAGAGTTATAAGCCAGTTTTGACTACCCTAAAAACTGCCAGGTTCTGCAAAATTACACTTCAACACTATAACCTGCTAAATACTAAAATGAAAATAGACACAGGAAAGCTGAATAGTACCCTATTGGCATTTAAAGGTGTATAGAAGCTGGTTGTATATAAACTAAAATTGAAATGCCATGACAGTCACAGGATGTGGTTAAGAACTTGTATTTTTTAACATATTGGTCACACATGTCAATTAATTCCATAATGTTATAAATTGTTGTTGATGTTATATTGGGGCTTTTAATTGATCAGGATGATATGTGGGGAGCCATGCAGTGGGGTCGGATGGCATGGGTGTGTGATGAGCACCACTCCTCAGTTAGCAAGGCTGTGAGGAGTTTCTCTCTGTGAGGCAAGGCCCAGTAGAATGTTTCCTGTCACCTCATTGCTGCCTCACCCCATTGTATGGAACTCAATCACCTCTCTGATATTACACAGAATTCTTCTGAGGGTGTTGTTGTCGTTCTTCTGCTAATGTGAAGTGATTCCTGTAAGTGGTATGATACCTCAAATTGATCAATCATGTTATGATAAAAACACCTTTAGTAACGTAAGGCTATGACACACAGTTAAAATTATACAATAGTACAATTGAGACCACAATGTTTCCAAACATCCTGTTACGTGCCCACTTTTGTCCTGAGGTTTGTCCAAATATAATTAATGTTTTCCTTAAGAAATGGTTTCATAATATCTTGGAACAGATGGCAATCATGGAGGTACAAAGAGTTTGTTTACCATGCACCTCGAACTGTTACAACACATGATATGACGCATTTTCCTCTCTTACCACAGAAAGCAAAAGTATGTGGGGCATGTTTTATAAGGAAATAGATGTGAACCCCCTCAATATGTTTTAAGAATCTTTATCTTATATTGGCACTTATACTTTGGGAAAGAAAACAATTTATATAGATGAAAGGAAGTTTCTTATAAAGGCCCTCTGTTTGTAGATTGGCTGAGCTGCCCTGATCCCTTTCACTGCCCTTGAACAAAAGAATGAAAAACAATTGAATCAGCACTAGGTGAAGGTGACGGTAATTAATGCATGATTTGATTATAAGAGCTAGCAAAGAATCTATGTTATATGTTTTTATAAAATCCTTTCTTTTATGATCTCTTAATTCAGTACTCTTAATATTTCAAGCAACATTAGTTAGTTTGTTGTCTCTAACGAATTTTATCTTTAATTTTTTTTTTAAATTCCTTGTCTGGTAAAGCTTCCATATCTTCATCTCACATCTCCGAAATAAATATTGGCTTTTGGCCCTTTTTTGGTGGGGTACTGGCTCTTTCATCCGGATCATTACTTTTTCTGATAGTTCTTCCCATTGCGTTAATGTATCTTTTGCAGAGGCCAAGGCACTTGTGTGTTGAGAGGTCTCCAAGCGCTATCCTGCAGAGATTGGAGCCTGCAGGTGTGGAGTAGCAGGGGTGGGAATATTCAAGGCACTTTTGGTGTGTCCTCAGTGCACAGAACCGCAGGGCACCACCTCCAAGGCCCCATAGATTCAAGGCACACTCTCAACGCCTCCTCTACAGGTACGCCGCCCCAGGACATGGAGGAATGAAGGTGCTCTCTGGGTGCGCCCCCTGCATGGGGGTCCACAGGACATAGAATATTCTAAGTACTTTCTCGGTGCGTCCTTAGTGCCAGGGACTGCAGGGTGTGGAGGGTTCCAGGTGCTCTCTGGGAGCTTCTCCTTCGCGGGTCCGTGCAGCACTGCGCAGCACAGCAGTTTTCAGAGCCCACCTGGTGTGTCACCCATGCACAGGAATGTGGGTGAGGAATGATCCAGGCACGCTCTGGGAGCGACTCCTGCGGGGAGAGTCTACACAGCGTGGTGTGGGGGTGTTCAGAGCCCTTCTTGTGTGTCCCCTGCCAGGGGACTGCGGGGTGAGGAGTGAACCAGGCACCCTGTGGGAGCGACTCCTGCATGGTGGTTCTGCACAGTGCGGCAGGAATTTTAAGAGCCCTCCTGGTGTGTCCCCCATGCACAGGATAGCAGGTCATGAGGGGGGTTCCAGACAGTCTCTGGGAGCTTCTGCACACTGAGTTGCTCAGGTCCACACAGTGTGGGAATATTCGGGGCGCTTCCTATGTGCCTCCTCAGCACACAGGGCCACTGTGCACCACCTCCAAGACACAGTTTTGGCAGTTTCAAGGCACTTACCATGTGTCCTCAGAAGCTGGAAACTCCACGGGAAGGGGTCGGGAGAGGAGCACCAAAGAGGCTCGGGCTTTGTGCTTGCCCCTGGAAGGCAAGCTCTGGGGGCTGCTGACCCACTGCTGTCCCTCCCCAGCTCACCCAAACCTCAGGCTCTTGCAGCCTGCCTCTGCCGCTATTGAGGACCTTTGCCAGTGACAAGCCCTCCAGGCTTCCTTTTCTCTGGGTCGGCTGCGTCTCCTGTTGGCTGCCTTTAAAGGTGACTCAGCAGGTCTGGAGCAGCACGCCATCTTCCCCGCCTTTTGTTTTGTTTCTTTTGTTTTGTTTTGTTCTCATTGTTCTTCGGAGTTGTGTGGATCTTTTTGGTTCCACACTGTCCAGGGAACTTCACACACCTATCCCTGCGGCTCTTTGCTGTTCCTCTTTGCTGCTTCTGTAGCGTTCTATCCCTTTCTCACTGTGCTCTCCTTCACAGCCATCCTCCTATGTCAGTCATCTTTCCACTCCTGTCAGTCATTTTGAAGCTCAAGCCTTTGATGAACAAATTCTGCAGCTGTTTGGGCTCTTTGGGAGAAACCAACTTGGACATGACAGCAGTGCGAGGAGACAAGCAAGCTCGATGCTGCCTCAGCAGCAGACATGATCAGAAAGGACTGACTCTTCTGTCCATCAGCAATGAGGAGTTCTCATCAGCACAGCCTGTGGTTTTACAGTTGCTCTACAGGAAGAGACCACCAGATGCAAGTTGGAAAATTTTTCTATTGGTACTGTGGCATATATTAATTGCCAAGGTAATTAGAATAGGAAAACTGGAAAGAACTTTAATAACTCTGTACACCAAAATAAGGTACCAGCTAATAAATTGCAGTTAAATGCATTCTATCAAGACACTACCCACGCCCCACAGTGAACCCAACCCAAGCATCACCTTATTGGACAAAGCTGCATCAAACTCCTGCTACAGTTCATGCTGAACAACAGGGTGAGTGGCCAATAAATACATGACATAAGAAATAGTATTGGTAGTGGTCTCATAGCCAACAAAAAGAAAGGTGATTGACTGGGTAGAAGTTCTGTATCAGTCAGAGCTGAAAAGAAAAGAAAAACATTTTAAGTCAACTATATCACTGTGAATCACACTATAGTAGATAAAAAATTCCACATGCAAACAGATGTTACAGCAAACAAAGCTAAACTACTGTCTACAAAGACAGCATTGGATATGACTGCTGGATTCAAGTCCAGGTTTCCAACTCTAATTCAGCATTCTGGTAATGATTCCGGAAGGAAAAATTGATGGCTCTACTACTTGGACCTGTGAATATGCACAAGAATTTTCAATTTAGATTCAGGTTCCAAGATTATTCCTACCCAGCACAGGCTATGGCAGACATGTGTGGAATCAAACAGTGAAGGTAGAATACTCACTCTCCATTTCCTTCTGTGACTTTTAGTTTAAATAAATAAATAAATATTTAAAGAAACAATAAAGTTTACAGAAGTTTCAAAATTCATTTTCTAAAAAAATGTATGAACACCCAGCGCATCGGCTAAATGGAAGAATGCTAGACACACACACACACACACACACACACACACACACACACCCCAATTGCCAGCATCACATATGTGGGCCAGTTCGTATCCTAGGTGTTCTACTTCCAATCTAGCTCTCTGCTTACAGGATGGGAAAGCAGCAGACAAGGGACAAAGCCAAGGGCCCATGCATGGGGGAGAGGGGGAAAAGGCCTGTTTTAGATTGGTTCAAATCTGGCCACTGTGGCATCAGAGAATGAACAAGTGGATGGAAGATTTTTCTGTCTTTCCTTCACTCTACAAATCTAATCTGTATTGTCAGTATAAATTGTTTGAAAACAAGAAAAAAGAAGAAGAAATCCAATGTCAAACAATTAATGTTATCCACACAGATCCAGAAAAGACAAATTGCTTGAGTTCATTTTATGCCAGTCTATCCCATGCCCCGTTATTCTCTCTTCACTACAGCATCATTATCATCAACTCAGTTGGTGATTTCAAGAGAACTCTTCTCTGTCACATATGCACAGTGCAACCAATACACCACTTGGATAATATGGAGTAGCATTGTCCTTAAGGAATATACTTTATGTTTGGTACATGCTTGTAATGAAAGAATCATGACAGGATTTGAACTGTGATACTGCAATGAGGTGCAGCAATCCACCATGGGATGAGGGTACAGGGAGGGGTTGAGGGAACCCCAGAACCTATGAAATTGTGTCATAAAATGAAATGTAATAAAAACAGAAAATACAGTATATTCCACTTAGAATATTTAAAAGCACTAAGTGTAAAATACCAAGGTTTTAATGTATGAAAATTAAAGATAAATTGTCAAAAATATAATTTAAAAAATGAAATCAATTGCTATAAAAAAGAAAATTAAAGATGATTCATCTAAGTATATGTGAGTTAAATTAAGAGGACAAGAATGGAATACAGGTAAACTAGTGACATTCAGGATGCAGTCCAAGGATGAATAGCACCTGGGCACACATTAAAAATGCAATTTTCCTGCAACAATTATGCAAGACAACATGGAAATTCCTCAGAATTCTGAAAACAGGTCTACCATAGGACACAACCATTCCTACATCAGAGCTTTCCATACATTCTTGTTTACTTTTGTAGGAATCAACTTCTTTGGAATTCTGGCAGTTAATCATCATTTGCAGAAAATCCACTCGGTGCTGAAAGAGAAAGATCGAAACAAGGTAACGCTATGTCAGAAGTCCATCAGGAGTTCAGCATTGCAGCTTGTCAAGTTGTTTCTGAGAAAGTATGATTGGGCAGGACCATTTCCCTCACCTACCCACAGCTGATGAGAGGTGGTTTCTGCAGTCATGCAAATAAAAATTCATTATTAGCTTCTCCCTTTCTGGAACTCCTCTCTTGATGCTATTCCTTACTGTACATAAGAATGTCTACTTCCCAAATAAGTCAGAACTGTTTAGACACTGGCTGTCCATCTGCAGGTAGCAGGATCACCACCTCCCACAAAGAGGTACTAGAGGAATCTCGGGGGGAAACCTCACAAAACTTACCCTTTGCCCCAAATGTAAAGCACAAACAGAGGAGGAGCTATATCAAGCTGGGCCAGAGCAACAACTGGGATGCACATATTATTGGGCTGGGAACAAGCCTGGATGGGGAACAAAAGGGACACCCAGACTGGGTGGGGGTTCCAAGTGGTGAGTGTACAACTGTGTACATGTGGGCTGATTTGAGAGATGGATTGTGCCTAACCCTATATTGGCAAGCAAATCCAAGAATCAGGTTCAGTATCACCTCAGATGATGTTGCTTTGGGGATCTCCCCAAATGACTGTTGCACTCAGTACTACAAACATGGGGAAAATTGTAGGCACCATGGTCTGAACATGGAGGGCATGTGTCAGAGCTGGGCTTCCTCAGTGGATTGGAAAGAATAGTGAATAGCATAGCCGGATACACATGGAGAATATGGCAGTGCATTGGAGTCAGCAGAGGACACCTGGTACCACAAAAGAAAATAGAGAACAGAACAAATTGAGCAACTACCCTAGCCAAGTGTTGGAAGTGAATATCTGGGCAAACTTTGACTGCAATTCATTGTCAATGAGTGGATTCTGGAGGGATTTCATTGTGCTTAGGATGGCAAGATTGGCAGTAATTCAGACATATTAAACTATCAAAGCACTTGAGCAGGACCCTCAGAGCATGCCTCACATCATGGACCATGGTATGGCATTGTGGTCATCTCCCATTCCATGGAACAGAGGTGGTTGAGGGGATGGATTTGGCTTCTCCCCTCATTTTCCTCTTCACTCAGAAAAAGAATCAAAAATGAGAATGTGGAAATAATAATCTCACTCACATTCCTCTAGCCCTTGACCTGTCTCTCACTAATCTAATATGTAGAAATAATAAAAAACAAAATTTTGAAAAATACTTTCAAAAACTCGTTACAAAACTTCTTAAAAATGAGAAACAGATATGAGAGTTCAAGACATCTAAAGAACATAGCACACAG
Source organism: Ochotona curzoniae (assembly GCF_017591425.1). Classification (NCBI taxonomy): domain Eukaryota; kingdom Metazoa; phylum Chordata; class Mammalia; order Lagomorpha; family Ochotonidae; genus Ochotona; species Ochotona curzoniae. The sequence goes on along the minus strand of NW_024465862.1, from coordinate 937,632 downwards.
CATATAGCAACACAAACAAAATCAAGTCAATTATTACAAATAAAAGCCACAGTGGAGCAAATTTAATATGCTTTAGAAGCCTCAAAGAAGAAAGAAATCTCAGAATTGGAAGACATTACTTTCAAAAATTGGAGAAAAACCAAAAAGCTAGAAGATGAATCAAACTAGCAAAAGCATTCAAGAATTAAGGGACACTATTAAAAGGCCAAATGTAAGAATTAGAAGAGTTCCAAAAGAAGCTGTGCATTAAAAATGTGTGCAGTAATATAAGACATGGAAACTTCTTTAATTTGGAAATTAGTTGGAAAAAAAGTTATAAAAGCGGGCACAGACCTCCAAAATGGTTTTACCAAAGTAATCTTAGCTATCACATGCTAATCAAGCTCACTTCAGCTAAAAACAAGGAAAGGTCCACTTGAAAACAATCAGTAAATTTATTGAAAATTGAGAGACATATTACACATAATAAAAGGAAATGATTGTCAGCCAAAAATAACTTATTCAACAAAGCTTTCCTACGCCCCTATGGGCGCCATCTAGGACACTGAGGCAAGTGCTCAGAATACTGATAACCTGCAAGAGGTGGATTGGTAAACTGCACATGTGCCAATTCAGCAGCTCTCAGATAACAGTGTCACGGGACCAGACACTGTTACAATGAAGGGAAGACAGCTGACCTCCCCAAGAATTAAGCTGGGAACAAAGTCACCACCATCTTAGAGCATTTCAGAGGTTCCACAGGACAAACAGCCCCAGGAGGTACTCAGAATTACTGGCCAGCAGGGGGCGACAAGATCAGTGCTGCCTACAAAATCAGTGCTGCAACAAAACAATTGTTCTGGACAGCTGTGTTTTCCAAATCCAGGGCACTGATTGAACATAAAAAAAAAAAAAATCAAGGTGTAGACCTGTAAGCAATACACCTTAGTGATGATTTTGCCAACCAGATTGGCAACTACAAATGGTAAAAGAAAAGACAAAGACACCATGAATGCTATTGAAAACTCCCCAACAAAGGAGCAAAAGCTTCATCCACTATCAGAGTTAACTGAGGGAGACATTGAGAAAATTTCAGACAAAGAACTCAGAAAACTCGTTGCAAAGCTGCTGGTCAACAATGAGAAGTACAAACAAGAGTTCAAAGAAGAAATAGCAGTAATACATCAAATTAAAGCTGATATATCAGAAATTAAGAACATAGTAGAGCAAATTAAAAATGCAGTGGAGAGTCTCAACAATAGAATGAATGAGGCAAAAAAAAAAGCATGTAAGAATCAGAAGATATTTCCTGTCACCCTGAAGAAACAAGCAAAAATCTGGAAGCCTAGCTGGGTCAAGCTAAAAAAAAAACTATTCAAGAATTGAAAGATATGATTAAAAGGTCCAACATAAGAGTTATGGGAATTCCAGAAGGTGCAGAAAGAGAAGTTGGGATTAGAGGTGTATTCAATGAAATAATACAGGAAAACTTGCCTAATCTGAGTAAAGAATTGGAAAATAATACACAGGAGGGCTACAGAAATCCCAACAGGTTGACCAAAAACAAACTTCATCACGACACATGATAATCAAGCTCTCTTCAGTTGAACAAAAAGAAAAAAATCCTTAAATGTGCACATGAATAAAATCAAGTGTCATACAGGGGAATCCCAATCAAACTCACAGCTGACCTTTCAGAAGAAACACCACAGGCCAGAAGAGAATGGAAAGACATAGTCCAGATTTTAAAAGAGAAATATTTTCAGCCCAGAATAATTTACCCTGCAAAGCTCTCCTTTGTCTTTGAAAATCAAATAAAATTCTTCCAAAATAAAGAAAATATTCAAGATTTTGTCTCTTCTAAACCTACCCTACAAATGAAACTGAAGGATGATCCCATGAAAGAAAAAAGAAATAGCAATCACCAGAAACAAAGGTAAATGTGGAGAACATCCCAATAAAAAGGTAACAGAACTCAGTCATAGAACAACACATTGCCAAAATGACAGGATCAAGATGCCCCTTATCCATAATAACACCATGGATTGGAGACTGGATCAAAAAACAAAACCCAAATATCTGCTGCTTATAGGAGACACATCTCACCAACAAAGATCAGAGAAAATTGAAAGTGAAAGGATGGGGCCCAGTGGCGTGTGGCCTAGCAGCTGAAGTCCTCTCCTTGAACGCACCTGGATCCCATTTGGACACTGGTTCTAATCCCAGCAGCTCCACTTCCCGTCCAGTTCCCTGCTTGTGGCCTGTGAAAGCAATGACAGCCCAAAGCCTTGGGACACTGCAACTGGCATGGGAGACCCGGAAGAGGTTCCTGGTTCCCAGATTTGGATCAGCATAGCATCGGCCATTGCACTCACTTGGGGAGTGAATCATCTGAGGGAATATCTTCCTCTCTGTCTCTCCTCCTCCCTGTATATCTGATTTTGCAATAAATACATAAATTAAAAACAAAAGAAAGGGAAATGAAGGAAAAAGATATTCCAAGCAAACGGTAAGGAAAGACGAGCAGGTGTAGCCATTCTTATATCTAACAACATACACTTTGATGCAAAGAGCATCAAAAGAGATGAAGAAGGATACCAAATAATGATTAAAGGGTGCATTCAGCAAGAAGAGATCAGCATAATAAATGTTTATGCTCCAAATGCCAAAGAATCTAGCTATGTGAAACAAATAAAACGGGCTTAAAGGGAGAAATTGACTCCAATACGATCATAGTGGGAGACCTTAATACCCCACTAATACAAATGAACAGATCAAAAAGCCAGAAACTCAGCACGCAAATAACAGAAGTCACCCAAATCTAGAGGAAATGGGCTTAGTTGACACTTATTAAACCTTTCATGCTATAGACAGAGAATACACTTTTTTTTTCATCAGTACATGGAACTTTCTCCACAAATAATCATGTTATAAGCCACAAAACAGGCCTAAGCAAATTTTGAAAAGTAGAAATCACACCATGCATCTTCTCAGACCACCAAGGAGTGAAGCTCCCATCCAGCTCCCTGCTTGTGGCCTGTGAAAGCAGTCAATGACAGCCCAAAGCTCAGGGACCCTGCAACCAGTGTGGGAGACCTGGAGGAGAAGTTCCTGGTTCCCACATTTGGATTGGCATAACACCAGCTGTTGCGGTCACTTGGGGAGTGAATCATCTGAGGGAAGATCTTCCTCTCTGTCTCTCCTCCTCCCTTTATATCTGACTTTGTAATAACAATAAGTAAATCTATATTTAAAAAGATAAATTCATCAAAGAGCTGATTCTTTGAGAAAATCAACAAAATAGACTCCCCCCTAGTGTGACTAATCAAAAAAAGGGGAGAAAATACACATCAATAGTATCAGAGATGAGAAAGGAGATATAACAGATACCTCAGAAATACAAAGAATCATCAGGAACTATTACAAGCAACTATAGAAAAAGAAGCAATGCTTCTAAGCTGTTTCTATGAAGCTAATATCACCTTAATACCAAAGCCAAAGAGAAACAACAGAAAAAGAGTACTACAAACTGATATCCTTGATGAATATAGATGCAAAGATCCTCAATAAAATTCCAGCCAACAGGATCCAACAACACATCAAGCAGATCATTCACTCAGACCAGGTGGGATTCATCCCAGGCATGCAGGGATGGTTCAACATTCACAAAACAATAAAAGTGATACATCACATCAACAAATTGACAAATAAAGATCATCTGACCCTTTCAATAGATCCAGAGAAGGCATTTGATAAAATCCAACACCACTTCATGTTAAAAACGCTAAACAGGATAGGCATAGAAGGAACATTCTACAACACAATCAAAGCAATTTATGAAAAACCCAATGCCAGCATCATACTAAATGGGGAAAGAATGGAAGCCTTTGCACTAAAATCTGGAACTAGACAGGGATGTCCACTCTCACCACTACTCTTCAATATAGTATTGGAAGTCCTCGCCAGAGCCATTAGGCAAGGAAAAGCAGTTAAAGGAATACAAATTGGAAATGATGAATTGAAAATATTGCTATTCGCAGATGACGTGATTCTCTACATAAGAGAACCAAAAGACTCAGTCAAAAGATTTTTGGAACTCCTAAGAGACTGGCAGAATAGCAGGATACAAAATTAATGAACACAAATCAATGGCTCTAGTGTACACAGTCCATGGCTGTCTCAGTCCATGGCTGAGAAAGAAGTTGTAAGTATTGTCCCCTTTAAAATAGAGGAGAGGAATCTTAAATACCTAGGAATTAAGCTAACTACATATGTGAAAGACCTCTATGATGAAAACTATAAATCATTTAAAAGGAAATAGAAGAAGACATTGAAAATGGAGAACCTTACCATGTTATTGGATTAGCACGATCAACATAATCAAAGTGACCATATTACCAAAAGCAGATTCAATTCAATCCCAATCAAAATCCCAACAACATTCTTTACAGAAATAGAAAAGATGATACATACGTTCATCTGGAATCACAAAAGACCACCAATAGCTAAAGCTATCCTGAAAAGTAGAAACCAAACCAGAGGAATCACAATTCCAGACCTTAAGACATACTACAGAGCAGTGATTATCAAATCAGCCTGGTACTGGTACAGAAACAGAGAAGAAGATCAGTGGAACAGAATAGAAACATCAGAAGGGGGCCAGGCTGTGTGGCCTAGCAGCTAAAGTCCTCACCTTGAACGCACCTGGATCCCATTTGAGCACTGGTTCTAATCCCAGCAGCTCCACTTCCCATCGAGTTCCCTGCTTGTGGCCTGTGAAAGCAGTCAATGACAGCCCAAAGCCTTGGGACCCTGCAACCAGCATGGGAGACCAGGAAGAGGTTTCTGGTTCCCAGGTTTGGATCAGCATAGCATCAGCCATTTCACTCACTTGGGGAGTGAATCATCTGAGGGAATATCTTCCTCTCTGTCTCTCCTCCTCTTTTATCTGACTTTGTTTTGTTTTTGTTTTTTTTTTACAGATTTTTTTTTATTGTTGCTTACATTGTATTATGTAGTACAGTTTTATAGGCACTGGGGATTCCCCTCACCCCTACCATACCCCTCCCCCCCTGGTGGATTCCTCCACCTTGTTGCATAACCATAGTTCAAGTTCAGTTGAGATTCATTGCTTGCAAACACTTGCCTAGCATAAAGTTCAGCGTCTTATTGTCCAGATAAGTTCAGTGGCCTCTTGGGGAGACCTTCTATGGTCTGAAGATAGGTCTAACAGAGTAAAGATCCGGTCAGTTAAAAGCCCCAACAAAACCTCAGCATCAATATACAACATTATGGAATTAATTGACATAGTATTGGGTAAACAATATGTTAAAAATGATGCAAGTTCCATTCTTCGAAACATCTGGGTTGAGACAGTATCAATGACAGGTTCAAAAAATAACAAACAACCAAACAAAAAATTACAGGTTAAATCAAGGCAAACATGTAGTATCTAATCTTTTGGGATTCGCTCACTTCCCTTAGCATTATAGTTTCCAGTTGTGCCCATTTAGCCACAAAGAACTGCATTTTGTTTTTTTTAAATAGCTGAGTAGTATTCCATGGAGTAGATGAACCAAAGCTTTCTTATCCAATCTTCTGCTGATGGGCATTTCGGTTGCTTCCATGTTTTTGCAATTACTGATTGTGCTGCAATGAACATAGGGATGCATGTTGGTTTGTCGTAAAACAGGTGTTTTGGATATATTCCTAGGAGTGCTATTGCTGGGTCATATGGTATGCAGATTTTGAGTTGTTTGAGTGTTCTCCAGACTGATTTCCATAAAGGCTGTACCAATTTGCAGCTCCACCAGCAGTGGAGTAGGGTTCCCTTTTCCCCGCATCCTCGCCAGCAAGCGTCGTTGGTGTTCTTGTTTATGTGGGCCAATCTTACTGGTGTTAGGTGGTACCTCATCAATGTTTTAATTTGGATTTCCCTTATTGCTAGGGAGCTGGAACATTTTTTCATATGTTTGTTTGCCGTTTGGACTTGTTCCTTTGTGAAATGTTTGCCCATTTCCCGTGCCCATTTCTTGAGTGGCTTGTTTGTTTTGGTTTTTTGGTTGTTTTGAAGTTCTTTGTATATCCTGGAAATTAGCCCCCTATCGCCTATATCGTGTGCAAAGATCTTCTCCCACTCTGTGGGTTGCTTTTTTACTTTGTTGATTGTTTCCCTTGCTGTACAGAAGCTTCTTAGTTTGATGAGGTCCCATTTGTTTATTCTGTTCTCAACTGCTATTGCTTTTGGTGTCCTTCTTAGAAAGTCGGGACCTACTCCTAGGTCTTGCAGGGTATTTCCTACATTTTCTTGCAAGAGTTTGAAGGTTTCTGGATGTAGGTTTAGGTCTTTTATCCATGTAGATTGGATCTTAGTGTATGGTGATAGATGTGGGTCTATCTTTTTGTTTCTACAGGCTATCAGCCAGTTGTCCCAACAACATTTACTAAAGAGGCCTTCCCACTTGCTTGAGTTGTCATTGGTCTTTTTGTCAAAGATTAATTGGCTGTATCTGTGTGGGTTCCCTTTTGGTGCTTCTATTCTATTCCATTGATCTTCCTTTCTATCTTTGTGCCAGTACCAGGCTGTTTTGATAACCACTGCTCTATAGTATGTCCAGAGGTCCGGGATTGTGATTCCCCCTGCTAACTTCTTATTTTTCAGGATGGTTCTAGCTATTCGTGGTTTTTTCTGTTTCCAGATGAACTTTTGAATCATTGTATCCAGTTCCGTGAAGAATGTTTTGGGCAATTTGATTGGAATTGCGTTGAAAATGTATATTGCTTGTGGTAGTATAGACATTTTAATGATATTGATTTTGCCTATCCAGGAGCACGGGATGTTATTCCATCTTTTGAGGTTTTGTTCAATTTCCTTTTTAAATAGTTTGTAGTTTTCTTCGAATAGGTCTCCTACACTTTTGGTTAGATTTATTCCCAAATACTTCATACTTCTCTCTGCTATTTTGAATGGTATCCTGTTGGTTAGATCTTCTTCCATCTTGGTGTTATTTGCGTACACTATGGCTGTTGATTTTCGTTCGTTAATTTTGTACCCCGCCACTCTGCCAAACTCTCGTATAAGTTCTAGCAGTTTCTGTATTGAGTCTCCTGGTTTTTCTATGTATAGGATTATGTCATCTGCATATAGTGAAAGCTTGACTTCTTCGTTTCCTATACGTATGCCTTTGATTTCTTTTTCTTGTCTTATGGCCTCTGCAAGTACCTCTAGGACTATGTTGAATAGCAGTGGTGATAGCGGGCACCCTTGTCTTGTTCCAGATCGCAGTGGGAAGGGTTCTAGCTTTTCTCCATTCAGTATGATACTGGCGTTGGGTTTTTCATAAATTGCTTTGATTATGTTGTGGATTTTCCCATCTATGCCTACTTTGGCTAGAGTTTTTAGCATGAAGAGGTGTTGGATTTTGTCGAAAGCTTTTTCTGCATCTATTGAAACTATTATGTGGTTCTTGTTTTGCAGTTTTTGGATATGGTTTATAACATTTATGGATTTCCGAATGTTGAACCATCCCTGCATTCCAGGGATGAATCCTACTTGATCCGGATGAATGATCTGTCTGATGATTTTTTGAATTCTATTGGCTAGGATTTTGTTGAGAATTTTAGCATCAATGTTCATCAGAGAAATAGGTCTGTAGTTTTCCTTCTCTGATGGTTCTCTGTCCGGTTTTGGGATTAAGGTGATGTTGGCTTCATAGAATGAGTTTGGGAGGGTTGCTTCCTCCTCTATTGTTTTGAAGAGCTTGTAGAGGATTGGGGTTAGTTCTGTTCGGAATGTTTTGTAGAATTCTGTAGTGAAGCCGTCTGGTTCTGGGCTTTTTTTCGTTGGGAGATCCTTGATGACTGTTTCAATCTCTACCTCGGTAATGGGTTTATTTAATTCTGCAGTTGCCTCCGGACTGAGTTTCGGTAAGTGGTGGGAGTCCAAGAACTTTTCTATTTCTTGGTGGTCCTCAAATTTGTGGGAGTACAGTTCTTTGTAGTAATTTCTAATTATTTTCTTAATGATTGCAGTGTCTCCCCCACACAGGCCCTTAGCGGAGGAGTGGCCCAGGCTCCCCCACACAGGCCCTTAGCAGAGGAGTGGCCCAGGCGCCCTGTTATAATGACTTCACAGCAGGTTCGCACCGTGTCAGTTTGGTGCAGGAGTTTTCAGAGCTCTCCTGGTGGGTCGCCCACGCTCAGAACTGCAGGGTGGGAGGCAAGAAGTGAGCAGTTCACACTATGGGAGTGGTACCTGCGTGTCAGGGACACACAGCGCTACACTTCCCAAATCTCAGAGCTCTCCTGACACCTGACACCTGCGCTGCGGAGGTGCTGCTGCTGCAGGCGGGGCCGCCAAGCCCGCTCGGGGCAGTGTTCAGAGTCCTCCTGGTGGTTTCGCGCACTCACCAGGCAGGATGTGGGGGACTCCAGACCCTCGCCAGCAGCCTCTGCGCACCGAGACGCACCGGCTCCCTCAGCGCAGGAACATCCGAGGCGCCTTCCCGGGGCCCCCTCAGCCACCAACACCACTGTGCGTAGTTCCACACAGACCCAACGGTTTCGGCCGCCTGCTCCGCGTTCTCAGAGGCTGGAACCTCAGCAGGGGGCGAGGAATGCGGAGGCTGTTATGTCAACCCCCAGCTCACCAAATGTCCGGCCGCTTCAGTCTGCCTCCACCACTGCCGAAGGCCTCCCGCCGGCGACGATCCCTCTGATCTCCCTGCCTCCGAGCTGGCCGCGTCTCCCGTCAGGCCGCCCTCAAAAGTGACTCAGCAGGTCTGGAGTGGGATGTCGGTTTCTCTGCCTTTGCCCTGCTCCGTTCTCGTTGTTCTTCCGAGTTGTGTGGATCTTTTTGGCTCCACACTGTCCCAGGGAACTTCACGGACCTCTCCATGCGGTTCCCTGCTGTTCCTCTTTGCTGCTTCTGTAGCGTTCTATCCTTCTCTCACTGGACGCTCCTTCACAGCCTTCCTCCTACGTCGGCCATCTTCTTCCGAATCCCTACAATGACTTTTTAAAAGTAGAAAATACCTCTGAGATCAGACACCTATTTGTGAGGCCAGCATGTGGCATTTCATACTAAACCTCTCACTGCAGTTCTGACAACCTATATCAGCATTCACAGCCTGTATCAGCATTCTGATCCAGCTCTCTGCATATAGCCTGGAGAAACTGCATAGAATGATGAAGTCATCTGGTACCTGCACCTACATGTGAGACCCAGAAGAAGCCCCTGGATCTGGGCTTTGGTTAAATCTGCTCTGGCCACTGTAGCCATTTATAAAGTGAACCAGTGAATGGGAGGCTTCCCTCTCTGTCTTTCCTCCTTTCTCTGCAAAGTCTGGCCTCCAAATAAAAATAAATAAGTATTGTAAAAACAAACTTATTTGCTATTCTGAAGAGATAATGAGATTGTACAGAAGTCCATTTGTCTCCATATCACCACAAGAAGAAAAGGAAAAATAAAGAATTATGTAGACCATCCAGAGACTGGCCTAGCAATTCAAAATTCTAAGAGCCATCTTCTATGCTCTCAAACTATATTTTGTTTTAAAATGAACATTTTCAACATTTACACATGAAAAGAAAAACCTAAAACACAAAAATGCATACAAATTTGCCTAAGTTGATTTTTTTAAAAAGATGCTGTTGTATCAAAAAAAAAAAAGAAAAAATAAGCAGACTTGACAATATACAATGTAATGGAGAAACTCAATAATTTAACATTCCCATCAGTCAGAAATCACTATCATTTAAAACGTATGAAGACATAATATAAATATAATTGCAATCACTTCTAATAAAAAGAACAATTTAGGTTAAAAAGTTTAATATATATATATCTCACATACATATATACATATATGTATGTATGTGTATGCATATATATGCATAAATATATAGAGATATATATAACATGTGTATATATGGAGAAAGACATAAGAGAGATAGCATATACTGATAGCAATATGTTAATGAAAGAAAGACGAGAAACCTAACACAATGGAGAGGCATGCTATGGTCCTAGATTAACAGACTCACCGCCATAAGGACACAGACTCTAACACAGTTCATCTGCACTTTGCTGCATACAAAAATGAGCTATCCTAGATTTGTATTTGTATGAAAAGACAAGCAAACAAGAACAGCTAAGCCAGTCCTAAAAAAGGTGGGAAAATTCATTCTACATATTAAGGCTTATTATAGAGCTACCACAGCAAATATACTATGGTATTATTGGAAGATTAGGCAGAGTGATCACTACAATAAAACAGATGATGAAACCTAGACACATACAATCACTCCTGAATTTCATGGGTGATAGGTCAATTCAATGATGTGAGCGAAGGAATGTTGAAACAATTAGGTAGCATATAGTCCAAAATTTAACAGTAGTCTAAACCTTTCACCTGATGGAAATACTATGTCAAAATAGATTATATGCAAAAAAAAAGTGTAGCCATAAAATCTTAAAATAGAGAAGTGCTAGGCAAAGAATTTTCAGATTTGATATTAAAGGGAAAAGAAACAAAAGGCATGTAGGAGACTGTCAGTCATGTGATTGTGAATTCATCCTTGTATCCCAGGGCCCTAATGATGGTACAATGAGAACTAAATCTTTGTTATTCATGGGCAGTACCAACAACAGTGATTGAAGAGGCATTGTCTGATACGTGATTAGGAGACACTCCAGTGGCAGCATGATGGACTTGGGAAAATTCAGGAAAGACACACATTGTGAAACTGGATAGGATAAAAGATGAGAGAGGAGGGAACTTTGGTAGGGGACAGTGAGACCCCAGAACCAACTAAAATGTATCAAAAAACAGTTTAATTTTTCTTTTCAATTTCAATATTATTTCTTTCAAGTTTGAAAAAATAAAATGAGCATTAAGGAAAATTAAGAAATCGGAATCCTCTAAATACGAACTAAAAAATCTTACCAGGAATTTGCTAAAATAAAAAATACAATACATGTTGTAGCTCCAACAAAATAGTACGAGAGAGTCTTTTCTGATGGAAGAGTTCTGATCTTGTTTGTGCTGCCAGCTATACAAATCTACACATCTGTCCCATATGGTTAGCTACACACACAACGGAGAGAGAGAGAGAGACGAAACATGAAATCGGAACAATTTTTGTTATCTACCTGCCATTGGAGAAATACACTAATTTTGTAGTTGCACACAGTGTCATCCAGAAAAACAAAATAAAACACTCATGAAATTTCCCTGATCATCTTGTGAATATCTGATATTTAAAAATAAAAGATTAGCAATTAATACTTAATAACAATTAATACTTAAGCTTGAAAAATATCCCAATGCCTACCCGCCGGTTTGTGAAGACAGAGTAACATTCTTTCACAAGCAGTTTTCATCGTGTCTGGATCAGTGATGACCAGCACAGGCTGTGGACCATCAAACAATCTATTATGGGAAAACAGAAATGATTAAACATGACAAGCCTTATGCAGCAGCCACAGCCAAGCCCAGGAACCACACTTTGATCCTGAGATTATATTTGTTACAGCCCTTTTGTACAACACAAAGCAACATCCTTTTCTGGTTCATGTTAGAGTAGGATATACAGCAGGATTCCAACTACAGAAGACACTCCTGTCTTCAGAAAATTAAGGTAAATCAAGTGAAGAGAATGCATTTAAAAGCCAAATAGGTTTTCTAAGAAGCTTTTCCCTGTTTCTGTTTCTTGGGGAGTGCTTCCTATGTTTTCCTTTAATAGTCTGATTGTTTCTGAATGTAGGCTTAAGTTCTTGAATCATTTAGAGCTGATTTTTATATAATGTGAAGGTTAGGTAGGACTCGCTTCATGATTCTGCAAGCTGCTATCCAGTTGTCCCAAAAGCATTTGTTGAATAGACCAGGCTTTTTCCTGGATTGTTTCCACTTTTATTCTCAAAGTTTAGCTGGCTTTACATGTGTGGGCTCCCCTCTTGTGTTTCTATCCCATTCTATTGCTCTTCTCTGTTTCTGCACCAGTACTGGACTGTTTTGATCACTGCTCTGCAGTAGGTCTTGGGGTCTGGAATTGTGATTCCAGCGGGGTGAATTTTATTCTTCAGGATAGCTTTGTATATTAATGGTCTCTTGTGTTTCCAGATGAACATTTGTATCATCATTTCTTTTTCTGAGAAATGGTGTTGGGGTTTTGTTTGCTATTGTGTTGAATCTGTATATTACTTTTGGTAATATGTTCACTTTGATGATGTTGATCCTGCCAATCCTGAAACATGGTAAGTTTCTCTATTTTTCAATGTCTTCTTTTTTCTTTTTAATATTTTATAGTTTTCTTTATAGAGGTCTTCCATATATTTGGTTTGATTAATTCCTAGGTATTTAAGGTTTCTGCTCTCTTAAAGTGGACCATACTTAGAATTTCTTTCTTGGGCATGGAATTTTTTGTGTACACTAACACCACATATCTGTGATTCATTTATTTTGCATCCTGCTACCCTGCCAAATATCTCTTATGAGATCCAGCAGTGTCTAAACTGAGTTTGGTTGTCCTGCGTAAAGAAACATGTCATCTGCAAATACAGATTCTTTCAGTTCCTCATTTTCAATTAGAATTTCATAATTCCTTTTTCTCAACTAACAGCTCTGGCAAGGATTTCCAACATTATTTTGAAGAGTATTAGTGACAACTGGATATCCATCTCTATTTCCAGATTTTAGTGGAAAGCCTTACAATCTTTCTCCATTTATTATGATGCTGGCATTGGGTTTTTATATAAATTACTTTGTATTTTAGAATGTTTCTTCTATGCCTATCTTGCTTATGGTTTTCAGCATGAAGTGGTGTTAAAATTTATCAAATGCCTTGTCTGCATCTATTCAGATGACCATATAGTCTTTATTTTTCAATTTATTGGCATGCTGTATAACATTTAGTGAATTGTGAATATGGAAAAATCCCTGCATGCCTGGAATGAATCCCACCTGGTCTGGGTGAATGATCTGCCAGATGTGATGTTGCATCCTGTTGGCTAGTATTTTGTTGAGGAAATTTGCATCTATGTTCATCAAGGATATCAGTGTGTAGTTCTTTTTCTGTTGCTTCTCTTTTCAGCTTTAGTGCTAAGGTGATATTGACTTCATAGAAAGAGTTTGGAAGGATTGCCTCGCTTTCTATTTTTTTTTAAAGACTTATTTATTTTTATTATTTTGTTATTGGAAAGACGGATATACAGAGAGGAGAGACAGAGAGGAAGCTCTTCCGTCCAATGATTCACTGCCCAAGTGAGCGCAACAGCTGATCCGAAGCCAGGAGACTCTTCTGGGTCTCCCACGCGGGTGCAGGGTCCCAAAGCTTTGGGTCTTCCTCGACTGCTTTCCCGGGCCACAGGCAGGGAGATGGAAGGGAAGCAGGGCTGCCGGGATAGAACCGGCGCCCATATGGGCTCCCGGGCCTGCAAGGGGAGGACCTTAACCACTGCGCCACCACGCCGGGCCCCTCGCTTCCTATTGTTTAGAAAAACTTTTGAAGGATTAGAGTAAGTTCTCTTGAAGAGTTTGGTAGAATTCAGCAATGAAGCCATCTGGTCCATGACATCTCTTGATTGGAAGAGCTTTAATTGCTGATTCAATCTCAGTCCATGTTATAGATATATTCAGGTTGTTAACTGCTTCTTTATTTAGTTCTGGTGGATTTTATGTGTCTAAGAATGTATCCATCTCTTCTAGGTCTTCTGATTTGTTCACATATACTTTCTTATAATATTTCCTAATCACTCTTTGTATTTCCAAGGTATCTGTTGTTATATCTCCTTTGTCATCCCTGATGATATTGATGTATATCTTCTCCCTCCTTTTTTGGTTAGATGAGCTAGTAGCGAGTCTATTTTGTTGATTTTCTCAATAACCCAGCTCCTTGATTTATTGCTCTTATGTATAAATCTTTTTGTATCTATTTGTTTAATTTTGTTCCTTCCTTATTTTGATTATTTCATTTTTTGCCTACTATTCTTGGGATTGCTTTGCTGCTGCTTTTAAAATTGTTCAGTTATAGACTTAGATTATTTATTTGTTTCCTTTCTGGTTTCTTAATTTAAGCATTGCTGGAGATGAACTTTCCTGTTGACACTACCGTGATTGTGTCCCATAAGTCTTGATATGTTGTGTTCATGCCTTCATTTGTTTCAGACAATTCTTTAAATTTCCCTTTGATTTCCTCTCTAACCCATTGCTCATTTGGTGACATATTATTCAATCTCCATGTGTTTACAAATCTTCCTTGTTATGCTGACTTCTTGGTCTCTACCTTCACTCCATGATGGTCTGAGAAGATGCATGGTATAATTTTAACCTTAAAATTTGCTGAGGTTTGTTTTGTGGCCTACAACATGGTCAGTTCTGGAGAAGATTCCATATACTGATAAAAAAATAGTGCATTCTCTGTCTGTAGGGTGAAAGATTCAGTACATATCAACTAAATCCATTTGTTCTAGAGTTTGGGTGAGTTCTGTTTTTGTGTTACTGAGTTTCATTCTTGCTGATTTGTCTATTGATGTTACAGAGGTGTTAAGGTCACTTTCAGTTTCCTCTGATCTTTGTTGGTGAGATGTATCTCATGTAAACAATAGGTAGAGTGCTTTGTTTTTTAAATCCAGTCCTATATTGTGCAGCGATTGATTGATGAGTTTGGGAAATTTAGTTCAATATTACTATTCATAAGTAGAAGCTTGGGTATTCTTTGATTTAGTCTGCTTCTAGGAATTTGTTGGGATGTTCCCCACATTTGTCTTTGGTTTTGGTAGCTGTTATTCCTTTGTTCTTGCACAAGAACATCTTTGAGTATCAATTGTAAGGCTGGTTTGAAAAGGGCAAATTCTTGGAGTTTCTCTTTCCTGTGGAAGAATTTTATTTCAGTTTCAAATACACAGAGATGCTTCTCAGAATGTTATTCTGGGCTGAACACTTTTCCCTTTTAGAGTCTGAAATCTGTCACTCCATTCTCTTCTGGCCTACAATGTTTCCTCTGAAAGGTCAGCTTTAAGTTTTATTGGGACTCCTCTATAGGCCACTTGGGTTTTTTTCCTTTGCGCATTAAAGGATTTTCTTTATTCGACTGAAGAGAGCTTGATTATCACATGTCCCAGTGACATTCACTTTTAATCAACTCTGTTGGGAGTTCTATTAACCTCCTGTATCTTGTTTTCTAATTCTTTCTCCAGATTAGGAACGCTTTCATTCACTATTTCATTGACTATACCTTTACTCCCAGCTTCTCATTCTGCACCTTCAGGTAGTTCCATAGTTCTTTTGTTGGTCCTACTAATAGTATTGTTCATTTTTGTCAATATTTCTCTAAGTTTGACACAGCTCTGTTTCCAGTTCTTTGTTTGTTCTCCCATGCTGATAGGAAATATCTTCCAGTTCCGAAATTCTTCTGCTTCATCCATTCTATTTTTGAGACTCTCCACTGTATTTTAATTTGCTCCTGTGTTCTTTATTTCTGATATATCTGCTTCCATTTGATTCATTGCTGCTGTTTCCTATGTAACATATTTCTTAAATTTCTTGAACTCCTGCATTGCTTCACATTGTTGTTCAAAAAGCTGTATAATCAGTTTTCTGAATTCTGTGTGTCCCGTTTATTCAATGTCTTCCTCCATTAACTCTGAGGGTGGGCAGTGCTTTTTCTCCTTTGCTGAAGAGTCTTCACTAACATTCATACTGTCTGTCTCTTCTTTTGCCTTTTGAGATCGCTATTCTGCTTGGTGAATTATTCTTCTTAATGCAGATTTGTAAGATGTATTACCTGGCAGCCAGAATAATCTAGCCGTGACTGTTGCTGGGTCCTTGGCTGTTGCTGGGGTCTGGATCACTGCTCACCAGCCCTGGTGTGCTCTGTGTTCTCTGCAACACTGCCCTCGCTGCCACTTCCCTCTGTGCAGAGGGTCTCCAAGTACTCCACCCCCCACCAACTGCCAGATCCCTATCTTTTTCTGTAATGTCCTTGCACTTCACCCTACTGGATCTATGTCATTAAACCTTCATTTTCCTTTCAAACAGTCAGGTAATCAGGTTGTTGTTGTTGGCTGCTGCCACCTTGTGCTTTGCGGGAGCTTTCACTCTCCTTGGTACATTTTCTGCTGTAGGACTTGTATCTGCTTTTAAGTAGTTCTAACCATAGATTTTTTAAGCAGGGCCAGTGTGTTCTAGCTGGGGAAGGTTCTGTGCAGCGGTGTTATGTACAGGTGGTTTGTGTGCTTTTCTCCCTCACACACCTGATGCTCTGTTCATCTTCGACTGCCTGGGCATGTCACTTTTCACCAGTACCTCTCTTACTTACACCCAGAATCTGTCCTGCCATTACCAGGGTATATTTTGTCACCAATACAGACCCCTGACTCATAGAGACCTCTTGTCCCTGTTTTGGTCACTTTTTCTGTATCTCTATGTGACCCAGGTTCTCAAGATCTTTTGCTGGGTATTGGCTCAAATTCTAACCCACAAGCCTCTGAAATGTGACTCAACAGCTACTCCTATTTTTTTCTTTGTCTGTGTCCTTGATTACCCAAATTGTACTCATTTCCACTGGTTCAACTTGATGCTTGCTGCCTTGAGAATTTTTTTTTCATAGTCCTCTTTGTCTACTCAGCCCCTGGCTTGATTTCACCAACTCAGAGGAGATTCAGATAGCTTTTCCAGAAATCTTCCTCTTCCTATTCTCTACATTTACAATTTTTCTCCCCATTTCTCCCATGCACTTAGTTACACCAATCCTTATTGATAGCCCCTCTTCCCAGAATCCCAGGGTCAACAGCAACAACAGCATAATCAACAAACCTGTGAAAATGTGCAAAGGAAATGAGCATTTTTCAAAAGATGAGATCTAAATGGCTAACAGACATATGAAAAATGCTCAGGTTCTAGCTGTCAGGAGAGACAAATGAAAACCACTTAACTCCAGTCAGATGGACCTATATTCAGAACTCTATTAAATACCTACTGGTGTGGATGTGGGGAGAAAGGTACCTGCCTTCACTGCTGATAAGTGTATAAGCTAGTACAACCACTATGGAAATCAGTATGTAGGGTGCTTAGAGAATTGCAAATAAACCGGCCATATGACCCAGATATCCCACTCCTAGAAATATACACAAAAGCAATAAAACTGCGTATGAGAAATGGAGTTATAATGCTATTTTTACAGCAGCACAAACAACAATAGCAAAGACGTGGAAACAATCCAGACGCCCGTCCAAAGAGGGGTGCTTAAAGAAAACATGATACATTTACTCCATGGAATTTTACTCAGTCATTAAAAAGAATGAAATTAAACTGTTTGCAACTAGATGGTCCAACAGAGAGAGCATCGTCCTCAGTGCAAAAAGTTAATACACTCTCGCCCAAAAACAAATACCATATCTCTCTAATATAAATAAACCATTATGCAAATTAGGTTTTTGTGTTTTCTTTCTGTTACCCATGCATTGATTATTCAGTGGTATGTTAATTCTAGTCCCTAGTGACACATTTGTTTTTATTTTTTAATTTTTGTTGTGTCTTTGTTTTACAATCACATCTATTGTCAACCTTATTTTGTGGCTTCTCATTGAAGGGAACGTATAATGACAGATTAATAGAGACTGCCATACTCAGTTGTGAGTAAACAATGCAAGGTGCATTCCTAATAGTAAATCAAAAATGGACTCCCAGTGAAACTGTTGGACATGTCTATACAATGGGATGTTGGGCTGTCTAACATCTCAACCAGTAATGTTGGGCAACACTTAAATAACAGACTGATAAAATTATAACGTATAATGAAGGACTATACTATTGTAATAATATGTGGAAAATCAGTTGGGCATGGGAATTTTGGGGATGGGTAATCTCAGACCCTACATAATTGTACCAAATAATTCATCATGAAGGTTACACACATACAAAAATAATGCTCGATTCCTGGCATGGTGGCATAATAGTTGAAAATCATCACCAGAAAAGCTGCTCAATATTGGAATCAGTTCCCACATAGCACCCTGCGAAAGCAACAGAAGACGGTCCATGAGTTAGCAGCTGTGCTATCCAAGTTGAAGATTGGATAACCCTCCTGGCTCGTCTCCTTGCCTGGCCCCTCATACTTTGGCCACACATGAAGTGAACCTAGATATGGAAAATCTCTCTCTAATTCTGTCAAGGTTTTTTTAAATACGATAAATAAATATTTTTGAAAAAAGTTAGAGTATTTCTTACATCTGGGTTCAAAGAATTGAAAAGATAAAATAATTTCAAATTGCACTAAGTAAAAGATAAGCTAAATGTGGGGTAAAACTGCAAATCATGAAATCAGGAAATGGAACCACCATTATACATTTGGTGCAGGTCAGGTACAAACCAGCTGGACTAGTTCACATCAATCCTGTGGTGAATATGAGCACCAGAATGGAATGTGGGTCAGGCATGTTTGGGTTGTAACATAAACCAATTCATATGAGGGCCAAGACTGGGGGCCAGGTAGGCTGCCCTGAGTTGTAGCTCCCAGCTGCAAGACCTAGAATTAGTGTTGGGGCAGGCTCAGCCAAGCTACAGCACCCGCTAGCAAACCCTGACGTGAGGTTGGCCATGTCAGACGTGGATACAGCACCCAATCAGCACACATGAGACCCTGGGAGAGGGGACAAAGCCAATAGAGGAGTGTGTTATGCTCCCCTGCTGGACCAGCACTCCCAGGCCATACTGGGCATAAATACAACACCTGTATTTATGTAAGCTGGATCAGGAAAACACCAGGCTGGGTTGATTGTTCCTACTGATCAAAGAACAAGCCAGTGTGGATGTAGGTTTCTTGGGCTTTAGTGCAGCATCAGCTGACAGATGCTGACACAGGAAGCACAAATTCTGTCAAGTTAAATTGCAAAACCACCGAAAGACTACAAGATCTTGGAGCAGAAGGAGATCCAGTGGGGAAGTGCCTTTTTATTTAAGTAGATGTATAGTAACTGTATAATGGAGACTATCATACCCAGATGTGAGGATACAAAGCAGTATGCATCTCTACTTCCAGACAAAGATGGACTCTCAATGAAACTGCTTACTATATCTTGACAATGGGATGCTAGACTCTCTGCCATTGTCCATGTCCACAATGATAGAGATATGTAGTGTATAGAACTACACTATAATCATGTCACAGGGGGACTCACAGAGGTGGGAGGGTATTGGAGATAAGGCAAATCCCAGGGCCTTTGCAAATGTCTCATAAAATGATAATAATAAAAAAGAGAAAATAAAAAAATAGTCATTCTGAAATTCTTGAGTATGCTTCACACACAGTGCACATGAGGATGCAAAATGTGAGCTGTTGGTTCTCACTGATTCAGTATGATAGATTCCCATTTAAATGGCAAACATGAGTTAAAAGTAATTTTTATAAAGAAATTGGCATATTCAATGGATATTTACTGGAAATAATACAACCACAAATGATATAGAATACAAACAACACTGATATGCTAATATCATTTATTCAAATTTATTTAAGAATTATTGACAAACTATTAAAAATATTTATTGAATGTTCAGCCTAGGAAATGGATGAGAAGACTAAAAGATGAGGGAGATAGATGACCATTAACAACCAGAGATGTTGAGTCTACATATCTGGGACTGATTTAATTAACTCTTCTGTATTACACATCAGACTGAACTTTGCACACACAGATGGATCAAATTGCCCATTCTCTGTAATCCTTCATTTTATGCCAAGGTCAGTTACAACATTATTCCCAACTATTATTAAGAAAATGCATTGAGGTCTCTGATGTTTTGAGTACAATTTCCAGAAAGAACAAAGGCAAAGTCCACAGATAATCAAGCTCCATGTACAGTCTCATCTCTTGACACGACCTTTAGAATAATGGGCTTCTCAGGCTTGATGACTGAATGTGCGGCTACTTTAAGTGGGATCTGAAATGATGAAGTAAGCATGCTGAGAATCAAGAAATTAAGCACCACCCATAACAGAAGCATAGCAGGAAAACAATAGCAATAACAATACAGAAATAATGTAAACATCATTTATAACATATGGTTAACACATCTAGAAAAGTCACATGTAATTAACTATTCTGTGTTGAAATCTAATTACACTTAAATAGGTGACACACATTTTAAGTGTATGGATGGTTCTCAAATTATGGAGAAGTCAATTCCAAAATATGTACTTTTTGTTTCTTACTTTCCCTCTTGCCTTCCAATCGTGTTGTAAATGGCAAATGAAAAAAAAAATTGTGATGTTCTGAGGAGCCTTCATGAACCCTCTTAGCATCATTCTCAATTAGTATTTCATTCAGTGTGGGGAAGCATCCAATTGTTCTCTCGGTAAGGAGAAGCTCCTTCAACTCCTCATATGCATGAGGAAGTGCCAGGATGAAGATGACTGGAAGCCAGCCAAAGAGGAAGTATCCCACACCAAGTGTGACAGAGACCTGCTTTCTCTCAGAGATGACTCCATTTCTTCACACACTTGTAAACTTACACACTGAATTTCAATTGGTCACCAATTCTATCCTCCTAGGTTCCTCTGCAGAAATCAAACTAAGGAGATGGATACTAAATGCAACTTAAACCCTAGAAATAAGCTTCCTAGAGCCTTCCCTGGTAGGAATCAATGAAACAGTCATGTAAACTCCTCACAGAACCAAGTCCAGGAAAAAATCCAGGAAAAGATGGACACTGGACAGAACTAACAACCACTGGAACTGGGATTACTTATCAGTCATTCTACACAAGCATATATTTGTTCAAGTATTATTACTTCACTCTCATGGTATTAACAGTTCATGTTTGAAGATGAAATCAAGAGGGGTATAAACACAAACATGCTGAGAGAGGAAATAGAAACACTAAATCACAATTACACAAAGGACAATGTTCACTTAATGGTTACAAAAATATGTACTTCAGAACATCAAAATATAGCTATTAATTTGCCTTCTAAGGTATCAGCAAATTCACAGATTAGTTCACATCTATCTTTGTCATCACATTGGAGTTCTGAAACAAGCCCTTCACAAGTGATCTTGATGATCAACATAATGAACAATTGAAATTCACGGATTCTGTTATACAGATTCTCATGTTATTGGACATGGAGGTAGAAGATCATAATTTATATTACAAACACAACATGTGATTGTATTTAAATATGAAATGTGATCAGGTACTTTCACAGAAGACATACACAGGTCTCTCTTGGTATTATTGTTTCCAAGTAATTCCAAATCAAAATCAAATCATTCCTTAAACAATTTTTTGCATGCTGTCTGTGGAATGAGTCCCATAAAAACAGTATTGAAGATTTATTCAAAGACAAAAGTGACACTCAAGAGTGTAGATTTGGGGAAGCATTCAGAGATGTAGGAAAAACAGAACTAAGAAAAATGCTGTAATGACAAAATATTCTATTATAACACTGCAACATTCAGTTTTTTAAAACCCTGCCTGAAAAAACATTCTCACTACATGAAGTACACTAATCTGGGTTTCTTCACAAGGCTTGAATGAGAAGTTCTGCATTAATCTGACCAGAGCAAGTTTTATGTTCATGAGACCAAACCTCATACCAATGCAATTTCGAGGACCAGCTCCAAAGGGAAGGTATATGTAAGGATTGATGTTGTCCTTGTCTTTTTTATTGAACCTGGTTCCACAACAGAAATGAAAACACATTACTGATGCATAGAACCACAAGAATCACCTATTTTGGAGTTGTCAATTACATCTTTCACATAATTGTGGGTTGGCCATTGAAATCTTACTATTATTGAGCTTTAAGAGTTGTAAATTAGAGAATTTTCCAATGACCAATTACTCTCACCCAAGAGGACCATTTTGTCTTGTTGATGAGATGATGTGAGTGCTGCTTAAAAAGACATTTATGTTTACACTTGAAAATTACATTGAGAGTGGTGACGAATTCACATCCTGGAATACTTATGGGAAGTAAGGATGATGGAGGGGAAAGCAGGTTCCTGCTTCAACTGACAACCCTATGGGCATAGGTTAACTGAGGGAGAAGATGATACCTCCTAGTATCTAAATAATTCTTCTCCTCATTTTCTCTCTTCCCCAAACTCCTTCCTACCTGTCTTCCTCCTCATTCTCTTTCACATTTCCTTCACTTCACTCTTTCTACACATACTCCTTCTCTTTCCAAATTCTCCATCAAATACTCTTTGAGATCCTCCCCACCAGCACACTACTTCTCTCTTACCATAATTGTTTAAGTGACATTACTGACATGACACCAGATGCTACTCTACTCTAATAGCATCAGTTATTAGAGTACTGGTAAATGCTTTTATATCTTTTTAACCAGGCTATAAATTATTTGAATATTAAAGCTATCATTTATTCATAAAATTCCTGGAGAGTTGATGGCATTAAGAAAATAATGTTTATACTGGCAAAATGATCATGAAATATAGCTCTTTAGAGTTTAAAATAGTGCTACAATTTTGTAGAATATTCCTAAGTTTCTATAGGCTGTTCTTTTCTAAACATTTATTTATCATTTTTATTGGGAAGTCAGACACATATAGGAGGAGGAGAGAGAGGAAGATTCCCCTTCTATTGTTTCACTCCCCAAGCAGACACAATTGGCAGAGCTGAGCCAATCCAAAGCCAACAGCTAAAAAATTACTCCAAGTATCTATCCCACACTGGTGCAGGGTGCCAACACCTTGGGTCATTCTCAATTGCCCTTTCAGGCCACAAGCAAGGAGCTGGAGGGGAAGCATAGTTTCCGGGTCACTAACCAACATCCAACATGGGATCTTGGTGTATGAAAGGCAAGGATGTCAGGACTAGGCCAATGAGCTGGGCCCCTATAGATTGTTTGCTCAAACCACTGTATCAATAGAGGGAGTACAGTATATGTTTGACCTCCAATAGTCTATCAATCAGAGTAATACAGTATGTGAGAGAGCTGACACAAATTGTGTGTATTGCCACAAGCATTAGGCCCATGCAGATGCATTAGAAGTGCCCCCATAGACTTGTATCTGTCTGTTATATATGGGCATATTTCAAACACTCCAGAATCCACGTTGATAACATCCAGACTTCTCATTGCCTGGCCCAATCACTGACATTTAAAGCTTGGTGAACAAAGTAATCAAAGAGATCCCTAGGACTTATCATTGAACATGAAAGACGCTAAACCAAGTAGAAGTTCTGATTGCAGAAAACAAAGAATTGATGGTTTTGAAAACAAAAAGACTATAATGAACACTGATTAAAAGAACTCAGAATTGGGCCCGGCGCGGTGGCGCAAGTGGTTAAGTCCTCGCCTTGCACGCCTGGGATCCCATATGGGCGCCGGTTCTAATCCCGGCAGCCCCGCTTCCCTTCCAGCTCCCTGCCTGTGGCCCGGGAAAGCAGTCGAGGACAGCCCAAAGCTTTGGGAACCTGCGCCCGCGTGGGAGACCCGGAAGAGGCTCCTGGCTTCGGATCGGCATAGTATCGACCCGTTGCGCTCACTTGGGGAGTGAATCATCGGACGGAAGATCTTCCTCTCTGTCTCTCCTCTCTGTATATCCGCCTTTCCAATAAAAAATAATAAAAATAAATCTTTAAAAAAAAAAGAACTCAGAATTACCACATGAGCACTCTGTACCATCACTAGGCTCAATAAGACCACAACATCGTTTCTGTCAACAGAAGGATCACCTGTAGGAGATAAAAATGTCTTCATCCCAAGGCTTCTGATTTGCCTTGCTAGACAGTGCTCTACAAATTCTTTCATCATTTTTTTATTAAAACAACAATGGTAGTCAATTATCCATTTCAAATTGTACAATGCACAACATTCTGACCTATATTGGTAGTTACAAAAATAGAAAGCAAGCTCGAGAGCCAGTTACTTCACACTGGAAAGAGTCACTAACTACTACAACAACATGTGAGCTGCCAGAGGATGGCAACCAGAAGCAGGATCAGGGCACACAGACTATACTCTAGCCAAACTGATTCTTCTGTCCATCAGCAGTGAGCACTTTTCATCAGCACAGCCTCTGGTTTTACAATTGCTCTAGAGTAAGAGGCCATCAGATGAAGGTAGAGAGCTTTTCCATAGGTACTGTGACATTAGACAGACAAAGAAATTAGCATAGGAAAACTGGAAAGAATTTTTCAAAGCCTGTACTCCTAAAATAAGGTAGCAGTTACTAAACTACAGTTAAATGTAAATATCACCAAATCTTCGTAAGTTTTTGCATGTTTATACTGTCTATGTGTATCAGAAGAAGACAATATCCAGGATCCCCACAAATACACAATTCACACACTCAAGTCCCTAACAGAAAATGACACAGCACTTTCAGAGATCAAAATAGGTCTATGTGACCCTCAGATCTAACAACCAACAAGTTCTGGCAAGATCATCAACAAAAACATCGTAGCCACTAGGACAGCTTTTGTTTCCCTAATCCTGGGTCCTGCTCCACCCAGAGGTGGGAGAAAGGTGGTACAGACAATAGTGTACTCTCTGCACAGTATCACAGGAGATGGAGACTGGTGAGCCAGGAGCTGGGGCTTTGGAGAAAATGGTAGAAATCTGACATAAGAACCCAGTCCTGGAAATTGCTGGAGGGAGTGGCACAGCTGACTGCAAACAAAAAGCAGTGTGCTAACTATGATAGGTAAAATCGAATTGTACACAAATGGGTGACAAAGATTAGAAACCTGCCACAAGGACAAGAATCTGCTAACCAGACATACAATGACCAAGAGTAAAAGGAGAGACAAAGGTGCAATGAATATGACTGAAGACTCCCCAGCAATGGAGAAAAATCTTTGCCAAACTCAGAGTCTATTGAGGAAGACATCGAGAAAACGAGGCATACAGAATTCAAAACACTTGTTATGAAATTTCTTATCAACAACGAGAAGCATGTGAAGAAGGCATTCAAGGAATATGTTATCAAGGAAATGAATCAAATAAAAGCTGATGTATCAAAAATGAAGAATATAATGGAGCAAACCACAAGAGCAGTGGGCAATCTCCAAAACAGAATGAAGAAGGCAGAAGAAATTATCTGAAAGCTAGAAGATATTTCCTGTCACCAGGGGAAACCAAACAAAAAGCTAGATGCTGAGATGTATCAGTAACAACAAGAAAGACACTGTTGAAGAATTGAAAGACACTATTAAAAGGCCAAGTATAAGAATAGCGAGAGTCCCAAACATGCAGAAAGAGAAGCTGGGATTAAAGGTGTATTCAATGAAATAATGAGGGAAAATATTTCTAATTTAGAGAAAGAACTGGGAAACAACATCCAGGAGGGACACAAAATTCCCAACAGGGTTGACCAAAAGCAATTTTCACCACAACGTTATAATCAATCTCTCTTCGATCGAACATAAAGAAAAATCTTTAAATGTGTTAGTGAAAAAAAAAATCAACTAACATATAAAAGAATGCCGATTAATCTCACAAAAGACCTTTCATAGGAAACTACATGCCAGAAGAGAATGAAGTGACATCTTCTAGATTCTCAAAGCAAAGAATTGTCAGCCTAGGATAATGAACACAGCAA
This sequence comes from Ochotona curzoniae, assembly GCF_017591425.1. NCBI lineage: Eukaryota > Metazoa > Chordata > Mammalia > Lagomorpha > Ochotonidae > Ochotona > Ochotona curzoniae. The sequence goes on along the minus strand of NW_024465862.1, from coordinate 912,080 downwards.
AACTTTCCTTTGTCTTTAAAATTAAATAAAATTCTAACATAGTAAAGAAAAGTTAAAAGAATATGCCTCTTCCAAACCTGCCTTACAAATGGTACTTCAAGCTATTCTCTCTCTTTTTTTTTTAAAGATTTATTTATTTATTTTTTTATTGGAAAGGCGGATATACAGAGAGGAGAGACAGAGAGGAAGCTCTTCCGTCCGACGATTCACTCCCCAAGTGAGCGCAACGGCCCATGCTATGTCAATCCGAAGCCAGGAGCCTCTTCCGGGTCTCCCACACGGGTGCAGGGTCCCAAAGCTTTGCGCTGTCCTCCACTGCTTTCCCGGGCCACAGGCAGGGAGCTGGAAGGGAAGCGGGGCTGCCGGGATAGAACTGGCGCTCTTATGGGATCCCGGGTGTGCAAGGGGAGGACCTTAACCACTGCGCCACCGCGCTGGGCCCAAGCTATTCTCTTGAAAGAGAAAGAATAGCACCCACCCAAACCAAAGACAAATGTGAGAATATCTCAGTAACATCACAACAGAAGACTAAATGAATGAACAACTTCTTGATAAATGACAGGACCAAAGTCTCATCCATGCATATTAACCCTGAATGTCAACGGCTTAAATGCATGGATTAGTAGACTGGAGTAAAAAACAAAACCCATTTATTTGTTTCCTATGGGAGACATATTTCACCAGCAAAGATCAGTGAAAACTGCATCTCATTATTTTGATTTTTTTTTAGTATCGTCTCTACAACACACTTTATTCTGATTAAATTCTTCAATGACTCATAGATCATACAGCAGATTCATTTTCTTCAAGAAGGTTCTTGATTTCCTTTTTCATTTGTTCAGCAAGACATTATTCATTCAGTCACATGTTATTTGACTTCATGGTATTGCTGACTTCTTTTTTACTTCCTGTTAGTTTTGCTTTGTGGCGGTTCACTAATGGGACATATAGTAACTGTGTAATGGACACTATCATGTCTAGCAGCATGCTATGCAACTTCATGGTATTTTGAATTTCCTTTTTTTTTTCCTGTTGTTGATTTTGTTTTCTTTTGTGATGTTTCATTTAAGGGAATGTATGGTAACTGTATAATAGAGACTATCATATCAAATAGCATGCTTCTAAATTCATGTTGTTGCATATTTCTATTTTTTCTTCCTGTTGTTGATTTTGTATTGTAGCTTTTCATTTAAGGCGATGTGTAGTAGCTGTAATGGAGACTATCATACCAAGATGTGAGGATACAATGCAGTATGCATCTCTACTTCCAGACAAGGTTCAATTCTCCATGAAACCGTTTACTATATCTTGACAATGAGATGCTGGATTCTCTGCCATTGTCCATGTCCGCAATGAGAGACATACAACTCTGTATGAAGAACTATACTACAATAATGATATAGGGGACCTCAGTGATGGGGGGAGGGCATTCTCGAGGGGATAAAGGAAATGTTAGGGCCTAGGAAACTGTTTCATATAATTATAATAATAAAAAGATGTAAAATTACAAAGAAATCATTAAATGATACTAAAAAGAAGTAAAATTATAAAAAATAATTATTCTATTATCATGAGTCTTTGTTTACTCTAAGAGATAAGCTTAAACAAGACCGATTCAAGGTGGTTTCTTCTACCTTTCAGGGTGGAATTCATAAGGATCTGTCCAGTACTTTGGATCATGGTGAAGGGCATTGACCGGAATTGCCACAATTTTCCCTTTGGGAATGAATACTCCATTGATTTTAATGTCTTTTTTACAGACTCTATCAAATCTGCCAGCTATTGGGTATAATCTGAGAGTTTCATTCACTACCATGTCCAGATATTCCATCTGCATGATGGCATCATATGTGACAAGTGCCTGGAAGAAAGAAACAGATTTTGAGAAAATGAGATTTGAAATTAAAACAGATGTGCCCTTCATCCTGTTCAATAAACAGTGCATTCAGATGTGGGAAGTGGTTGAGAACTGGGAAATTTTGAGGATAAACCCCTAGACAGGGCCAGAAATCCTCCATGTGTCCTTATAATACTCATGCTAACTCACGTGTATGAAACAGATGAACATTTGGCACACCATGGTTACTTCCTGGCCAAAGACTTTGCCTTTCATTCACTGGAATCTGATATGGGTGTGGGATCTAAACTGGTGGCCCCATTTCTCATTATGTTCTCTGCATATGGCCTGGGAAATAAGTCGAGGATAACCCAAAGCCTTGGGACTCTGCACCCAAGTGGGAGACCCAAAGAAGCTCCTGGCTCCTGGGTTTATATTGGCTCAGCTCTGTCTGTTGTAGTCACTTGGGGAGTCAATCATCAGCCGTAAGATCTTCCTCTCTGTCTCTCCTCCTCTCTGTATATCTGACTTTCCATTAAAAAAAAATTTTTTTTAAAGAAGAGATGACCAGAATAGAACACTACGTTCAACAAAATATGCAAAAGTCAATGTCACCTTTCAAAAAGAGGCTACAACATTGCCAACAAAATGGGACGTGAAAAGGAGAAAATCCCTGTCTGGCTTAATCCTGATGCCACACTGGTCATTGTGGACATAAACGGAGTGACCAGAAAGTAGAAGACTTCTCTGTCCCTCCTTCTTTTTTTCTCTTTCTGTACATTTGACTCTCAAAGGGAAAAAAAGAGAAAAAAAAAAACTTTTATTTTGAAATATGAGCCTATTAGGCCTCCGATTTTTTTTTATTGATGTAAATGTGGAAACATATTCAGGTCAAGTGAGAGTTCTATACAGATAGGAAAGCACCTCTTCTCTGCATATTGTTTATAGAATAGTTCCTCAGGCATAGCTTCAGTCCTCAACTGCAAACTAGGAAGATGATTCTGGTGTTTATCTGGATGTAAAACAGCCACAAAACACTAGATTCCAGGCTCCTTCACAATCAACGGCAGACACTTTGAATCATGTCTTGGCTTCTTTAACATTGGTGGTTTGAATGCAGGATGAGCATGCCAGGAAGCAGAGCATAGTCTGCCTCCCCATGACAGTCCAGACCAGCCCAGGTTAGCCTCACTCACACAAAAACTCAACAAGACAACATCCAGCCAATAGAAGCAGAGCTAATTAACTCAAACTTGAGTAGCAAAGATTCCTTCTAGGTGCCACTGTGGATTCTGGTAACACTTCTAGGACCAACACTGATCCTCAAATATTTTATAGTTCTGTGAATAGCAGTTTCAACCTTGCTTCTCCATGTGTTTTTCTCTTTTGATTATTCCTTTATTTTTCCATAAAGTATCCTCACCACACACTTTGTGGCAGCAGTCCCCTGAACAGTGCCTTGTAAGCATTCTATCAAGACACTGCCCCCGTCCCACAATGTACCAATCCCAAGTATCACTCACTTACTCACCTTATTGGAAAAACCTGAATCAACCTCCTGCTGCAGTATCTGCTGGACATCAGGGTGAGTGGCCAATAAATACACAATGAAACAAAGAGTATTGCTAGTGGTCTCATAGCCAGCAAAAAGAAAGCCGATTGACTGTGCTAGAAGTTCTGTATCAGTCAGAGCTGAAAAGAGAAGAAAAGCATTTTAGTAAAGTGTATCACTGTGAATCACCCTGTAGTAGATAAAGAATTCCACATGCAAGCAGATGTTATAGTACACACATTTAAGCTACTGCCTGCAAAGACTACATTGGATGTGACTGCTGGATTCACGTCCAGATTTCCAATTCTAATTCAGCATTCTGGTAATGATTCTGGAAGGAAAATTGATGGCTCCACTACTTGGAACCTTGAATATGCCAAAGAGTTTTCAATGGAGATCTAGGATACAGGATTATTCCTGTCCAGCACAGGCTATGGCAGCCATGTGTGGAATCAAACAGTGAAGGCTGAACACTCACTCTCCATTTCCTTCTGTAACTCTTATTTTAAACAAAGAAATACTTAAAGGAACAAAATATTTACATTACTTTCAAAATTCCTTCAGAAAAAAAAAATGTATAAACACCCAGCACATTGGTTCAATCACCTAATGCTCTACCTTCCATAGCCAGCATCACATCTGTGTTCCGGTTCAACTCCCAGGTGTTCTACTTCCCATTCAGCTCCCTGCTTACAGCTGGGAAGCAACACAGAGGAGTCAAAACCAAAAGCCCATGCACCTGCATGGGGGAGAGGGGAAAAGGTCTTGGCTTCAGGTTTTGGATAGGCTGAATCTGGCCATTGTGGCCATCAGAGAGTGGACCAGTGGATGGAAGATTTTTCTGTCTTTCCTTCACTCTGTAAATCTGATCTGTATCGCCAATAAAAATTGTATGAAAAAAAGGGGGGGGGAAGAAATTCAACATTAAACAATGAATATTATCCACACAGATCCAGAAATAAAAATTGCTTGAGTTTAAATTATCCCAATCTATCCCAGGCCCCATTATTCTCTCTTCATTACAACATCCTCATCACCATCTCAGCTGAGTGATTTTAGGAGAAAGCTTCTCTGTCACATACGCACAGTGCAACCAGTACACCACTTAGATAATATGGAGTAGCATTGTCCTTAAGGAAAATACATTATACTCTACTTAAAAGATTTGAAAACACTAAGTGTAAAACACCAAGGCTGTCCTGTATGAAATGTAAAGAATGATTCATCTAAGTATATGTGAGTTAAATTAAGGGGATGAGAATAGGATACAGATAAACTAGTGACATTCAGATCGCAGCCCAAGGATGAACAGCACCTGGGAGCACATTAAAAATGCAATTTTCCTGCAACAATTATGCAAGACAACGTGGGGATTCCTCAGAATTCTGAAAACAGGTCTACCATAGGACACAGCCATTTCTGCATCAGAGCTTCCCATACACTCTTGGTTACCTTTGTAGGAATCAACCTCTTTGGAATTCTGGCAGTTAATCATCATTTGCAGAAAATCCACTCGGTGCTGAAAGAGAAAGATCGAAACAAGGTAAAGCTATGTCAGAAGTCCATCAGGAGCTCAGCACTGCAGCTGCTCTCTGAGGAGACCCCACTCAAACTGAGAGGTCTGACTGGAATGGCCTGAGTTATCATCTCAATACTATGCCTCAAAATGATCATATGTTTAAAAGCCCCAAAATCTGCAGAAAAAGAACATCCCCATGCAAGTAACAACAGATTCACCTTTGTCTTGTCTTTGAGGCGATCTTCTTTAATTTTTTCAACAGATGTTTTCAAAAAATCTATAACATCTCTGGGATACCTTGTGATATTCAATGCCTCATATATTGGGGTAAGGAAAGGAAAGAGTGCTATAGGAAAAAGAAAACAATAAATCATAATGAAAAGCAAAATTTATGTGGCACGAATATAATTTCTCAATCAGAGGAGTAAAAGTCTTCAGGGTTTTCAACAAGGAAGCATTCCCTCAGCATTTTCTTTAGACTTCCAGAGCAAACACAGAGCAATAATCACACAACCACACACAGAGGCCATTACTGAAAGGAGCATCAATGGCCTTATCTGCATTTTTAATGACAAGGGCCCTGGGCTAAACTCACAAGAGAGAATAGTACAAGAGACTGCAAATGAAGAACAGAGTACTGAACACATTCAATAACACTAAATGTAGACCTATGGTGACAAAGGTTAGAGAACAGCCTAAGAGAAATCTAACCAGAAGTGCAATGACCAAGAGCAAAAGAAAGGACAGGCACAATGAGTATTACTAATTCCTCCCTCCACAGAGGTAAAAACCTTTCTCAACTCTGAAGTAAACTGAGGAATACATTGAAGAATAGGGGTGAAAGAAATTTTTTAAACTGACATTCCCTTGCTGAGATGGGGAGGCCAGAGGGAGTAGGTGAGTGTCAGCCCATGGGAGCCATGTGAGGACCTAAAAGCCCACATCTACACAGGTAAACAAACCTGGCGAATTCCCCATGTGCTTGGTGCCAGGTGAGGTGAGGTGAGGGGAAGGCAGAGTCCTAGGGCAGCATGCTGCCCCGGTGTGCTGGTAGACCAGAACTGGAAAACTTCAATATGCCTGGATCTTGGGTGCATGGAGGGGTAAGGCAGCAGGCTACCAAGTATACCAGGATATGGGGACTCTGGTGAGGAGGCAGAGCTCTGGATTAGCACACCATTTACTGTGCTTGCAAATGCTGACCTGGAGATCGCATGCACTGATGGACACAAAGATTGTGGATTCATTATGACAGGGGTGAGGGTATATGGGAAAGGGAGGACAGGTCATGGAGTATGTTGAAAAAAAATTATTCTTGAGGAACTCCCAGGAAGAGGGCCACTGTATTTTAGAGTAAGCAAGCGTACTGAAGCCTGGGGGTATGGAGCGGAGAGATGAGAGGACATTTATGGGTCTGACCAATGTACTTCCAAATAGGAGCCCTGAGTTGGACTTGTTAGCATGAAACTCTGCTGACCACCACACACCAGCATAAATAAAACCAAGGCGAGGGGCATACCTGACAGGATTAGGTCACAGTATCTAACAGTGAGGGTCAGCATAGGGGACAAGTAATAGTATATAAGCCCATGACACCAAGAAACACACCAAAGAACAGGTCTTGGGGTAGGCTCTGTGGAGAATATGCAGGCCTAATCCTGTGGAATCCCAAGTCCTACTGGTTAGCTTAAGGATTGTAGTGATGGGCTGAACTGGGCATGACCATGGAACCTGCCTACATGGGTTCTGGGGTTAGGACCATATTGGGCAGATTCAGGCTGCAGTACCTGTATTTGCTCCTTAAAACAGAGTATGGGACAGACTAGGCCAATAGTAGCCAGCTCATACAAACACTTGTTGAGAAGGCAAGCTATGAGGTATAAATCTACATCAGCTGGCATATGTGAGATCTATGTCTGGGATTGAGCCAGGTAAGGGAACTTTGGAAACTTTCCTGGTTGGCCATAGTTCCTGCTAGTGAACCATGGTTCAGGCCTGGGTAATGGACAGCCTTGACAATGTAGCTCCACTTGCTGGCAAGTGTGTGTGTTTTCTTTGGAAGGGGGTGGAACGGCAAAGCCAAGCAAACCTTAGCACACTAGCAAGTGCAGAAACCATGCTGGAGTGGAGATCATGCCAGGTTTGACTTTCATATCAAATAGTTTGACTATCATATCAAACATTCCTGAGGCAGGAATGGAAGCAGATTAAGCAGAGACTGGACACAGGTCAACAAGATTTGGGAGTGAATCCAGCTGAGTCAGGCCACGCTGCAGCTTCTGAAGACAAAGTCCAAGATAGGGGAGGAGCTATACCAAACTGGGGCAGAGCAACCACTGGCATGCCCATACTCTTTGGCTAGGAAAAGGGCAGGTTGGGGAGTTAAGGGGACACCAAGTATGAGTGGGGGTTCCAAGTGGTGAGTGTGAAAGTGGAGGGGGTCTATGATCTCCTCTGGACATGGCTGCAATGTACCTTGGCATGGATGTGGACTGGGTATGGGGTGTGAAATCTTAGGCTGCAGTCCAGCATCTACCCATCATCATGAGTACCAAGGTGGGTGAAGGAAAGGCTGGGTTAGGTCTCTGACCCTGCAGAGCCATGTGTGAGTTCTGGGTGTGGACCAGGCTTTAATGAGCTGAAACATCTAACAAACAATAAGAATCCAAATGGGTGAGGGCTGGTCAGGAAAGGCCATTGTTCCTGCTAGATTAGAATGTGGGTCATGTTGACTGGGCATTGACCCACCAGTGTGTGAGAGACCTGGCACTGGGATAGTTTCTGATGGAGGAGTTTGGGGAATTTCTCTGTTGGTATAGTCCCTGCAGGTGAGCACAAAAAAAAAGGCAGGAAACAGCCCAGATCAGGCCAATTTACAGTACCCACTGGCATACTTTTTGCTTAGGTTGGGGCAATCCAGAATGGGCCAGTTCATATCTTCCTATCACCCACTACCAATCTGAGCACCATAATGCAGTGTAAGTTGGGCAAAGTTGGGCCACAATACCAACCAGTTCACATTAGGCCCAGCACTGGGGGGTTCCCTGGGCTGGGCTAAGCTGTAGCCTGCTCCATTGAGAGCTGGAAATGAAGATAAGCAAGGATGAGCCAGGCTAGAGCACCCACTGGCAAATGCCAATGGGATGGGTGCATGCTGTACTTGGATGCAGCATCCAACCAGAACACATGAGACCCAGAGGGGAGAGGTGTAACCCCAGTAGGAGAACACCTATTAGCCTGCATATGAACTGGTTTAAGGGAAAAGCCAGGCTGGGATATCTGTATCCACTTGTACATGCTTAAGCCAGAATGGTTGCAGGTTGGTTGGGCTTTTTTGCAGAATCAGTTGTCAGGTGCTGGCAACAGGGGGCAAATTATGTCAAGCTAAACTGTAGAATCACTTGCATAATTCCAGATCTGTGAGTGAATGCAAAAGGGAAACAGTGGGAACCTCCCTTCTGGGTTGCCACTCCCACTAGTGGGCATGGAAATCAGGACTGGGGCAGGCATGGCTAGACCAAAAGTGGCACCTGCAGCATGTGTGTGTCCTGGATAGAGGGGCTGGTTTGCTTGAACAGGGCTTCATGGCCCATTGAGATGTATGAGAGCTGAATAGGATGTGGGACAAACCGGTCCAGTTGACTACATACTGGCAAGCAAGGGAACCAGTTCAGGCATCAGGACTGCTGTGGATAATTGAATCTTATTCTGACTATGTTGCAGCACTTGCTGGTTTACCTGGAGGATGAATATGTGGTGGGCATGACCAGGCTGGGCTGAAACACCCATTTGATTGCATACAAAATGGGGCTGGAGAAAGAGATTACTCAGCATTTGTACATGTACATGTACATTACTCAACAGTGTACATGTGGGCTGATTTGAGAGATGGATTGTGCCTGACCCTATATTGGCAAGCAAACCCAAGAATCAGGTTCAGTATCACCTCAGATGATGTTGCTTTGGGGATCTCCCCAAATGACTGTTGCACTCAGTACTACAAACATGGGGAAAATTGTAGGCACCATGGTCTGAACATGGAGGGCATGTGTCAGAGCTAGGCTTCCTCAGTGGATTGGAAGGAATAGTGAATAGCATAGCCAGATACACATGGAGAATATGGCAGTGCATTGGAGTCATCAGAGGACACCTGGTACCACAAAAGAAAATAGAGAACAGAACAAATTGAGCAACTACCCTAACCAAGTGTTGGAAGTGAATATCTGGGCAAACTTTGACTGCAATTCATTGTCAATGAGTGGATTCTGGAGGGATTTCATTGTGCTTAGTATGGCAAAATTGGCAGTAATTCAGATATATTAAACTATCAAAGCACTTGAGCAGGACCCTCAGAGCATGCCTCACATCATGGACCTGATATGGCATTGAAGCCATCTCCCATTCCATGCAACAGAGGTGGTTGAGAGGATGGATTTGGCTTCTCCCCTCATTTCCCTCTTTACTCAGAAAAAGAAGCAAAAATGTATATGTGGAAGTAATCATCTTACTCGCATTCCTCTAACCCTTTTGTCCATTCCCACCCCAATCAATAATATACTAATTATCAAAAATAATTTTTAAATAGATTTAAAAACTTGGTATAAAACTTCTTAACAACAATGAAAAACACATATAGGAGTTTAAGAAATTTAAATATTGTATCACACAGCATATAACAACACTTAAACAAAATCAAGTGAATTATTACAAATAAAAGGCACAATGCAGCAAATTAAAAATTCATTTTCACCCCCAAAGAAGAAAGAAATCTCAGAATTGGAAGACATTAATTTCAAAAATGGGAGAAAAACCAAAAAGCTGGAAAATAAACCAAGCTAACAAAAGCATTCAAGAATTAAGGGACACTATTTAAAAGCCAAACATAAGAATTACAGGATTTCCAAAAATGAGAGAAAAAAGAAGCGGAATTTTAAAAATGAGTGCAGTGAAATAAGAAATAAAGACTTCCTTAATTTGAAGAAAAAATTGGGGAAAATATACAAATGGGACAAATAACTCCCAATTGGTTTTACCAAAACAATCTTTTCCACAACATGAAAATCAAGCTCACTTCAGTTAAAAACAAGGAAGATATCCATAAAAGTGAATTTGAAAAACAATCATTCAATTTATTGAGAATTGAGTGACATGTTACATATAATAAAGGAAAATCATTGTCAGCCCAAAAGAGCTTCCCCACAAAGCTTTCCTTTGTATTTGAAAATGAAATAAAACACGTTCACAAAAAAGAAAAAAAATGAAAGAATTTCCTCTTCAGACCTGCACCACAAATGATACTTAAAGATGTTCCCTCTTTTTTGTTGTTTTTGTTTTTCTTTCTTAAAATTTATATATATTCTTAAATAATCTTATTTAGGGTACAAAGGGACAAGGGCTACAGGAAAGTGGGTAATACCATTTTTTGCACACTAATACCATTTTTCCCCCTGTATTTTAGCTCAGGGGAGAAACACAGGGAAAAGTCCCATCCAGCTTCCCACCCATCTCAGGTCCCCAATGTAAGGCAGGCTCTAAGGGTCCTCTCAAGCAGTTTTGGTAGTTCAACAGTCCTAAATTGCTACCAATCTCACCATTCCAATCACGATTTAACCTATTCAGAATCCACTGGCTGACATAATGTCTTCATGCTTGGGGTTCTGAGATCAGCAATTCAGTAAGAGAGATTTCCAAAGAAACTTCATCTGGGATGATCCCAAAACTGTGTCTTGTGTGAGCTCGCCAGTACAGGGTCTGGCACAGTCCGTCGCCTAAATCAGCTTATGCACATGCTGGTCATTGCAGTTGCTGCATCAATTCTGTTTCCAGGCCTGTCTTCCACTTGAACCAATGGGTGTTGTAGTCCAGCTCAAACCCAACCACTTCATACTCTGTCCTCACATATACCAGTAGGAGCCACAGCCTAGTTTGGAGACTCCCCATAATTCCCACCAGGCCTGATCCCTACCGTGGGTCCCATGCATGCCAGTTTGTACTACAGGTTTGTTCATTCCGTCCCATATCCCATTTAGTTCTCATACTTGTCAATGGGCATTGAAGCCTAGTTCAACTGAACCAACCTAATATCCAGGCCACACACATTCTGGCAGGTGCCTTTCTGTCTAGCCACTCCTGCCCCTGTCCTGGTTTTCGTACTCTCCAGTGGGAGTGGTTACCCATGAGGGAAGTGTCCACTATCTCCCTACTAGGCAACTCCAACTTCTAGATTATGCAGATGCACTCTCCAGGAGATTCTGGCATTTAAATAAACAGAATTAGCCCCCGGTGCCAGGCTTTGCCATCTGATGATGTGGCAAAGACCAACCAATCCTCACCCACTCTAATTTTTTTTTATTGTTCTTAACATTGTATTATGAGATACAGTTTTATAGGCACTGGGGATTCCCCCCACCCCTTCCATACCTCTCCCCCCATGGTGGATTCCTCCACCTTGCTGCATAACCACAGTTCAAGTTCAGTTGAGATTCGTTCCTTGCAAGCATATACCTAGCATAAAGTCCAGCGTCTTATTGTCCAGATAAGTTCAGTGGCCTCTTGGGGAGACCTTCTCTGGTCTGAAGGTAGAGCTAACAGAGTAAAGATCCGGTCAGTTAAAAGCCCCAACAAAACCTCAGTATCAATATACAACATTATGGAATTAATTGACATAGTATTGGGTAAACAATATGTTAAAAATAATGCAAGTTCCATTCTTCGAAACATCTGGGTTGAGACAGTATCAATGACAGGTTCAAAAAATAACAAACAACCAAACAAAAATTACAGGTTAAATCAAGGCAAACATGTGGTATCTAACCTTTTGGGATTCACTCATTTCCCTTAGCATTATAGTTTCCAGTTGTGCCCATTTAGCCACAAAGAACTGCATTTTGTTTTTTTCAATAGCTGAGTAGTATTCCATGGAGTAGATGAACCAAAGCTTTCTTATCCAATCTTCTGCTGATGGGCATTTCGGTTGCTTCCATGTTTTTGCAATTACTGATTGTGCTGCAATGAACATAGGGATGCATGTTGGTTTGTCGTAAAACAGGTGTTTTGGATATATTCCTAGGAGTGCTATTGCTGGGTCATATGGTATGCAGATTTTGAGTTGTTTGAGTGTTCTCCAGACTGATTTCCATAAAGGCTGTACCAATTTGCAGCTCCACCAGCAGTGGAGTAGGGTTCCCTTTTCCCCACATCCTCGCCAACAACTGTCGTTGGTGTTCTTGTTTATGTGGGCCAATCTTACTGGTGTTAGGTGGTACCTCATCAATGTTTTAATTTGGATTTCCCTTATTGCTAGGGAGCTGGAACATTTTTTCATATGTTTGTTTGCCATTTGGACTTGTTCCTTTGTGAAATGTTTGCCCATTTCCCGTGCCCATTTCTTGAGTGGCTTGTTTGTTTTGGTTTTTTGGTTGTTTTGAAGTTCTTTGTATATCCTGGAAATTAGCCCCCTATCGCCTATATCGTGTGCAAAGATCTTCTCCCACTCTGTGGGTTGCTTTTTTACTTTGTTGATTGTTTCCCTTGCTGTACAGAAGCTTCTTAGTTTGATGAGGTCCCATTTGTTTATTCTGTTCTCAACTGCTATTGCTTTTGGTGTCCTTCTTAGAAAGTCGGGACCTACTCCTAGGTCTTGCAGGGTATTTCCTACATTTTCTTGCAAGAGTTTGAAGGTTTCTGGATGTAGGTTTAGGTCTTTTATCCATGTAGATTGGATCTTAGTGTATGGTGATAGATGTGGGTCTATCTTTTTGTTTCTACAGGCTATCAGCCAGTTGTCCCAACATTTACTGAAGAGGCCTTCCCATTTGCTTGGACTGTCATTGGTCTTTTTGTCAAAGATTAATTGGCTGTATTTGTGTGGGTTCCCTTTTGGTGCTTCTATTCTATTCCATTGATCTTCCTTTCTATCTTTGTGCCAGTACCAGGCTGTTTAGATAACCACTGCTCTATAGTATGTCCAGAGGTCCGGGATTGTGATTCCCCCTGCTAACTTCTTATTCTTCAGGATGGTTCTAGCTATTCGTGAATTTTTGTGTTTCCAGATGAACTTTTGAATCATTGTATCCAGTTCCTAGAAGAATGTTTTGGGCAATTTGATTGGAATTGCGTTGAAAATGTATATTGCTTGTGGTAGTAAGACATTTTAATGATATTGATTTTGCCTATCCAGGAGCATGGGATGTTATTCCATCTTTTGAGGTTTTGTTCAATTTCCTTTTTAAATAGTTTGTAGTTTTCTTCGAATAGGTCTCCTACGCTTTTGGTTAGATTTATTCCCAAATACTTCATACTTCTCTCTGTTGTTTTGAATGGTATCCTGTTGGTTAGATCTTCTTCCATCTTGGCATTATTTGCGTACACTATGGCTGTTGATTTTCGTTCATTAATTTTGTACCCTGCCACTCTGCCAAACTCTCGTATAAGTTCTAGTAGTTTCTGTATTGAGTCTCCTGGTCTTTCTATGTATAGGATTATGTCATCTGCATATAGTGAAAGCTTGACTTCTTCGTTTCCTATACGTATGCCTTTGATTTCTTTTTCTTGTCTTATGGCCTCTGCAAGTACCTCTAGGACTATGTTGAATAGCAGTGGTGATAGCGGGCACCCTTGTCTTGTTCCAGATCGCAGTGGGAAGGGTTCTAGCTTTTCTCCATTCAGTATGATACTGGCGTTGGGTTTTTCATAAATTGCTTTGATTATGTTGTGGATTTTCCCATCTATGCCTACTTTGGCTAGAGTTTTTAGCATGAAGAGGTGTTGGATTTTGTCGAAAGCTTTTTCTGCATCTATTGAAACTATTATGTGGTTCTTGTTTTGCAGTTTTTGGATGTGGTTTATAACATTTATGGATTTCCGAATGTTGAACCATCCCTGCATTCCAGGGATGAATCCTACTTGATCCGGATGAATGATCTGTCTGATGATTTTTTGAATTCTATTGGCTAGGGTTTTTTGAGAATTTTAGCATCAATGTTCATCAGAGAAATAGGTCTGTAGTTTTCCTTCTCTGATGGTTCTCTGTCCGGTTTTGGGATTAAAGTGATGTTGGCTTCATAGAATGAGTTTGGGAGGGTTGCTTTCTTCTCTATTGTTTTGAAGAGCTTGTAGAGGATTGGGGTTAGTTCTGTTCGGAATGTTTTGTAGAATTCTGTAGTGAAGCCGTCTGGGCCTGGGCTATTTTTCGTTGGGAGATCCTTGATGACTGCTTCAATCTCTACCTCGGTTATGGGTTTATTTAATTCTGCAGTTGCCTCCGGACTGAGTTTTGGTAAGTGGTGGGAGTCCAAGAACTTTTCTATTTCTTGGTGATCCTCAAATTTGTGGGAGTACAGTTCTTTGTAGTAATTTCTAATTATTTTCTTAATGATTGCAGTGTCTGTTGTTATGTTGTCTTTGTCATCTTTATTGCTGTTGATTCTCACTTTCTCTTGTTTTTTTCTGGTCAATCGGGCCAGTGGAGTGTCTATTTTGTTTATTTTCTCAAAAAACCAACTTTTTGATTTGTTGATTTTATGTATAGTTTTTTTGATTTCTATTTGGTTTATCTCCTCCCTTGTTTTGATGATTTCTTGTTTCCTATTGTGCGTGGGACTCTTCTGCTGCTGTTTTTCCAGATCCTGGAGGTGTGTGGTTAGTTCCTGTATTTGGCGTCTTTCTTGGGCCTTGACATGTGCTCCGATTGCGATGAATCTACCTCGTAGCACTGCTTTGGCGGTGTCCCACAAGTTTTGGAATGTTGTATCAGAGTTTTCATTGGTTTCCATAAATTTTTTGATCTCATCTTTAATTTCTTCTCTGACCCATTGTTCGTTTAATAGCATATTGTTCAATTTCCAAGAGTGCCTATACTTCCTGGGGAGTTTTGAGTTGTTGATTTCCAGTTTCATCCCATGGTGGTCTGACAGGTTACATGGTATGATACTAATGTTTTGGAAGTTGTTTAGATTCGCTTTAGGTCCTATCATGTGGTCGATTCTGGAGAAGGTGCCATGCACCGCTGAGAAGAATGTATAGTCTGTGGCCTTAGGATAAAAAGTTCTATATATGTCTACTAAGTCCAGTTGTTCTATTGTTTGTGTGAGCTCTGTTGTTTCTTTGTTGAGTTTTTGTTTCGTAGACCGGTCCATTGTTGTTAGAGGTGTGTTGAGATCGCCTACAAGAATTGTGCGGGTGTCTATGTCTTCCCTTAAGTCTGTAAGTAATTGCTTTACGTAAGTAGGTGCATTAAGATTCGGTGCATAAACATTAATGATGGTGATTGCTTCTTGATGGATCATTCCTTTCACCAGTATAAAATGGCCTTCCCTGTCTCTTTTGATGTTAGTTAGAATGAAATCTATCTCGTCTGAAATTAGGATAGCTACCCCAGCTTTTTTTTCTCGTCTATTGGCGTGAAATATCTTTTTCCATCCCTTCACTTTCAGTTTCTTTGCATCCTTTCTGGTTAGATGCGTTTCTTGTAGGCAACAGATGGTTGGGTCTTGTTTGATGATCCATTCTATTAATCTCTGTCTTTTGATTGGTGAATTTAGACCATTTGTGTTGAGAGTTAAAATTGAGAGGTTGCAATTTTGCCCTGCCATGTGATTGTGTTGTGTGTGTGTTGTTGCCTATGTAATTGTCTTGTTTGTGCGGCCTTTAGTTTGGAGACCTTCTTATTTGCCAACTTTGTTTGTGATTTGCCTCCTTTTTGTCCGGGACTAGCGCATTTCTAAGGAGACTTTGCAGAGCTGGTTTTGTGTAGACATATTCTTCTAGTTTTTCTTTGCTATTGAAGTATCTGATTTCGTTCTCATATACAAATGAGATCTTTGCTGGGTAGATTATTTTTGGTTGACAGTTGTTTTGTTTCAGGACTTGGAAGATCTTTGTCCATTCTCTCCTTGCTTGTAGGGTCTCTTCGGAGAAGTCAGCAGTGATTCTGATGGGTTTTCCCCTGTATGTGATCTTTTCTCTACTTCGTACTTGTCTCAGGATTCCTTCTTTGTCTTCATTGGAGTAGAACTTGAGCACCGTGTGTCTGGGTGAAGATCTCTTTGGATCATGTCTGTTGGGAGTTCTCTGTCCATCCTGTATGCGGGGTGGATTCGTGTTCCAAGTGTTTTGGAAGTTTTCCTGTATAATTTCGTCAAGCACTGCTTGCATCCCAGATTCTCTTTCTACTCCCTCGGGGAGGCCAGATGATCCGAATATTCAATTTTCTAAGGTAATCCTTCATCTCTTGCATCATTTTATTAGTTTTGCTGAGGTTTGTCTCCAGCTGTTTAATTCGCTGGGCACCTTCATTTTGTGTGTCTTCTGTTTCAGAGATCCTTTCCTCTGCCGCATTTATTCTGTTGATGAGGCTTTCAATTTTATTATCTTGGGCATCCAGTTTGGTTTTGATTTGTTGTATTTCGGTGATTATGCGGTTCTGGAGGTCTTCCAGCTTTGTGTCCACGTCTCTGAGAGATTTTAGCATTATTTTCATCAATTCCTTTGCTGGTAACACTTCCATGTCTTCATCTCGCATCGCCGATATTGATAATGGCTTTTGGCCCTTGTTCGGTGGGGTGCTGGCTCTTTCATCTGGAGCACAACTCTTTCTGGTGGTTTTTCCCATTGCGTTGGTGTATTCTGGTGGGGCAAATGGACCCGTGTGTTGAGGGGCTGTCAGGTGCTTTCCTGTAGAGATTGGAGCCTGCAGGCGTGGTGTTGCCGGGCGTGGTAGTTTTCAAGGCACCGTTGGTGCGTTCTCAGGGCCCAGGGCTGTAGAGCACCACCTTGGGGGCCCAGTGGATTCCAGGCACACTCTGGGCACCTCTTCTACAGGTGTGACACCCCAGGGCGTGGAGGGATGGAGGCGCTCTCTGGGTGTGCCCCCTGCACGGGAATCCACAGGGCTTAGAAGGTTTTATGTGCTTTCTCCCTGCGTTCTCCGTGTCAGGGACTGCAGGGTTTTTCAGAGCCCACCTGGTGCGTCTCCCACACACGGGACTGTGGGTGAGGCACTTTCCAGGCGTGGCTCTTGTGCAGTGAATCCACCACTCGTGGTGTGTGGGTGTTCAGAGCCCCTGCTCCCGTGTGGCTCCCCCACACAGGTCCTTAGCGGAGGAGTGGCCCAGGCGCCCTGTTATAATGACTTCACAGCAGGTTCGCACCGTGTCAGTGTGGTGCAGGAGTTTTCAGAGCTCTCCTGGTGGGTCGCCCACGCTCAGAACTGCAGGGTGGGAGGCGAGGAGTGAGCAGTTCACACTATTGGAGTGGTACCTGCGTGTCAGGGACACACAGCGCTACACTTCCCAAAACTCAGAGCCCTCCTGACACCTGACACCTGCGCTGCGGAGGCGGCTGCTGCAGGCGGGGCCGCCAAGCCCGCTCGGTGCAGTGTTCAGAGTCCTCCTGGTGGTCTCGCGCACTCACCAGGCAGGATGTGGGGGACTCCAGACCCTCGCCAGCAGCCTCTGCGCACCGAGACGCACTGGCCACCTCAGCGCAGGAACATCCGAGGCGCCTTCCCGGGGCCCCCTCAGCCACCAACACCACTGTGCGTAGATCCCAAGGCACAGACCCAACTGTTTCAGGGTGCCCCGCGTTCTCAGAGGCTGGAACCTCAGCAGGGGGCGAGGAATGCGGAGGCTGCCACGTCAACACCCCCCGGGCCCCCCCGCCCCGCTCACCAAACGTCCGGCCGCTGCAGTCTGCCTCCGCCGCTGTCGAAGGCCTCCCGCCGGCGACAATCCCTCTGATCTCACCACCTCCGAGCTGGCCGCGTCTCCCGTCAGGCCATTTTCAAAAGTGACTCAGCAGGTCTGGAGTGGGATGTCGGTTTCTCTGCCTTTGCCCTGCTCCGTTCTCGTTGTTCTTCCGAGTTGTGTGGATCTTTTTGGCTCCACACTGTCCCAGGGAGCTTCACGGACCTCTCCCTGCGGTTCCCTGCTGTTCCTCTTTGCTGCTTCTATAGCGTTCTATCCCTCTCTCACTGGACGCTCCCTCACGGCCTTCCTCCTACGTCGGCCATCTTAAAACCCCTCGGCCGATCTCATCTTTAATTTCTTCTCTGACCCATTGTTCGTTTAATAGCATATTGTTCAATTTCCAAGAGTGCCTATATTGCCTGTGGAGTTTTGAGTAGCTGATTTCCAGTTTCATCCCATGGTGGTCTGACAGGTTACATGGTATGATACTAATGTTTTGGAAGTTGTTTAGATTCGCTTTAGGTCCTATCATGTGGTCGATTCTGGAGAAGGTGCCATGCACCGCTGAGAAGAATGTATAGTCTGTGGCCTTAGGATAAAAAGTTCTATATATGTCTACTAAGTCCAGTTGTTCCATTGTTTGTGTGAGCTCTGTTGTTTCTTTGTTGAGTTTTTGTTTCGTAGACCGGTCCATTGTTGTTAGAGGTGTGTTGAGATCGCCTACAAGAATTGTGCGGGTGTCTATGTCTTCCCTTAAGTCTGTAAGTAATTGCTTTACGTAAGTAGGTGCATTAAGATTCGGTGCATAAACATTAATGATGGTGATTGCTTCTTGATGGATCATTCCTTTCACCAGTATAAAATGGCCTTCCCTGTCTCTTTTGATGCTAGTTATATTGAAATCTATCTTGTCTGAAATTAGGATAGCTACCCCAGCTTTTTTTTCTCGTCTATTGGCGTGAAATATCTTTTTCCATCCTTTCACTTTCAGTTTCTTTGCATCCTTTCTGGTTAGATGCGTTTCTTGTAGGCAGCAGATGGTTGGGTCTTGTTTGATGATCCATTCTATTAATCTCTGTCTTTTGATTGGTGAATTTAGATCATTTGTGTTGAGAGTTAAAATTGAGAGGTTGCAATTTTGCCCTGCCATGCGATTGTGTTTTGTGTGTGTTGTTGTCTGTGTTATTGCCTTCTTTGTGCGGCCTTTAGTTTGGAGACCTTCTTATTTGCCAAATTTGTTTGTGATTTGCCTCATTTTTTTCCAGGATTAGCGCATTTCTAAGGAGACTTTGCAGAGCTGGTTTTGTATAAACATATTCTTCTAGGTTTTCTTTGCTATTGAAGTATCTGATTTCGTTCTCATATACAAATGAGATCTTTGCTGGGTAGATTATTTTTGGTTGACAGTTGTTTTGTTTCAGGACTTGGAAGATCTTTGTCCATTCTCTCCTTGCTTGTAGGGTCTCTTTGGAGAAGTCAGCAGTGATTCTGATGGGTTTTCCCCTGTATGTGATCTTTTCTCTACTTCGTACTTGTCTCAGGATTCCTTCTTTGTCTTCATTGGAGTAGAACTTGAGCACCGTGTGTCTGGGTGAAGATCTCTTTGGGTCATGTCTGTTGGGAGTTCTCTGTCCATCCTGTATGCGGGGTGGATTCGTGTTCCAAGTGTTTTGGAAGTTTTCCTGTATAATTTCGTCAAGCACTGCTTGCATTCCTGATTCTCTTTCTACTCCTTCGGGAGGCCGATGATCCGAATATTCAATTTTCTAAGGTAATCTTTCATTTCTTGCATCATTTTATTAGTTTTACTGAGGTTTGTCTCCAGCTGTTTAATTCGCTGGGCACCTTCATTTTGTGTGTCTTCCGTTTCAGAGATCCTTTCCTCTGCCGCATTTATTCTGTTGATGAGGCTTTGAATTTTGCGTTCCTGGTCATCCAGTTTGGTTTTGATTTGTTGTATTTCGGCGATTATGCAGTTCTTGAAGTCTTCCCGCTTCATGTCCTCGTCTATGATAAATTTTAGCACTATTTTTTTAAATTCCTTGTCTGTTAACTCTTCCATGTCTTCATCTTGCATCGCCGATATTGATAATGGCTTTTGGCCCTTGTTTGGTGGGGTGCTGGCTCTTTCATCTGGAGCACAACTCTTTCTGGTGGTTTTTCCCATTGCGTTGGTGTATTTTGGTGAGGCCAATGGACCCGTGTGTTGAGGGGTCATCAGGCACTTTCCTGTAGAGATTGGAGCCTGCAGGCGTGGTGTTGCAGGGCGTGGTAATTTTCAAGGCATCTTTGGTGTGTTCTCAGAGCCCCGGACTGTAGGGTACCACCTTGGGGGTCCTGTGGATTCCAGGCACACTCTGGGCACCTCTTCTACAGGTGTGGCACCCCAGGGCGTGGAGGAGTGGAGGTGCTCTCTGGGTGTGCCCCATGCGGGAATCCACAGGACATGGAAGATTTTATGTGCTTTCTCCCTGCGTTCTCCGTGTCAGGGACTACAGGGTTTTTCAGAGCCCACCTGGTGTGTCTCCCACACAAGGGACTGTGGGTGAGGCACTTTCCAGGCGTGGCTCTTGTGCAGTGATTCCACCACTCGTGGCATGTGGGTGTTCAGAGCACTCCTGGTGTGGCTCCCTCACACAGGACTGCAGTGGAGGAGTGACCCACGCGCCCTGTTAAAATGACTTCGCAGTGGGTTCGCACAGTGCCAGTATGGCACAGGAGTTTTCAGAGCTCTCCTGGTGGGTCGCCCAAACTCAGAACTGTGGGGTGGGAGGCAAGGAGTGGGCAAGTCACTCTATGGGAGTGGCTCTTGCGTGTCAGGGTCACACAGCGCTGCACTTCCCAGTGCTCAGAGCCCTCCTGGTGTAGCTTCGCTCTGTGGCAGTGGTTGCTGCAGGCGGGACCGCCCAGCCCGCCCGGTGCGGTGTTCAGAGCCCTCCTGGTGTGTCGCCCACCCACAGGGTATCAGGGTGTGGGGGATTCTAGACCCTCGCTGGTAGTTCCTGCGCACTGAGATGCAGTGGCCCACTCAGCGCAGGAATATTTGGGGCGCTTTCTTTGTGCCTTCTCAGCACCCAGGACTACTGTGTGCCACTTCCAAGGCACAGATTCGGCAGTTTCAAGGCGCTTGCCCTGTGTTCTCAGAGGCTGAAACCTCTGCAGGAAGTGAGGGTAAAAGGAGCACCCCAGAGGCTTGGGATTTGTGCCCAGTCCCTGGAATGCAGAGGCTGTTAACCCTTTCCTGGCTCACCGAACCTCCGGCTGTTGCAGTCTGCCTCTGCTGACATTGAAGACCTTTGCCGGTGATGATCCCTCCCGATTTCCTTGTCTCTGGGTCGGCTGCGTCTCCTGTCGGCCACTTTCAAAGGTGACTCAGCAGGTCTGGAGCGGGATGTTGGCTTCTTTATCTTTTGTTTTGTTCTCGTTGTTCTTCCGAGTTGTGTGGATCTTTTTGGCTCCACACTGTCCAGGGAACTTCACGCACCTCTCCCTGCGGTTCTTTGCTGTTCCTCTTTGCTGCTTCTGTAGCGTTCTATCCCTCTCTCACTGGACACTCCCTCACAGCCTTCCTCCTACGTTGGCCATTTTTTTCTATCCCACTCTAATTTTTGTTTGCACCAGTCGGAACAGTCAGCCCAATCTGGCCCTTTCCCAATCTAGCTCATATGAGGCCCACAGCTGTTATAGCACTTCCTGGTCTGGCCTGCCCCCATCAAAACTCATGCTCTATGGTGGGAGTGGTTGTCTGGTAGGAGAGCCCACATTCCAATGCTGAATTTGCCTCCCTGCCTCTGATTCTCATGTTTGGATGCTGCAACCACATCTGGTATGGCTCACCTCATCTTGGCATGACTTAATGTGCCCTGGTATGTTTTGAGACCCAAACTGGCCTGACCCACACTCTATGCTGGTGCTCAGATTCGCCAGCAGTTGATGTGAATGGGTTTGGCCTGGTCTGCCACCTACCTATGCCATATGTATGATGGTGAGTATCTTCCTCTGGCCTGGTCTGGGTTGCTCCATGTCATGGTTCCTGTGCTCACCTGTAGGGGCTGTGTTCTGACAGAGGAGTTTCCCAAGCTCCTCCTTCAGAACCTCTCCCTATGCCAGGTCTTGTGTGTACTGGTGGTTCCATGGGCCAGCCATCATTGCTGGCCTTCAATCCATTCCAGTTCTTGGTGTTGGCTGTTTCACCCCAGCCAAGGCTAGCCTTGTCCATACCCAGACACTGCTCTCACATGGCTCAGTAGGGGCAGAAACCCAGCCTAGTCCATCCTACATCTTCCCAGGTTCTCCAGAGGGCCAGATGGTGCTGGCATCTAGCCCAGCTTGGTGTGCCAGCCCCTGGCCACATTTGTGCCTAGGGAGATTGTAACCATATCCAGACCAGAACGCAGCCTCCACTCTAGCCCTCATACCCTCCTTTGGGAATCCCAACCCAGCAAGGGAGTACTTTTGCAGCTCTTCAACCACATCTATTCTCAATACTAGATTGTGTGCATGCCAGTGAGAGCTCTGACCCCGTTGGTTTAGCCTCTATCCTGTCTCAACCTTTGCCTTTGATGTTCTGTCGTAGTATCCCTGCCTCATGAAGACCAGTTGGGCTAAGAGCCTAAGACAGAATAACATTTGCTCCATTCTAATTTCTTTTCTTTTTGTGAGTTGAAGTTTTCTTGGACCTGCCCAGTCCGCCCACTTCCAGTTGCAGCTTGGCCCACCCCTCCATCCTATTTTAGAATGCACCTTTGGGTGGTGCTGCCTTGACCTGCCCAGATTGCCATTGGTTCCTTTACCCCTAAGTGATGGCAGGTACCATGGTCACTCCAACCTGAGCCAATTGCCACCCCAGCTTGCAAGCTAAACTGCAGGACATGTATTTCGACAGGGTTTGGCTCTCATTTTCCCCACAGAATTTATCCCTGACCAAGTTATCTTGCATGCTGGTTAGTGTCTTGATCCTACCAAGTGTGACCAGTCTATTGCACCACCACCAAGTCAAGTAATGGTACCTAGCCCTGCCAGACAGGCCCCCATCCATAGCTTTGGTGTGGACTGGTGTGTGGCAGTCAGTGAGGCTCTATGCTAACAGCCCATCTCAGGATTCCTAATTTGGCTGGTGAATCAGTCTAGCCAAAACAGATCTTATGCACAATCCCCTCCAAACAATCAGGTCTCAGCACCCATGCTTGCCCAAAATTTTCATGATCCTGTTACTGGGAATCACCCAGAATTCATCTCTCAACTACAAGAAAACTGGCCTTATTCATGGGTGTCCCTAAGCAGCAATTTCATATCCTAAAAAACCCAGAGTTTGCCACTAGGCAGTCCACAGGGAGAACCTGGCAACATTTCTTGCACTGGCTGCCAAAAGCCAAGGATTTGGTCACTGCCTTTCAACATGGCTTTGGCCTGAGTCCCCAGCATTGTTTCTGGCCCGTCAGGCACACCCCCATGGGCACAACATTTCAGGGAGCTGCAAGCTGCACCAAACCCCAAGGCTTAGACCCATCCCAGACTCCTCCTACAACAAGGTCTTAGTGGCAGGTTAGAGCTTGGACTTTAATCCAGCTCCAAAGTTACCCTCATGGTGTACTCACACTGAGGGAAGATCTCTCTTGGGCCTGGAGAAAGCCAAAGATTCAGTCATTGCCTTTCAGCAGTGGTTTTGGCCTGATTCCCCAGCATTGGATCCGGCCTGACAGGGCCCTTGTGCCCCACAGCTGCCACACTGCAGAGAGATCCAACCTGCCCTCAAAAATGTTCTCTTGACATAGAAGAAGAACAGCACCCAACAAAACCAAAGACAGATGTGGAGAATGTCCCAGTAAAAGGACAACAGAAGACTAAACACATTCCTAAAATGTAAGGACCAAATTATTACCTATCCATGTTAACCCTGAATATAAATGGCTTGAACATCAATCAATTTTCATGGATTAGTATACTGAATCAAAAAACAAAACCCATATGTCTGCTGCCTATAGGAGACACATTTCACCAACAAAGATATGCAGAATTGAAAGAATTTCATTAGCTTTTCATTCAAAGCTAATGAAAAGTAAAAAGCAAGTTGGCATAGTAATTCTTATATTAGATAATACAGACTTTGACATGAAAAACATTTAAAGCAATGATCCTTATTATCACAGGATCCAATAGTAAAGAACACATCAATTGAGTTGTTTCTTAGGATCTTTTTGTTTTTCACTTCTAACTTTACTTGGGTTTCTCTGTTGCTTTCCTTTTCTATCTGGGTGAAACATTCTTTTGCTCAACTTCTTTAAACAATGACTTGTTCATGAGAACCAGAACTGCAGGCAGGCCTGCCAAGACACTGGTGTTGGTACCCACTGGCAAGAGTGTGGGATGAAGGGTGGAGTCAATAAGGAAGAGTTAGGCTTCAATGCCCAATTATGTGAATCAGAGCTAAAGAGGGTATAAGACAGACCAGACCAATCTACTGAACATGGTAGTTTTTGCGGGTCATTCTGACTGGACTGTAGTTCCCGATGGTGTACATGAGGGCAGACTATGTGGACGACAGTGTTAGGGTGGGACACAGCACCCATCCTTTTATATAAGAAATGGGGCTGGAGATAATTAAGCTGGTAAAAGTACTCTTTTCTTTAATTAATTACACTGCATTATGTGACACAGTTTTATAGGCACTGGGATTCTCCCTAAATCTCCCCGAACCCTCCCCGCATGGTGGATTCCTCCACCCTGTTGCATTACCATAGTTCAAGTTCAGTTGAGGCTCTTTCATTGCAAGCATATACCACGCATAGAATCTAGCATCTTATGGTCCAGATAAGTTCAACAGCTTCTTGGGGAGACCATCTCTGGTCTGAAGGTAGAGCCGGCAGAGTATCATCCTGATCAATTAAAAGCCCCAACATTACATCAGTAACAATTTATAACGTTATGGAAATAGTGGACATTGTATTGAGTAACCAATATGTTAAAAAAAAAAAAAAAACGCAAGTTCTTAACCACATCCTGTGACTTCTTCATTGACATTTCAATTTTAGTTTATGCACAGAATAGGGTGTGATACACCTCAAAACGGCTATGGATTACTATTCAGTTGCCTTGTGTCTATTTTTATTATAGTGTTTAGCATTTTATAGTGTTGAAGCACAATTTTCTTGAATCTGGCTCTTTTTCAGGTAGTCTAGACTGGCTTATAACTCTAACAAGACATATGTCAACAGTTTAGGCACAGAACAGTTTTAGGAGGCATGTGCAGAGAAATCTTTAATACCCTAGTGAGGAGTAACTAATCTTTGTGTCCCAACTAGTAAGGTATAAGTGAATCCATGCTAACCATTTCCTGTCTGATTCTAAGCATTCCTTGTTGTTCTCTGTCTATTTATTCTAGATTTTTTGTTTGTTTGTTTTGAGGGGTTTCTGGAGGTATCCTGATGGTCATTGCCAGAGAGGGTGGGGACCCCAAGCTGGAACCAAGCAAAGACCAGAGAGACCTCCTCTCCCTATTCCTGAGGAAGTTTACTGATTTTCTGTTTCTGTGGGTTGCTCAGGGCTCTTGGTTGTTGTTCTGATGTCCTTGGATCTTGCAAGGAGGGATTTGGGCTTCTTCCATCCCATGTGGTAAGATCCAAGTGGGAGTGGATGACCTCAGAGTTCTTGGCCTCTGAAGGCGCTCCAATTCCCAGTGGTCTCCATGGTGGTTGGGATGTAGACCTCAGTGCTCGTACTGATAGTCCTTGGTGAGGATCTGGGAGTCCTTAGGTTGGGATATGCGCCTCCTCCTATCCCCCTGCTTCACTTTGGAGTCCCCACCTGCTCTGTGCATATGGCCACCTGTTAAGAGGTTGTCAGGATTGCTCTTGATTCCCCCTATATGTCTTTTTAGTTTAAATGTTGTCTAATGCTGATTCGAGTCTGTTGTCTATGAGTTACCAATTATGATCCTGGTAGGTTGTATTTCACATCTTCCTACACATTTTAGGGAGATTGAATATTTCTCTGCCCTCCTGCACCATTACAGAATAACATAGGGTATTAAAAGTATATTAGGTTTTATAGTTCTTTGATGCAGTTCATAAGCAGTCTGACTCACATTGATTGTTGGTTCATTGGGTACTTCACAATATATTATTGCATGTGGGATAGGTTGTTTGAGGTTGAGATAATATTACAATATACAGGTACTATTTTTCATATTGACATCATTTCATCTTAAATTCAGGCAAACGTGTGGTGTCTAACTTTGGGATTGGTCCATTTCCCTTAGCATTATAGTTTCCAGTTGGGCCCATTTGGCCACAAAGAACTGTATTTTGGTTTTTTTTAATAGCTGAGTAGTATTCCATGGAGTAAATAAACCATAGCTTTTTTATCCAGTCTTCTGCTGATGGGCATTTCGGTTGTTTCCAAGTTTTTGCAATTACTGATTATGCTGCTATGAACATAGGGGTGCATGTTGGTTTCTCGTGGAACAGGTGTTTGGGATATATTCCTAGGAGTGCTATTGCTGGATTATATGGTATGCAGATTTTTAGTTGTTTGAGTGTTCTTCATACTGATTTCCATAGAGGCTGTACCAGCCTGCAGCCCTACCAGCAGTGGAGAAGGGTTCGCTTTTCCCTGAACCCTCACCAGCAAGTGTTGTTGGTGTTTCCCCATATGTGAGCCAATCTTACAGGCATTAGGTGGTAACTCATTGATGTCTTCATTTGGATTTCCCTTATTGCCAGGGAACTTGAGCATTTTTTCATAAGGTTGTTTGCCATTTGGGTTTGTTCCTTTGTGAAATGTCTGCCCATTTCCCGTGCCCATTATTTGAGTGGCTTCTTTGTTGTAGTATTTTGGTTGTTTTGCAGTTCTTTGTATATGCTGGAGATTAACCCTAATCACCTGTGTAGTGCACAAAGATCTATTCCCATTCATTGTTCTAAGGAACACAGGAAAGTAGCAAAGACAATGATGTGCTACCTCAGTGATCAAATGCACCAGTGACATTAAGCAAATGGCGACCTGAACTGCACCAGGAGCCAGAATTCCACCAGAAACCACTTGCAAAGGGATGTTGATTGAGAACCCAGAAGGTGAACCCAAAGAACTGCCCAATCTGCTGGCTTTTTTTACTTGACCAAGAGCAGAGACACAGCATCAGATTCCAAACAGGTGGTACGGAAACAGGACAGATATCACAGCCTAACCCCACTAGAGCCCAATTGGGTGCCAATTTGTGTAGGAAGGCAAAAGATATGGGACAGAACTGCACATGAACTAAGTTGAAAATGAACTCATTTCTGGCTCAGTGAACTGCAACAATGTGGCATGCTTCAAGTTTCACCCAAAATAGGTCCAGGTAGCCTCCAGACGTAATGGCCAGTAGATCAAGAACTCCACAAGTTTCACATGAGGTGTCATTTTGTACAATGTTGCAAAGGCTCTGGCACTGTAGGGACAACAGTGAGCTACACATACAGTATAATCACAACAACTATGTGAACTAAACATGGGAGAAACATTGTACAAACAGCAGTGCAATGATAGTACAGGGTCACAGGAGGAAGACTGGTGAGCCAGGAGCTGGGGTACACAGTCTGTGATGGAAGTGTAATGCAAGAGCACAGATCTGAAACTCGATGGAGGGAGTGGTACAGGCCACTGTAAATAAAGATCTGCATACCACCCACAAGAAGTAAAATTGAACTGCAGACCTGTGTGGGACACAGCTTGGAAACATACCTCAATTATAAGGAAATGATAACCAGAAGTACAATGACAAAGAGCAAAACAGAGATAAAAGCACAATGAATGTGACTTAAGACTCTCCTGCAGAGGAGCAAAAGCCTTGGCAAAACTCAGAATTAACTGAGGAATACATGGAAAAATTGGGGGAGTCAGAGTTCAAAACACTTGTTATAAACCTTAACAACAAGAAGCATGTAAAGCAGGAGTTCTAGAAACTTAAGGAATGTGTTACACAGGAAATATAAGCAATGACTCAAATGAAACCGGATATATCAGAAATGAAGAATTTCTCATTCTTAATGGAGCAAATGAAAAGTAAAATGGAGAAACTCCAAAATGGAATGAAGAAAGCAGAAGAAAGAATCTCAGAATTGCAAGATATTTTCTGTCACCAAGAGGAATCAAAAAAAAAAAAAAATGCTGAAAGCAGAGCTGTATCAAGCTGAAAAAAGTATTCAGAAACAGAAAAACAGTACTCAATTGAAAACATAAGTCTTACAAGAGTCTTGGTATATGCTTGCAATGAAAGAGCCTCAACTGAACTTGAACTATGGTAGTGCAACAGGGTGGAGGAATCCACCATGCGGGGAGGGTTCGGGGAGATTTAGGGAGAATCCCAGTGCCTATAAAACTGTGTCACATAATGCAGTGTAATTAATAAAATATATATATATAATAAAGGGAATTTTTCGTAACCTGGAGGAAGAATTGGGAAACAACATCCAGGAGGGGCAGAGAACTCCAAAATGGTTGACAAAAAGCGATATTCCCCATGACACATGATAATCAAGCTCTCTGCAACCAAACATAATAAAAAGATTCTTAAAGGTGAACGTGAAAAAGGAATCAATTGACATACAGAAGGATGACGATTAAATTCACAGCTGATTGAACACAGGAAACTCCACAATCCAGCACAGAATGGAACAGCATAGTCCAGATTTTAAAAGCAAAGAATTGTCAGCCCAGGATAATGTTCCCAGCAAAGCATTCCTTTGTCTATAAAAATGAAATAAATGTCTTCCAAAGTAAAGAAAATTTAAAAGAATATTCCTCTTCCAAACCTGCCTTACAAATGATACTTAAAAGATGTTCTCTTGACAGAGAAGAGGAATAGCACATACCAATACCAAAGACAAATGTGACGATTATTGCAATAAAATAAAAGCATATGTTTAAATCAATGAACAACCCATTGCTACAAAGACAGGACCAAATTGCAACCTATTTATTTTAACTGTGAATGTGAATGGTTTAACTCATCAAGTAGATGTCTTGGAGGCATAGACTGGATTAAAATCACAAAACTCATCTGTTTGTTACCTACAGCAAATACATCTCACCAACAAAGATAAGTGGAAACTACATCTTATGGGTTTTCTTGCTTTTAGCTTCATTTCTTCAAAACATGTTTTATCTCATTAAATTCTCCACAGACTCAGATCACATATTAGTATCATTTTCTTCATAATGCTGCTTTATTTCCCTTTTCATTTCTTCAGCAACACACTACTCATTCAGTAGCATGCTATTCAACTTCATGGTATTTTTATTTTTGTTCATTTCATCCTGTTGTTGACTTTATTTTGTCGCTTTTCATTTAAGAGGACGTACAGTAACTGTGTAATGAAGACCATCATATCCAGTGACAGGTTTTTAACTTCATGGAATTGCAAATTTCTTTTTTTTTTCCTGTTGTTGGCTTTGTTTTGTGGCTTTTATTGTTTCTTTGTTTTTGACAATCTTTACATGGTGAATCAGGGCACAAAGGTTCAAGTGCTACAGAAAAGTGCATGAGACTATTTTTTCACATTTTCTTTTTTTCTGTTTCAGGGGTAAATGGAGAAATGAAGGGAGAAGACCCATCCGGCTTCCCACCTATCCCAGGGCCCAGTGTGTGGCATGCTCTGAGGATCTTGCTCAAGTGGTTTTAATAGTTCATCAGTTATGAATTGCTGCCAATCTCACCATCCCAAGCACGATGAAGTCACTGCAGAATCCACTGGCTGACATAGTTCATTTTAGAATCTCCATTTGCACAGTTTTTCACTGCCAACACATGGCTGGGATAGTTGATTGATTTGTTCTGTCCTCTGTTGAGGTGCCAGGCATTCCCTGCAGGTTCTGATAGCCTACAATATCCTCCACGTGCACCTGATTATGCTGACCACTGCTCTGTCTGAGCCTCTGAGGAGGCTTGGCTCTGGCATTTGCACTCCGTGACAGACCATGGGACCTATACTTCTCTTCATGGTTATTGTTCTGAGTCTGGCAGTTCAATTGGGGAGATTCCCAAAGAAACTTTGTCTGAGGTAATCTCAGACCAGATTCTTGTGTGTACTTGCAAGCCTGGCACAGTCCATTGCCCCAATCAGATGGTAGTTGCAATTGCTGGGTTGGTTCAGTTTCCAGCCCTGTCTTCCACTGGAACCAATGGATCTTGCAGGCCAGCCTGATTCTGCCCAGCACACACTTGGCCCTCACATAAACCAGTGGGAGCTGCAGCTTAGTCAGAGCAATACCCAGTAACCCCCACCAGGCCCATCCCCTGTAATCATTTCAGGGCATGCCCGTATATACAGCCGAAAAATCTCATCTGTCTCATTTCCCATTCAGCTCTGATACATGTCATTGGGCAATAACACCTAGTTCAACACATCCAGCCAGCCCATACACATGCTGGTGGGTGCTGTTCTGTTCAGCCATCCTGGCCCCAGTCCTGGTTTTCATGCTTTCCAGGGCTACTGGTAACCCAAGAGGGAGGTGCCCAATATTTCTTTCCTAGGCCACTTCCAAACCTGGCTCATGCACTTTCCAGATAGTTTTGAAGTTTAACCTTTCATATTAGCCTCCAGTGCCAGCATCTGCTATATAATGCTGCAGGGGAATGTGGAGAGCTCCTGCTGTTTTGTGGCTTTTCTCTTAAGGGATTTTTATATCTGTGGAGTGGAGAATGACAAGTGCAAATGTGAGGGTAAGGTACAGTATGCATCTCCACATCTAGATCGAGGATGAACTCCAAGTAAAACTTGACAGTGGGATGCTGGACACTGTCATTTGTCCATGCTTACAATGTTGGATTTATGACTGTCTACAAGGAACAATTCTATTGTAATGATATGAAAGAACACATTGGCTCAGAGTTGGACTAAAAAGTGGGCTAGGGGAAACCCCAGGGCTGATAAAGCTGTGTCATACAATGATAATAATAATAAACAAAGCAAATAATTAATTTAAAAAATAAACCAGGCTTGAGATAGGTCTGACCTAGCAATTGCAATTACCAGTGTCAACATATGGTAACATGGGTGAAAGAAAAATTTTTACCCAATATAGGTAGGTTTACACAGAAGAGTCAGGTCTGATATCACATGGAAAAGAATGCTATGAGGATCCCGAAACAAAACTGCTGGACTTATAATTTCAACCATGGAGAGGGTGGCAGGATCGGCGGTCTGTCAGTGGAGTGCATGTGTCCCAATTGGGCCTCCCAGTGGCTTTGACAGAGCTATGGACAGCATACCCAAAAGCACATGGAGGATATGTCAGACCATTGAGCTTGCAGAGGACACCTGGTACCATAGCAGTGGAAAAAGCGCAGTTAAATTGGTCAACTACCACAGTGAAGCATGACAGCACATTTCTGAGCCAACAGAGACCAAAGGGTGGACTGTGTCAACAAATGGACCTTGGAAAGATATCCTCATCTTTGCATCTGTGAGCTCAACAGCATTTTAGAACCATTGAAACCACTTGAGCAGAACTCTTGTGGTATATCTATATCAATGACTTGGTAATGACATCAGGTGCCATGCCCCATTCCTCAGTACTGAGGTGGTTAGCAGGCTGGGTGTGGCATATCCTCTTACTCTGCCCTTTCCCCATATACAGGTAGAAGGAACAGAAAGTGCGGATACAATGGCATGAACCATTTTTCTGTGATACTAAACCTTTTCTATTTGAATCAACTGACAAACATCATAAAATTTTTTATAAAAATAAAAATAAAAACTGTTCATCCTTGCTGCAATTTGCAGACATTTAGTTTCAATTCATTTTGATGTGATTTTTTAATCATTTCTAAATTCCTGTTCATTTTGCTTTTTAAATAATCTTTGAGATGCTCTATCAGGTCATTTATTTGAGATATTTTGATTGTTTTCTAACTGTGTCATGTTTTAAATGTCCCTTTCAATGCTGTTTGGCCACATTTCATGGGTTGTGATATTTTTGCTTTTATTTTATTTTTAAAGATTTTTTTCTACAGATTTATTCAGTGACACATAGGTCATACATTAGCATCATTTTCTTCCAGAAAGCTTTTACTTCCTTTTTCATTTCATCAGTTTCACATTGGCCATTCAGTAGCATGTTATTTAACTTCATGACTTCATGGTGTAAATTTTCTCTTTTTCGCATATTTCACTTTTGCTTTATGGCTTTTCATTAAGGGCATGTATAATGACTGTGTCATAGAAACTTTCATAAACAGTGTGAAGATACAAAAGCATGTGCAACTCTACTTTCAAATTAGAAATGGACTTCCAATGAAACTGTTAAAAATATCTTGACAATAGGATGATGGAATCTCTGTCCATACCTACAATGTCAGGATACACTTAAACAACAGAATGATGGACTGTTTATGACGGACTATACTGTTATAATACTATGGGGGATATTAATGAAGAGAAGGTGCTTTAGGATATATAAGAAGAAATTCCAGAACTAATGGAAGTGTATCACAAACTAATAAAATTAATTATAAAAATATTTGGAAGAATATATACTTCCACACACATACTATGAAACTAATATTACTCTGATAATAACATTAGATATCAAGGCCTGTGCAGTGGCAACCTGACCAATAATCTATCTGCAGATTAAATGACTTAATCAGGGCATAACACAATAGTCTAGAGACTGAAATCCTTGCCTTCCATAAGGTAAGATCCCATTTGGGCACCATTTCGTATTCCTGCTGCTTCTCTACCCATTCTTGCCTGTGGCCTGGGAAGGTAGTAGAAGTAGCCTAATTCCTTGGGACAGTGTACCTGCATGGGAATCCAGGAAAGAAGCTCCTGGCTCCTGGCTTTGGCTCAGTTCAGCTCCTGTTGTTATGGCCACTTGGGTAGTGGACCAATGCATGGACAATCTTACTCTCTGTCTCTCCTCCTCTCTGCAAATCTGACTTTTCAATAAATACATGCATTTATGCAATGACCAGAAAAGGATGTTGACTACTGGCTTCAGATTAGCTCAACTCCAAATGTTACAGCTATTTGAGGAAGGAATCAACAGATGGAAAATTACTCTTACAATTCCCAGTTTCAACATATAGAAAGCTATAACACCACAGCAAGTAGTATAGGACCTTCAGTATAGACAGAGATTAAAATAAAAGAAACAGAGACCAAAAGGAAACCTTATTTCCATTTTTCTACTGAATAACGTGAATGATTTATTTCCATATAAGGGAGAGGCCTATTCAGTTCAACAATTAGTGCTGCTACAATTGGACAATCACAGTCAAAACAGAAAAGAGAGTCTTTTTTTTATCACTCTGTACAAAGCTAACTCCAGGGACTGGCACTGTGCTGTGAGAAATTAAGTCTCCTTCTGCATCAGAGTCATCCCATATGGGTGCTGCTTCAAGTCTTGACTGCACAAATTCCCACCCAGGTTCCTGCTAATGTAGTTTGGAAATGTAGCAGAAGATGAGAGAAATTCTAAGGCCCTTGCTTCAGGTAAAGACCTTCATGAATCTCCTAACTCCTGGATTTGGCCTTGCCCTGTCCCAAAAACTTGAGGAAATCTTTGATATAAACCAGTGCAGAGATGAAACTGGCTCTCAATCTCTCGCTGCCATCTCTCCCACCAATGACACTCA
Source organism: Ochotona curzoniae (assembly GCF_017591425.1). Classification (NCBI taxonomy): domain Eukaryota; kingdom Metazoa; phylum Chordata; class Mammalia; order Lagomorpha; family Ochotonidae; genus Ochotona; species Ochotona curzoniae. The sequence continues at coordinate 878,867 of NW_024465862.1, read as the reverse complement.
CCATCTTTTTAATTCTGCCTTTCAGATAAAAAACATACATAGCTTTAGAAACCTAAAATGCATCAACTTACAATAGAGGAGATATAAAGCTATACAATTCTAGCAGAAAGCCAAGCGGGTTGAGTTCATGACTTCAGATTTGGCAATGGATTCCTAGACTTGATAATCAAATCACAAGCAATAAAAGGAAAATACACAAATCACACGTCATCAAACCTTAATCATTTGCACTTACACAGCAGCTATTTAGAGTAAAAGATACCCACAGACCTAGACTCTCACTATTGTCCATACCTGCAGTATTAGGGTACATTTAAATAGCAAAATGTTGGACTTATGATTGCTTACTAATGACCATGCTATTGCCATAATACAGGAGAAATCACAGGGGTATGAATTTACAGAGGAGTTAAGGGAAATCCAAGAGCCTATGGAATTGTGTCAGAAGATGAAGAAATTTAGGAACTAATAATATTGGAACAAACAAAAAATGATTTACACTAATACAGAAACTACCTACAATGGTAAAAGATACTTACAGAACAGGAGAAAATGTTACAAACCATTTAACTGTAAAGAGACTTTTCTCTACAAGATAAGGAATTCTTTCAATTCAATAACACAGGAAAAAAATAATTTAAATAGAATGGTACTGGAACTTGAGTAGATGGTTATTGAAAGAAAGCATGACAATGGTGAATGATGGCTATGTAATTATCAATTTGAGCATGAACATCAAAACCAGCATGGGTTATGACCTCTATCCAATAGAATGGCTATATTATGAAGATGCAAGAGTCAAGCACAGGCAAGAAAGAGAAAGAGTTGGAACCTTATATACTCCAGGTAAGAAAGCAAAATCATACAGGTATTATGGAAAAACACTTGAAAGATACTGAATTAGCTAAATATAGAATTATTGCCACTAATTCTACTACTGAACATATATACAAAAGATTGAACAGGATATTAAAACACAAATTTAACATGAATTTTCAAAGAATGAACACAATTTTCAAGACAAAGCAATAACAATTCAAATGTCCAACAACTAATGATCCATTGAGAAGCAAAATATTGAAAGTTACATAATGGATCATTACTTGCTGCCTAACAGTGATTGAAATAAACCAATCACAAGGGAACACGTGTGAAACAATTCCATTTGAATACGGTTTAAGAAATAATCTATGGAGATAAAAGATTAATGCTACAGGGGGCAAGGAGTAATGAGAGAAGAAACAGAATTACTGAATTGACAAAAATGTTCTAGAATTGGCAACAATGATGGCTTACACTATACATTTAAAATATGTATGTTATTGTTTATTAATAACTTCTGAAAGGCATATTTTTAAAAAAATGAATAAATAGTGCTATACTTACTGACTGAGAAAAGTAAAGGACTAAAGAAATTAAGATTCAATAGCCTCCTGAAATTTTTCAAGAAGGGATCCTCTGGGTTTCTCAGGGAATCAATGTTCACACCAAATGATATGCCAGTGATCACATCCATGCTGTATGCCTCAAAGATTCTGTGAAGAGAGACACAAGAACAATTAAAACCAGCACCTACTTGCCATTCTTCAGCCACACATGCAGCAAGAAGTGCTGAGAAAACACATGTCAAGCACAACAGGCAGACAGCCAAACCATTTCTGGACCACATCTGGAGGCAGGTATAGGGATCCAGTGGCTTCAATTTAGTAAGCACACATCACCAGTAGGAATTCTGGCTCAAATCCAGCCGACCACATTTCTGATCCAGCTTCATGCTAACACATCCTGGGATGCAGAAAATTGTAGTTTAACAACTGGCACCCTATCACACATGCAGGACGTACATGAGTTCGAAAGTACAGGGTATGGTGAACCAGCAAATAGAATGTATCTCCCTCTCTACCATTGAGATAAACCAATTTGTTAAAAAAATAAAACTACCACCTAGATCATTGGTATGAACATTGCTTCTGTTACTCACACTCACATATGTCAACGGTGAAATGTGCAGTTGTCTTTGTCCTGTGGGTAGCAGGGACTCTAGGAATACTAGGCATGCATCTACACTCAAGAAAAGCTAAAGACCATAATCACACAGGTTACAGAAGTGTGTGCTGTATGTGGATGTAACTGGTGTGGAAGACCTAAGCTTTAGCAGGATAGGGTGGGATAACTCACTCTTTCCAGGAAACTCAAGAAGGTGACATTCATCTAGGTCTTGACTCACACCAGACACTATTGGGAAAGATGCTTTTTCCCTAGCACACTACTAACCAACAACGCTCTGCTCTAAATTGCAGGAACTTCATTTCTCCTTCCCTCCATCCATTGACAATCCTCTAAAATACACCCTGTTTTCCATCACGAGAATCTGAGGTAGCCCTGAAGGTAGAATTCACTTTAAAATCATGGACAACCATGGATAACTATAAGAATAAATCTCCCTTAAACCTACTATTAGGCAGACTTTGCAACTATGTGATATGCTCCCTGCTTCTCCAGGAATTTGTAGTTTACAAAGTCTACTACTAAATAATACAAAATTTCCACATAATGATTAGAGGAGCAGAACAGAACAGTTAGGATGCTGTTCGGGATGCTGCATTCCACGTGTAAGTCCTCAGGACAAATGTCAGCTCCACTAATAAATCTCAGCTTCTTCAGAATGCATGTTCTTGGAGACACCAAGGAACAGCTCATGCACTGGTGTCATTCAACACCCAGGTGAGAACTAGATTGAATCCCTACCTCTTGGTTTAACTAATCCCTACTTATTGCAGATATTTAGAACCAGGAGATGGAACATATGTCATACTCTAGGCCTCTCATCACACCAAATAAATATACTTACATAAATAACAAATTATTTTTAGTTGAGATAACAAATTTTGTTGTCAACCCCAAATGGCTTTTCTGGACTTTCTCTCTCCACATATTCAAGAACTTTAAAGTAAAAAACATACTTCAATATTTAGCATTTTTCTAATATCCTTAGCAATATCATGAAGGCATTTCAGTTCTTCCTACACACATACTGGGACTCTCCTGTCATAGAGCTTGCTTCCCCAAATGTTCCAGATGCTTCCCCTGCTGCCCCAGCCCTATTCCATACCATCTACCAAAACAAAAACAAACAAAATTTTAACTTTGACACAATCATTTTCCTTCTTTCTACACTTGAATTTTGTCTCTCAAGTACTCAAGGTGACAGTCAAGCTAGTTACTCCGTTATGTGCTTTATTCAAAGAAGGCCCAACTCTGTCCCCAACTCCCTTTGAGTTCAGCATGACATTTTTTGACTGAATCATTGGAGTTTACGCAGCATATTTGCTATTGTATGCTCACTCTAGGGATTCCAGTAGGGAAATTTCAAATCCAGGCCATGCACTGGAAGAGCACTGAACCCCACCCAAACATTGCTACTTACACTTTCACATTGATGGGCTTGCCTTTTTCTGCTTCTTGACTCAGATTTTTCACCAACACATCTCCATAATCGGAAATGATGGGTAACATCTAGGTACACACACAACACCAGCCACAGTGAGATGCAGAGATTTAAGTTACATAAGGAAATAGTTTTCTAATGCATGTTGCAGTAACATAGGTCTAAGAATACAGCACACAATTCACAGTTAAAATAAATATCCAAGTCAAAAGCAATGGATTACAACAGTAGAGGTATTTCAGCAACATCTTTAATGATCTAATGTCACTTCTAGGTCACATACACAAAAAGATCATTTTGAGGAACCTTGAGCCCAATGAATTTCCCCTTCAAATTCACAAGGATTTTATTTCTAATTCACTCCAGACTCAGCGAAGTTTCTACTTAAACATCCACTAATCTCTTACCTCCTTGAGTTTTCCACTAGTGAAGGTTGGAGTCACCAGTGTTCTAAGTCTCTTCCATTCTTCATCCTTAGAGTTGGTGAGGGTGCTTTTCATAAATCCCACTGGTCCCAGACACTAGAATTCAAATACAGACATTTTCATCGTGCATACATTCTAAGGATTATCACTGTTGTAAATATTTGTTACATACATCAGTCATTTCAAAAGTATTTAGTAGAAGTATACCAGTTGCTATGCTAAGATTATGTGCTCAATAAATATTATTCCAAATGCCTAGAAACATAGGATAGTAGGTTTACTATGGTCTGGGCCATTTTTCCTCCATTTTCCTATAAATGTTAGTGTGCCATATATCAGAGAATCTGTCCTTCCAGCAGACAAAACAGAAGAAGGACCATAGAACATCGTCTAACATAGAATAGAACAGAAATGAGTTGCTGGTGGAAGGTCACATGGTCCACAAGAATTATATCTTTCTTTGAATCAAATTATTGTTTTCCATTCCTCTGCCTCACTCTCTATACACAGAAACATGCACATGATCTACAACTGATAAAAGAAGAGAATTTTCCTTAAAAATAAAAATGGGGTTCATTTAGGTTTAGCTGTACCGCTCTGAGTTATATATCCCCTCCAGACAATGAAATCATAGTATCAAAGAAAGAACTAAACTCTGAAGTCCTGGATGGAACAGGAGCTTGTTATCTTAAGCCCAATAAACCGTACACAGAAAAACAAACACCAAACGTTTCTCTCACGTGTACAGGTTTTATAACCCATTTTGAACAGAGAGGAGTGATTGCTGCAGGCTTTCAAGGACTGCAGGAGGAAACAGAGAAGGGTGTTGAAAGGCAGGCACCATAACACTGTGTCATAGTAGGATTTAGGGATTGATACTAGAGTGGCACATCTATACTTCATAATAATGTATTTTTTAATTGAATGAAACACTGAAAGAGAAGAACTCATTGGCCCTGGCTTGAATAAACTTTAAGAAAATAGAAGGAACAGTGTCAGTGGGACTCAATAAAGGCACCTACTGCTCTACCTATGATCCAGATCCCTTCTAATGGCCAAGGAAAGCAATGGAGGATGACCAAAATACTTTGGTTCCTGCATCCATGTGGAAAACCCAGAAGAAGCTCCTGACTCCCAGCTTCAGTTGGACCAAGCTCTGGCCATTGCAGTAATTTGGGAGAGAACCAATGGATGGACGCTCATGCTCTAAGTCTCACTCTTACTCTCTTTCACCCTCTCTCTCATTCTTTCTTTGCAATCACCACCCCTTTCAGTAACAGACTTCTGGTATATTTAATGAAAACCCTGAAAAGAATTAAGGACTGAAAATATTAACTACCTGATTCATTGATTCTACATGTATTTATTGAAATGCCATACAGTAGAATGAAACAATTGTATTATATGTAACCACAAAAACTTGCATGTTTATACAATGACTTTTTAAAAGTAGAAAATACCTCTGAGATCAGACACCTATTTGTGAGGCCAGCATGTGGCATTTCATACTAAACCTCTCACTGCAGTTCTGACAACCTATATCAGCATTCACAGCCTATATCAGCATTCTGATCCAGCTCTCTGCATATAGCCTGTAGAAACTGCATACAATGATGAAGTCATCTGGTACCTGCACCTACATGTGAGACCCAGAAGAAGCCCCTGGATCTGGGCTTTGGTTAAATCTGCTCTGGCCACTGTAGCCAATTATGAAGTGAACCAGTGAATGGGAGATTTCCCTCTCCATCTCAACTTCTTTCTCTGCAAAATCTGCCATTCAAATAAAAATAAATAATATAAAAAATAAACTTATTTGCTATTCTGAAGAGATAATGAGATTGTATGGAAGTCCATTTGTCTCCATATTACCACAAGAAGACAAGGAAAAGAAAGAATTATATAGACTATCCTGAGACTGGTCGAGCAACTCAAAATTCTAGGAACATTTTTCCATCTTCTAAAGCAATAATTTGTTTAAAATGAATGTTTCAACATTGTACAAGAAAATAATTCAAACAGAAATACAGGCAAATTTTCTTAACTTGGTTAAAAAAAAGAGAGATGCTGTGTTACCAAAAAAAGGGGGAGGAGGGGAGTAGAAGATAAGACTTTCAGTCAATATACAATGCAATGGAGAAAGTCAACATTTTACCATTCCTATCAGTCAGAATTAAAATGAAATCACTCTCCTGTTAGAGGTATGAAGATACAAGATAAATACACTTGCAAGCACGTCCAATATATAAGTAATTTAGGTAAAAAAAAATACACTAGTTTTATAGCTGCACCTAGTGTCACCCAGAAAAACAGTATGAAGCAATTATGAGTCTTCCCTGATCATTTTGTAAGTATCTAATATTTAAGAATAGAAGTTTAACAATTAATACTTAAACTTGAAAAATATCTCACTACCTACCCGCCGGTTTATGAAGACAGAGTAACATTCCTTCACAAGCACTGTTTTTATCATGTCTGGATCAGTGATGGCCAGCACAGGCTGCGGACCCTCAAACCATCTATTATGGGAAAACAGAAATGATTAAACACAACAAGCCTGATGCAGCAGGCACAGCCAAGGCCAGGAACCACACTTTGATCCTGAGGTTATGTTTCTTATACCCCTTTTTTACAACATAAAGCAATATCCCTTCCTGGTTCAAGTTAGAGTAAGAATGACACTTTGATCCTGACGTTATGTTTCTTATGTCCCTTTTATACAATACACAGCAAGTTCCCTTCCTGGTTCAAGTAGGGGTAGCATATACAGCAAGATTCCAACCACAGAAGACACTCCTAAATTCAAAAAATTAAGGTAGATCAAGTGAAGAAAATGCATTTAAAAATGAAATAGTTTTTCTAAGAAGCCTTTCCCTGTCTCTTGGGGAGTGCTTCCAATGTTTTCCTTTAATAGTGTAATGGTTTCTGAATGTACATTTAGGTCCTTGAACCGTTTAGAGCTGATTTTTGTGTATTGGGACAGGAGTGGGTCTTCCTTCTTAATTCTGCATGCTGCTATCCAGTTGTCCCAAAAGCTTTTGTTGAATAGACCAGGCTTTTTGCCTGGATTGTTTTCAGTTTTCCTGTTAGAAATCAGTGGCCTGTACATGTGCAGGCTCCCTTCTTGTGTTTCTATCCCATTCTATTAATCTCTGTTTCTGTACCTGAGTGTTTTGATGACCACTGCTCTGCAGTAGGTCTTCAGGTCTGGAATTGCGATTCCTGCAGTATGAATTTTATTCTTCAGGATAGCTTTGGGTATTAGTGGTCTCTTGTATTTCCAGATGAATTTTTATATCATCATTTCCATTTCTGAGAAGAATGTTGTTAGAATTCGGATTGGGATTGTGTTGAATCTGTATATTACTTTTGGGAATATGTTCATTTTTGTGGAGAGTGGAGCCGCACCTCAAAGATGGCACTTGTTGATCAATGCTTCGTGGCACAAAAGTGGTAAACAGGTTTCGGGAAGTTATTGAGGATTGGGCCGAGCACGCAGGGAAGCTACGTGATCTAAGTCATGATTGGTGTGCTTGCCGCATGCTATGAGGAGCTGTGTATGGATTGGTTTGTGTAATGTGAAAAAAGCTGTGGGTAAAAAATGGTTAAAAAGGGGATTTCCCCCAGGCGCGCTCCTAGCGCTATGTTGTAACTGATTTCGCTTTGCCGCTACACTTGAAATCCGCAGGAATAAATTTTACAAAGAGTCTATACCATGTCGGAGTTTTGCTCGCAGGGTGAGGGACCCCGACACATTTTGACGATGTTGATCCTGCCAATCCTTAAACATGGTAAGTTTCTCCATTTTAAATCTCTTCTTCTTTTTTCTTTTAATGTTTTATAGTTTTCTTCATAGAGGTCTTCCACACATTTGATTTGATTAATTCCTAAGTATTTAAGATTTCTGCTCTCTTAAAGTGGACCATACTTACAATTTCTTTCTTGGGCATGGAATTATTTGTATACACTAACACCACATATTTGTGTTCATTTATTTTGCATCCTGCTACTCTGCCAAAGTCTCTTATGAGATCCAGTAGTGTCTCAACTGTGTTTTGGTTCTCCTATATAGAGAAACATGTTATCTAACAAACAGATTCTTTCAGTTCTTCATTTTCAATTTGGAATCTTTAATTCCTTTTTCTTACCTTATAGATCTGGTCAGGATTTGCAATACCATATTGAAGAGAAATGGAAACTAGACATCCATGCCAAGTTCCAGATTTTAATGGAAAGGCTTCTAATCTTTCTCCATTTATCATGATGCTAACATTGGGTTTTTAATGAATTGTTTTGACTGTATCATAGAATGTTCCATCCAAAAATCTATCCATCTCTTCTAGGTCTTCTGATTTGTTCACATATACTTTCTTATAATATTTCCTAATCACTCTTTGCATTTCCCAGGTATCTGTTGTTATATTTCCTTTCTCATTCCTGATGCTATTGATATCTATCTTCTCACTACTTTTTAGGATTTGTTGAGCTATTAGGAAGGCCATTTTGTTGATTTTCCCAAAGAACCAGCTCTTTTATTTATTGTTCTTAGTGTAGTTCTTTTAGTTTATATCTGGGAAAATTACCTTTCTTATTTTTATTATTTCATTTTTTGCCTACTATTCTTGGGATTACTTTGCTGTTGCTTCTCTAAATGCTTCAATTATAGACTTAGCTTATTTATTTGTTTCCTTTCTGGTTTCTTAATTTAAGCATTGCTGGAGATGAACTTTCCTCTTGACACTACCTGGATTGTGTCCCATAAGTCTTGATATGTTGTGTTCATACCTTCAGTTGTTTCAGACAATTCTTTAAATTTCCCTTTGATTTCCTCTCTAACCCATTGCTCATTTTGTGACATATTATTCAATCTCCATGTGTTTACAAATCTTCCTTGTTATGTTGACTTCTTGGTCTCTATCTTCACTCCATGATGGCGTGAAGATGCATGGTATAATTTTGACGTTAAAATTTGCTGAGGTTTGTTTTGTGGCCTACAACTTGGTCAGTTCTGGAGAAGATTCCATATACTGATAAGAAATAGTGTATTCTCTGTCAGTTTGATGAAAGGTTCAGTACATATTAACTAAATCCATTTGTTCTAGAGTTTGGGTGAGTTCTGTTTTTGTTTTACTGAGATTCATTCTCATCCATCTGTCTGGTGATATTAATGAGGTATTAAGATCACTTTCAGTTTCCTCTGATCTTTGTTGGTGAGATGTATATGCTTTAAGCAGTAGATAGATGTAGTTTGTTTTGTGACCTACTCGTACAATCTGTGGTGTTTGATTGATGAGTTTACATTCAATGATAATATTTATAAGGGTAAGTTTGATTTATTCTTTGATTTAGTTTTCTGCTAGGCTTTTAGCAGGATGTTCTCCACATTTGTCTTTGGTTTTGGTAGCTGTTATTCCTTTGTTCTTACACAAGAACATCTTTGAGTATCAATTGTAAGGCTGGTTTGAAAAGGGCAAATTCTTGGAGTTTCTCTTTCCTGTGGAAGAATTTTATTTCAGTTTCAAATACACAGAGATGCTTTACAGAATGTTATTTTGGGCTGAGAAAAGTTTCCTTTTAGAATCCGAAATATATCACTCCATTCTCTTCTGTCCTATGCTGTTTCCTCTGAAAGGTCAGCTTTAAGTTTTATTGGGACTCCTCTATAGGCCACATGAATTTGTTGTTGTTGTTGTTGTTATTATTATTTTCCTTTGTGCATTGAAGGATTTTCCTCTTATTCGACTGAAGAGAGCTTGATTATCACATGTCCCAGTGACATTCACTTTTTTTTTTTATTGTTGCTTACATTGTATTATGTAGTACAGTTTTATAGGCGCTGGGGATTCCCTCCACCCCTCCCATACCCCTCCCCCCATGGTGGATTCCTCCACCTTGTTGCATAACCATAGTTCAAGTTCAGTTGAGATTCATTGCTTGCAAACACATGCCTAGCATGAAGTTCAGCGTCTTATTGTCCAGATAAGTTCAGTGGCCTCTTGGGGAGACCTTCTATGGTCTGAAGATAGGTCTAACAGAGTAAAGATCCGGTCAGTTAAAAGCCCCAACAAGGCCTCAATATCAATATACAACATTATGGAATTAATTGACATAGTATTGGGTAAACAATATGTTAAAAATGATGCAAGTTCCATTCTTCGAAACATCTGGGTTGAGACAGTATCAATGACAGGTTCAAAAAATAACAAACAACCATACAAAAATTACAGGTTAAATCAAGGCAAACATGTGGTATCTAATCTTTTGGGATTCACTCATTTCCCTTAGCATTATAGTTTCCAGTTGTGCCCATTTAGCCACAAAGAACTGCATTTTGTTTTTTTTAATAGCTGAGTAGTATTCCATGGAGTAGATGAACCAAAGCTTTCTTATCCAATCTTCTGCTGATGGGCATTTCGGTTGCTTCCATGTTTTTGCAATTACTGATTGTGCTGCAATGAACATAGGGATGCATGTTGGTTTGTCGTAAAACAGGTGTTTTGGATATATTCCTAGGAGTGCTATTGCTGGGTCATATGGTATGCAGATTTTGAGTTGTTTGAGTGTTCTCCAGACTGATTTCCATAGAGGCTGTACCAATTTGCAGCTCCACCAGCAGTGGAGTAGGGTTCCCTTTTCCCCGCATCCTCGCCAGCAAGCGTCGTTGGTGTTCTTGTTTATGTGGGCCAATCTTGCTGGTGTTAGGTGGTACCTCATCGATGTTTTAATTTGGATTTCCCTTATTGCTAGGGAGCTGGAACATTTTTTCATATGTTTGTTTGCCATTTGGACTTGTTCCTTTGTGAAATGTTTGCCCATTTCCCGTGCCCATTTCTTGAGTGGCTTGTTTGTTTTGGTTTTTTGGTTGTTTTGAAGTTCTTTGTATATCCTGGAAATTAGCCCCCTATCGCCTATATCGTGTGCAAAGATCTTCTCCCACTCTGTGGGTTGCTTTTTTACTTTGTTGATTGTTTCCCTTGCTGTACAGAAGCTTCTTAGTTTGATGAGGTCCCATTTGTTTATTCTGTTCTCAACTGCTATTGCTTTTGGTGTCCTTCTTAGAAAGTCGGAACCTACTCCTAGGTCTTGCAGGGTATTTCCTACATTTTCCTGCAAGAGTTTGAAGGTTTCTGGATGTAGGTTTAGGTCTTTTATCCATGTAGATTGGATCTTGGTGTATGGTGATAGATGTGGGTCTATCTTTTTGTTTCTACAGGCTATCAGCCAGTTGTCCCAACAACATTTACTAAAGAGGCCTTCCCACTTGCTTGAGTTGTCATTGGTCTTTTTGTCAAAGATTAATTGGCTGTATTTGTGTGGGTTCCCTTTTGGTGCTTCTATTCTATTCCATTGATCTTCCCTTCTGTCTTTGTGCCAGTACCAGGCTGTTTTGATAACCACTGCTCTATAGTATGTCCAGAGGTCCGGGATTGTGATTCCCCCTGCTAACTTCTTATTTTTCAGGATGGTTCTAGCTATTCGTGGTTTTTTGTGTTTCCAGATGAACTCTTGAATCATTGTATCCAGTTCCGTGAAGAATGTTTTGGGCAATTTGATTGGAATTGCATTGAAAATGTATATTGCTTGTGGTAGTATAGACATTTTAATGATATTGATTTTGCCTATCCAGGAGCACGGGATGTTATTCCATCTTTTGAGGTTTTGTTCAATTTCCTTTTTAAATAGTTTGTAGTTTTCTTCGAATAGGTCTCCTACGCTTTTGGTTAGATTTATTCCCAAATACTTCATACTTCTCTCTGCTATTTTGAATGGTATCCTGTTGGTTAGATCTTCTTCCATCTTGGTGTTATTTGCGTACACTATGGCTGTTGATTTTCGTTCGTTAATTTTGTACCCCGCCACTCTGCCAAACTCTCGTATAAGTTCTAGCAGTTTCTGTATTGAGTCTCCTGGTTTTTCTATGTATAGGATTATGTCATCTGCATATAGTGAAAGCTTGACTTCTTCGTTTCCTATACGTATGCCTTTGATTTCTTTTTCTTGTCTTATGGCCTCTGCAAGTACCTCTAGGACTATGTTGAATAGCAGTGGTGATAGCGGGCACCCTTGTCTTGTTCCAGATCGCAGTGGGAAGGGTTCTAGCTTTTCTCCATTCAGTATGATACTGGCATTGGGTTTTTCATAAATTGCTTTGATTATGTTGTGGATTTTCCCATCTATGCCTACTTTGGCTAGAGTTTTTAGCATGAAGAGGTGTTGGATTTTGTCGAAAGCTTTTTCTGCATCTATTGAAACTATTATGTGGTTCTTGTTTTGCAGTTTTTGGATATGGTTTATAACATTTATGGATTTCCGAATGTTGAACCATCCCTGCATTCCAGGGATGAATCCTACTTGATCCGGATGAATGATCTGTCTGATGATTTTTTGAATTCTATTGGCTAGGATTTTGTTGAGAATTTTAGCATCAATGTTCATCAGAGAAATAGGTCTGTAGTTTTCCTTCTCTGATGGTTCTCTGTCCGGTTTTGGGATTAAGGTGATGTTGGCTTCATAGAATGAGTTTGGGAGGGTTGCTTCCTCCTCTATTGTTTTGAAGAGCTTGTAGAGGATTGGGGTTAGTTCTGTTCGGAATGTTTTGTAGAATTCTGTAGTGAAGCCGTCTGGGCCTGGGCTTTTTTTCGTTGGGAGATCTTTGATGACTGTTTCAATCTCTACCTCGGTTATGGGTTTATTTAATTCTGCAGTTGCCTCCGGACTGAGTTTTGGTAAGTGGTGGGAGTCCAAGAACTTTTCTATTTCTTGGTGGTCCTCAAATTTGTGGGAGTACAGTTCTTTGTAGTAATTTCTAATTATTTTCTTAATGATTGCAGTGTCTGTTGTTATGTTGCCTTTTTCATCTTTAATGCTATTGATTCTCACTTTCTCTTGTTTTTTTTTTGGTCAATCGGGCCAGTGGAGTGTCTATTTTGTTTATTTTCTCAAAAAACCAACTTTTTGATTTGTTGATTTTATGTATAGTTTTTTTGATTTCTATTTGGTTTATCTCCTCCCTTGTTTTGATGATTTCTTGTTTCCTATTGTGCGTGGGACTCTTCTGCTGCTGTTTTTCCAGATCCTGGAGGTGTGAGGTTAGTTCCTGTATTTGGCGTCTTTCTTGGGCCTTGACATGTGCTCCGATTGCGATGAATCTACCTCGTAGCACTGCTTTGGCGGTGTCCCACAAGTTTTGGAATGTTGTATCAGAGTTTTCATTGGTTTCCATAAATTTTTTGATCTCATCTTTAATTTCTTCTCTGACCCATTGTTCGTTTAATAGCATATTGTTCAATTTCCAAGAGTGCCTATACTTCCTGGGGAGTTTTGAGTTGTTGATTTCCAGTTTCATCCCATGGTGGTCTGAGAGGGTACATGGTATGATACTAATGTTTTGGAAGTTGTTTAGATTCGCTTTATGTCCTATCATGTGGTCGATTCTGGAGAAGGTGCCATGCACTGCTGAGAAGAATGTATAGTCTGTGGCCTTAGGATAAAAAGTTCTATATATGTCTACTAAGTCCAGTTGTTCTATTGTTTGTGTGAGCTCTGTTGTTTCTTTGTTGAGTTTTTGTTTCGTAGACCGGTCCATTGTTGTTAGAGGTGTGTTGAGATCGCCTACAAGAATTGTGCGGGTGTCTATGTCTTCCCTTAAGTCTGTAAGTAATTGCTTTACGTAACTAGGTGCATTAAGATTCGGTGCATAAACATTAATGATGGTGATTGCTTCTTGATGGATCATTCCTTTCACCAGTATAAAATGGCCTTCCCTGTCTCTTTTGATGTTAGTTAGAATGAAATCTATCTCGTCTGAAATTAGGATAGCTACCCCAGCTTTTTTTTCTCGTCTATTGGCGTGAAATATCTTTTTCCATCCCTTCACTTTCAGTTTCTTTGCATCCTTTCTGGTTAGATGCGTTTCTTGTAGGCAACAGATGGTTGGGTCTTGTTTGATGATCCATTCTATTAATCTCTGTCGTTTGATTGGTGAATTTAGACCATTTGTGTTGAGAGTTAAAATTGAGAGGTTGCAATTTTGCCCTGCCATGTGATTGTGTTGTGTGTGTGTTGTTGCCTATGTAATTGTCTTGTTTGTGCGGCCTTTAGTTTGGAGACCTTCTTATTTGCCAACTTTGTTTGTGATTTGCCTCCTTTTTGTCCGGGACTAGCGCATTTCTAAGGAGACTTTGCAGAGCTGGTTTTGTGTAGACATATTCTTCTAGTTTTTCTTTGCTATTGAAGTATCTGATTTCGTTCTCATATACAAATGAGATCTTTGCTGGGTAGATTATTTTTGGTTGACAGTTGTTTTGTTTCAGGACTTGGAAGATCTTTGTCCATTCTCTCCTTGCTTGTAGGGTCTCTTCGGAGAAGTCAGCAGTGATTCTGATGGGTTTTCCCCTGTATGTGATCTTTTCTCTACTTCGTACTTGTCTCAGGATTCCTTCTTTGTCTTCATTGGAGTAGAACTTGAGCACCGTGTGTCTGGGTGAAGATCTCTTTGGATCATGTCTGTTGGGAGTTCTCTGTCCATCCTGTATGCGGGGTGGATTCGTGTTCCAGGTGTTTTGGAAGTTTTCCTGTATAATTTCATCAAGCACTGCTTGCATCCCAGATTCTCTTTCTACTCCCTCGGGGAGGCCGATGATCCGAATATTCAATTTTCTAAGGTAATCCTTCATCTCTTGCATCATTTTATTAGTTTTGCTGAGGTTTGTCTCCAGCTGTTTAATTCGCTGGGCACTTTCATTTTGTGTGTCTTCTGTTTCAGAGATCCTTTCCTCTGCCGCATTTATTCTGTTGATGAGGCTTTCAATCTTATTATCTTGGGCATCCAGTTTGGTTTTGATTTGTTGTATTTCGGTGATTATGCGGTTCTGGAGGTCTTCCAGCTTTGTGTCCACGTCTCTGAGAAATTTTAGCATTATTTTCATCAATTCCTTTGCTGGTAACACTTCCATGTCTTCATCTCGTATCGCCGATATTGATAATGGCTTTTGGCCCTTGTTTGGTGGGGTGCTGGCTCTTTCATCTGGAGCACAACTCTTTCTGGTGGTTTTTCCCATTGCGTTGGTGTATTCTGGTGAGGCAAATGGACCCGTGTGTTGAGGGGCTGTCAGGTGCTTTCCTGTAGAGATTGGAGCCTGCAGGCGTGGTGTTGCCGGGCGTGGTAATTTTCAAGGCACCGTTGGTGCGTTCTCAGGGCCCGGGGCTGTAGAGCACCACCTTGGGGGCCCAGTGGATTCCAGGCACACTCTGGGCACCTCTTCTACAGGTGTGACACCCCAGGGCGTGGAGGGATGGAGGCGCTCTCTGGGTGTGCCCCCTGCACAGGAATCCACAGGGCGTAGAAGGTTTTATGTGCTTTCTCCCTGCGTTCTCCGTGTCAGGGACTGCAGGGTTTTTCAGAGCCCACCTGGTGCGTCTCCCACACACGGGACTGTGGGTGAGGCACTTTCTGGGCGTGGCTCTTGTGCAGTGAATCCACCACTCGTGGTGTGTGGGTGTTCAGAGCCCCTGCTCCCGTGTGGCTCCCCCACACAGGCCCTTAGCGGAGGAGTGGCCCAGGCGCCCTGTTATAATGACTTCACGGTAGGTTTGCACCGTGTCAGTTTGGTGCAGGAGTTTTCAGAGCTCTCCTGGTGGGTCGCCCACACTCAGAACTGCAGGGTGGGAGGCGAGAAGTGAGCAGTTCACTATGGGAGTGGTACCTGCGTGTCAGGGACCCACAGCGCTACACTTCCCAAATCTCAGAGCTCTCCTGACACCTGACACCTGCGCTGCGGAGGTGCTGCTGCTGCAGGCGGGGCTGCCAAGCCCGCTCGGTGCGGCGTTTAGAGTCCTCCTGGTGGTTTCGCGCACTCACCAGGCAGGATGTGGGGGACTCCAGACCCTCGCCAGCTGCCTCTGCGCACCGAGACACACTGGCCCCCGGGGCCCCCTCAGCCACCAACACCACTGTGCGTAGTTCCACACAGACCCAACAGTTTTGGCCGCCTGCTCCGCGTTCTCAGAGGCTGGAACCTCAGCATGGGGCGAGGAATGCGGAGGCTGCCACGTCAACCCCCAGCTCACCAAATGTCCGGCTGTTGCAGTCTGCCTCCACTGCTGCCGAAGGCCTCCCGCCTGCGATGATCCCCCTGATCTCCCCGCCTCCGAGCTGGCCGCGTCTCCCGTCAGGCCGTTTTCAAAAGTGACTCAGCAGGTCTGGAGTGGGATGTCGGTTTCTCTGCCTTTGCCCTGCTCCGTTCTCGTTGTTCTTCCGAGTTGTGTGGATCTTTTTGGCTCCACACTGTCCCAGGGAACTTCACGGACCTCTCCCTGCGGATCCCTGCTGTTCCTCTTTGCTGCTTCTGTAGCTTTCTATCCTTCTCTCACTGGACGCTCCCTCACAGCCTTCCTCCTACGTCGGCCATCTTCTTCTCCTCGACATTCACTTTTGATCAACTCTGTTGGGAGTTCTTTTAACCTCCTGTATCTTGTTTTCTAATTCTTTCTCCAGATTAGGAACGTTTTTCATTCATTATTTCATTGACTACACCTTTACTCCCAGCTTCTCATTCTGCACCTTCAGGTAGTTCCATAGTTCTTTTGTTGGTCCTACTAATACTATCGTTCATTTTTGTCAGTATTTCTCTAAGTTTGACACAGCTCTGTTTCCAGTTCTTTGTTTGTTCTCCCATGCTGATAGGAAATATCTTCCAGTTCTGAAATTCTTCTGCTTCATCCATTCTATTTTTGAGACTCTCCACTGTATTTTAATTTGCTCCTGTGTTCTTTATTTCTGATATATCTGCTTCCATTTGATTCATTGCTGCTGTTTCCTATGTAACATATTTCTTAAATTTCTTGAACTCCTGCATTGCTTCACATTGTTGTTCAAAAAGCTGTATAATCAGTTTTCTGAATTCTGTGTGTCCCATTTATTCAATGTCTTCCTGCATTAACTGAGGGTGGGAAGTGCTTTTTCTCCTTTGCTGAAGAGTCTTCACTAACATTCATACTGTCTGTCTCTTCTTTTGCCTTTTGAGATCGCTATTCTGCTTGGTGAATTATTCTTCTTAATGCAGATTTGTAAGATGTATTACCTGGCAGCCAGAATAATCTAGCTGTGACTGTTGCTGGGTGCTTGGCTGTTGCTGGGGTCTGGATCACTGCTCACCAGCCCCGGTGTGCTCTGTGTTCTCTGCAACACTGCCCTCACTGCAACTTCCCTCTGTACAGAGGGTCTACATGTACCCCACCCCTCCACCAACTGCCAGATCCCTATCTTTTCCTGTAATGTCCTTGCACTTCACCCTACTGGATCTATGTCATTAAACCTTCATTTTCCTATCAAACAGTCAGGTAATCAGGTTGTTGTTGTTGGCTGCTGCCACCTTGTGCTTTGCAGGTGCTTTCACTCTCCTTGGTACTCACATTTTCTGCTGTAGGACTTGTATCTGCTGGTGCTGATTAAGTAGTTCTAACCATAGATTTTTTAAGCAGGGCCAGTGTGTTCTAGCTGACAAAGATTGGCCCTCTCCACAGACTCCCAGTGACAACAACAACAACAATAAAAATGTGAAAAAGTAATGTGGAAAGGAAATGAACACACATGTTTCAAATGATATCCAAATGGATATCAGACATAATGAAAGATGATCAAGCTACCTAGCTGTCAGGGAGATACAAATGAAAACCACATTGAGGTGCCACCTAACTCCAGTCAGATTGGCCTTCAGAACTCTATTAACAATACCTGTTGTTGTAGATGTGGAGAGAAAGTTACCTGTCTTCACTGCTGCTGAGAGTACAGGCTATTACTACCACTATGGAAATCAGTATGGGGTGTGCTTAGAGAGTTGCAAATAAATCTGCCATATGACCCAGATTTCCCACTCCTAGCAATATACGCATAGTTAATAAAAACTACATGAGAAAGGGAGCTGTAATCCTATATTGACAGCAGCACAAACAACAATAGCAAGGACATGGAAACAATCCAGATGCCCGTCTTAAGAGGAGGGGTTAACGAAACTGTGGTACATTTACTCCATGGAATATCACTCAGCCATTAAAAAGAATGAAATTAAACCATTAGCAACTAGATGCCCCCAGCTAGAGAGCATCATCTTCAGTGAAATAACTCAATCACAAGAGGACAAATAACATATGTTCTCTCTAATATAAGTAAAAGTTCATCAAATTAGGCATTTGTGTTTTCATTCTGTCACACATGCATTAATTCATCAGTGGTGTGCTGTTTCAACTCTATCATGACATATTTTTTCTTTATTTTCATTTTGTCCTTGTTTTAACATCATATCTGTTTTTTACCTTATTTTGTGGCTTATCATTTAAGGGAATATATAGAGATGGATTAATAGAGACTACGATACTCAGATGTGAATGAACAATGCAATACGCATTCCTAACATCAAGTCAAAAATGGACTCCCAATGAAACTGTTGGACATGTCTAGACAATGGAATACTGGAGTGTCTGACATTGTCTTTGCCAACAATGTTGGGGCACTCTTAAATAAGAGGCTGATCAAATTATAACTTGTGATGGATGACTATACTATTGTAAAAATATGGTATAATTGGCCAGGGGTTGCGAGTTTCAGGGGTAGGTAATCTCAGACCCTACATAATTGTACCATAAAATTCCTAATTAAAAAGAAAAAAACTAGATAATTCATCCTGAAGATCACACACATAGGAATAATGCTAGATTTTTCCACGGTGGCATAGGAATCTAAAGTCATCACCAGAAAAGCTGCTCAAGATTAGAATCAGCTCGAAAATAGCAACTTGCAAAAGCAGCAGAAGATGGCCCATGAGTTAGCAGCCCTGACACCGATGTTGAAGACTGAATAAATCCCCTGGTTCCTGGCCTTAACTTGTCTCATACAAGCTATTTGGTCTTACAGAGAGTGAACCAGAAGATGGAAAACCTGTTTTTCTCTGATTCTCTCTGTAATTATGATTTTGAAACTACAATAAATATTTTTGAAAGAATGTTAGAACATTTCTTAGATCTATGTTCAAACAAAGTAAAAAATAAGAGAATTTCAAATTACACCAAGGAAAAGATAAGCTGAATTTGAGGTAAAACTGCAAATCATGGATAGTTTGTTCATCATATAAATTTCCCACAAACTCTTTTGTAATCTCAGATATTTCATGATTTAAAAAAACATTCTTGGTTTTATTATTTTATGATACATTTCCATAGGTTCTGGGATTTCCCTTCCCCTATATTGCTGTAGTACAGTCCTTCATACATAGTCATAAGTCCATCATTCTGCTTTTTATGTATTCTGATGTTGTAGGTATAGACAATAGCGGAGTCCAGCATTCTATTGTTAAGATAAATGTAACACTTTCATTGGGAGTTCATCTGTGATTTGGAAGTTGAGATGCATATTGTATTGTATCTTCATGTCTGGATATGATAGTCACTCTTGCACCACTACTACACATACCCTTAGATGAAAATCCATACAGCAAAATCAAGAACAGGAAGAAAAACAGAGAATTTATAACACCGTGAAGTCAAATAAGGGAGTAAGCATTTCCCAGCAGTGACCATGGCAGTCGGTTACCACATCCTACACTATGTTGGCTGAGTTCATTTTGAAGACCCAACCACAGATTCTGTATTATGTCAGAGAAAACCCTGAGTTGCAGAAAGTGGTCATACAGGTGATTGCTTCCTGTCACCTCCATGGGAGATCTGGAATATGATCCTGGCTCCTCCCATCTACTACACATATCCACAACCAGACAAACCCTAGCATTCTCTGGCATTTGTGGCATGAGCCAACAAATGGCAGAGATCCTCTTCTCTCTGCATATCTTTTAATTTACAAAACTGGTGCAAAGCAAGTGATATACAAAGGCAAGTGAATCATCTAAGATTGACAAGTACTAAATCCAGCAAGGGAAATTTAAGATTGAGTGAAACGAGATCCAGTGCTTTATGTTCTCCCATCAGATCACAATAGTTTTGTAGACCGTGTTACCTCAGAAGCCCCTGGACCAGCTATTAGGATTGATCAGACAAGATCTGAAATTTTAAAAAAAAAATGTAGGAAGAGGCAAAATCTTTTCCAATTTCCTCATAGATTCCAAGCACATCAGTTATACCACTTTCTCTGCTGAAAAAATGTTGGAAATGGACAATGATGTACCATATGTCACCCTAATATACACATATATACACATATATTACATACGTATATAGTATATATACAAAATATTTACTTGCACCTCTCAGTCCTTGTTTCTTTTCTTAAGAATTCTATTGACTCATTCATCATTCTTCTATTAAAGGCATATTTTGCAAAAAGAGAAGAAATGCAAAAAAAAAAAAAAGTTTCCCATCCTCTAGTTTACTTCCCAAATGGCCAGAATGGCCAGAATTGACCTGAAGCAAACAATGGACCAGGAGTTTCTTCCAAGTTTCTCATATGGGGGCAGGGGCCCAAGTTGTTGAGCCATTCTTCACTGCTTTCCTGAGCAGTCACCAAAGTGCTGAATCACAAGTGGAGCAGCTAGACAGAAGCAGCTGTCCATATGCAATGCCAGCGCTAACAGGTGGAGAAATAACCATCTGTTTCACCATGCCAGCCCCACCCATAATCCTTCTTTCAAAAGCACATAATAAATACAATCTTTAGGTAACAGAATTTATATTTTTAATGGAAAGGAATTAACACAAGAAGATATGTTAGCACACAGGTACAAAGACAGATTACAATTTCTTGGAAAAAATATATTGTACTCATTTAAGGATCTATAAGCAGCCAAATATGCAACAGCATGACTCTGTTCAGACTGGGGTTCCTGGAAAAACAACAGCTGAAAAAAGTGATGACCTACAACACTGACACCAAATTCAGACACTGATAGCTGGAGTGTATGCAGCCCTTCATAGGACAATCATCAACAACTTTACCCTGGATATCCTTATGCAAAAAGGCTGTGAGCTAAAGTTGTCCCCAAAACAGTGAGTACCTCAGAAGAAAAAGGAAGCTCTCCAAATACTCACCCCCACATTTTTCCATATTTTTTATAACATTTCACGTCAAAATTCCACACACTCTGAAAGGGAAATAAAATGAAATGTGATTATTATTGTAAAACCAGTAAACTTGATCTCCAATTGAAGCAAACTAAGTAAAATAAAATTACTACGAGCTTAATATGTTATGATTTAGTTATCCAGAAACTCCAATTCAGAGAGACCTGGGGAAAAAAAGAGAGATGATATTTGAAGTGGAGAATACAAAGGCATTTTTTAGTTTTCCCTGAATACTGTGGAAACCCTGCCGCTAAAACTTATCTACAGATACTATGTAATCCTTATCTCTGTGAAGCAGTTTCCTGGGCCTCTGTGGTTTCAAAATATCTCATAGCCCAGCAAGTATTTTTCTCCATGCACACATGCAGAAATTGAGACTTGGGGAAAACTGTGAGGTTCCTTCTGACAGGTTTTAGGTACTAAAAACACCAGTCAATTTTTTTTTTTTTTTTGTATTTAAAGATTTATGTCACTCTTGGGTATGATCCTGAGGGAGAAAGTGCATTGGTGAAAGAATGCATGTAAACTCACCTTCCAGTATGAGAGCAAAATGTGGGAAAGAGTAACAGACACCACCTCTAAACACAGCACCAGCATATAATAGTGGCACAGGGTCAGGCATTAAAGCATAGCAGCTAAGACACCTCTCTGCCACATTTGAGTGTCTGTGCCCTTTATCTGTCCTCGCCTTCTCATTTTAAATTCATATATCATAGGCTGCAGCAGAGATTGCTCAGCTAACAGGCTACCTCCATTCTACGCATAAGAACTGGATTCAGGTGGGCCTCAGGACAGGGCATCTTATGCCTGGATCCCACAAGCCAGCCACCATGAGCACGTAGTCCCCAGGCGGTCACTGCACCATTTGGCACCAGGTTCCACCTGCAGGCTGCCTGACCAGGGAGATCCGGGATTTTGGTTCTTTGAATCGCTTCTTAGGTAGCTCCAGGTTAAACCTACTATGCTTCTGGGATGTGAGTCAATCCTAAAGATTCACAATGACAGTAACTATTCTTTGAAGAACTTGAAATCACATAACAATGCTGAGCACCGAGCACCAGTTCATGCAAAAGCTGAAGATCGGGGCTTGTCCAGCTGGATATCCTATGACCTGACATGATCATGGATCAGAAGACTGGTCACATTAGGCAGGGCCATAACATTAACTAGCACTTGAGAGAACCATATCCAGGGGTAGATTCTGTGGGAGATGTGTCAGCCAAACACTCTGGAAGTAGGAGACCCACTGGTTAGCTCAAAGTTTGGGTGTGATGAGCTATGCTGGGTATTAACAAGGAGCTGACATTCAATCACAAGTAAAGAAACTCACAACAGTCTGGACTGGTCCAGGCAACAGCACCAGAATGTGCATTCTGAACAGGGTGTGGGATGGGCTGGGCTGCAATATTCACCAGCACATACAAAACCTAATGGAAGGCCAGACAGCGCCAGACACTGGCCTTAAATCCAGTGGCATGTGTGAGAACTGGGTTGGGGAGTGGATGAAATGGAGGAACTTGGGAAACGCCCCTGGTGAGTCATAGCTTCCACTGGTGAACACATGGTCCAGACCTGGGGGTTGGACAAGCTGGTCAAAGTAGCTCCAATGGCTAGCTAATGTGTGAGTTGGTAAAGGAGTGGAATAGATGGGGCAGGACTGAGAAATCCTTAGCCCACAAGCAAAATTAGAAATCAGGATGGAGCACAGGTCATGCCGAGCTAGGCTCTTGCACCTGCATGAGCCAGAGACGCTAAGCCACAGTTTCTAAGGCAGAGGTTGGGACAGGTGAGGGGCTGAACTAAGCTTAGTCAGAGCAACCACTGGCATGTGCATGATCTATGCCTGGGAATAGGCCCAGTTGGAGACTTGAAGGACACACTAACTGGGTTGAGGTTCCCACCAATGTGCTAGAATGGGGTCTGCCTTTTGATCAGGAAACGGTTGTAGTCTCCCTTGGCACAAGTGTGGACTGGGACTGGAAATACCAGGCTGGGCCAGATCCCAACACAGTCTGGTGTCCTGGAGGACCAGCGTAGATGTGGGATGGACTAGGCTAGGTCTCAACCCCTACTGAGCCATGTGTGCACTGTATGTGTTTATGGCCGAGCCATGGCTGAGCTGAAACATCCAACAGCAAGAAACAGATGGGGATGAAGGCCAATCAGGAAAAGCCACTATTCATGCTAGGACAGGAGGTGAACTGAGTAGGGCTGGCTCATGGACCCACTGGTATGTGCAAAATCTGGCATTGGGAGAGGTTCTGATGGAGGAGCCTGGACAACTCCTCTGGCAGGACACAGACCCGACAGGTAAGCACAAGAAGCATGATAGCAAACAGCCCAGAATAGGCCATTGAGAGTTTCCCACTGGCATACATTTGACATAGGTTGGGGGAAGACCAGGCTGAATCAGTTCCCATCAACCACTGATGCACTGGCAAATCCAAGCACCAGAACAGAGTGTGGGTCAAGCCAGGTTCGGTCACGACAAAAACTCTAGTGCACAATACGGAATGCTATGGTGAGGTTGCCTGTACCAGATATGACTGCAGCCCCCAACCAGCACACGTGTGACAACCAGGAAGTGAGGGGGCAGTGCCGGGAAGGGGAATAGGGGAGAGTCCCTTGCCAGACAGCTACTCCCACTAGAGATTGTGAGCCAGGATGGAGGGCAGACCAGACTAAGCAGGGCTACAACACCTGTGGGCCTCATGTGGACTAGATCAGGGAAAAGCCAGGCTGGGCTGATTATTCCTACTGGTGCAAACAAAAATTAGAATAGGTGAGGATTGTTTGGGCTTAGCTACAGAATCAGTGGCAGAAGCTGGCACTGGGGGCTAATTCTATTAAGTCAAACCACAGAACCACCGGAACAGGGCATAACCTGGGAGTGAGAGAAACCTGGAGGGAAATAGTGGGCTCCTCCCTCTTGGGTTACCACTCCCACGGGAGTGCAAAAAATCTAGGATGGGAGCTGCGGTGGCTAGACAGAGAGGTACTCAACAACATTGGTGAGGGCTGGATAGTTGAGCCGGTTAGATGGAACTGAGCTTCAACACCCAGTGACATGAATGAGCCAAATGGGATGTGGAACAGACTGGACTGGTCTGCTACACATATTGGGAAACCAGGGTAGGGTGCAGGCATGGTGGGGGTTATTGTGGGTCACTCTGACTAGGCTGCAACTCCCACTGGTGTATGTGAGGACTGAGTATGTGCTGGGTAGAACCAGGCTGGACTGCAACACCCATTGGTTCCAGTGGAAGACAGGGCTGGAAACAAAACCAACCCAGCAAATGCAAACACCAGCTGATCAGGGAGATGGACTGTGCTGGGCCCTGTACTTGCAAGTACATGCAAGAATCTGGTCTGGGAACATCTCAAACAAAGTTTCTTTGGGGATCTCCCCAATCGAACTGCAGGACTCTGAACCAAAACTAAGAAAAGACAGAAGACAGAACAAGTCAATCAACCACATTAACCTTTTGGAAGTGAAAAACCGGGCAAATGGAGACTCTATGATGGACTATATCAGTGGATTCTTCAAGGACCTCATCGTGCTTGGAATGGTGAGATTGGTAGTCATTCCTAACTGTTGAACTATCAAAACCACTTGAGCAACACCCTCAGAGCATTTTCCACATCTGGGACTTGGGGTGGATGGGAGACTGGGTGGAGCTTCTCCCTCTATATCCCCCCTTTACCTCAGCTGCATGAAGAAAACAATATGGAAATAATATTCTTACCTATAGCCTTTGAACATTTTTACCCTAATTAACTATGTAAAGATTGTAAAAAAATATAATAAAAAAATAAAAATAAAATTGTAAAACAAAGACCTGGATTCAGTTGAACTTCTGAGCTTCTGATCAAGTGTAGTCATGGATATTTTTATCCGCACATCTATCAGAAAGTGGGTAAATTCAAACCTTCTCCCCTGAGGAAAACTTCATCTCATAAAACTCAACATTCTATGCAAATATGTGAAGAAAAGGCAGCAGTTCAAATGAAACTCACCTTGCGGTAGCCCATAATATTACCAAGGAAAGGCAGAGGTGTTGGCCCAGGAATGCCCAGCTTCTTAAAAAGGCCATGTGTAGAGGTGCCATATCTGTAAATTCAATGAGTCAGGTCACAGAAATAATAGTTTACATAGAAGGGATGCCTCTTCAGATATCACAATAAGCGCTGGCACTGTGTGTGGATTCATTTGGAAATGGGCCAGGCTAAGCTGGACTGCTGCATTAGCTAAACGGTGACTGCACTAGTTATGAGTCATATTAGGCTGGATGGCAGTACTAGCTAAAATGTGCAGGTTTCAGTGTTTTGAACATCCGTGTGCTTTGGAATGATGAACACTCTTGTGCTAGGTTGTGTCTCACTGTGATGAGCACAAGAACTAGGAGTGGGTGTGGAGGTGGGGCAGGCTGAGATAAACCACAGCACCCATGATCGTTCATGAGAGCCAGATGGGATGTGCACTGAGTAGGGCTAGGCTGCAGCACAAGATGGCAAAAACCAGGGCTGGAACCAGTCCTTGTCAGGGTCTTGCAGGTTACCTCATTTAGTCTGCATAACCCACTGGTATGCATGAGGCAGGGCTGGAACACAGCACCCATCAACTCACATGAGGGATGGGGTAAGATTGGAACTGACCAAACAGTATGGTATGCGTGCTGACTACTGCATGTGACAGCACAACTGACCTGCACTAGAAAATAAACAAGAGTCAAGAATGAGGTAATCCAAGTGAAATGTCTTAGGGGACTCTAAAATAACTGCTACATTCAGACACTGGCCTCAAGCAAAATCACAGAATGTATGGTTCAACTTTGAAGCACATGTATTGGAATTGGACCACCTCAGTTACTGATGCTGTATGGAGAACAGCATGTCCAGCTGCACGCCAGGGTCATGACAGAAAGTTCATCTAGGTCAGAAGAGGATATCAGCTGATTCATCAGAGGGTGGAAAACAGAACAGGTTGGACTAGTCTCCTGGCCAAGCATTGCAACAGGTTGCTAGGTCTGTGGATGCAATAGGTGGACTTTGTCAACCAACAGACCTTGGAAAGATTTTCTTAACAATGGAGTAACAAAACCAAAAACTTCTCAGAAGTATCAAAATTACTGAAATAACTCCCTTGAGACATTCTTCCACAATTGTGAGTATCTAAGGCATCAATCAATGACTGATCCCCATCCATGGGGTCTGAGATAGTCCGACATCAAATAATAGCATCTGCTGCCCACTCCACTGAAGACTCAGGACAAAAACAAATAAATAAAACTGAAGCATATATCTCACACACATTCTTTCATGCCTCAAACTCTCACCCTAATCAGAACCCATATAGACATGGGTCCCTCTCAATGATGAACAATATTAAAAGGAAAGTAAAAAAAAAAAAAAATTAAGAAGAAAATTAAAAGTGAATTTGGTGGAGCTCTGGTTTCTTGAAGAAAAATATCAGAGGAAAAATAAATCTCTATACTAATGCTAACTTGTTAACTTTACAGAAACTGTGACAAATAAGGAAAAGATAGTCACAGATTGCTGCCAATCACCATTTCAAATAGTGCAAGGCTGAGGAGTCAATTCAGAGGAGACAGGTGGCATTAGGGGAGTATCAGGGCTGAAGCACAGAGGGATAGAAAAACTGAAATCTGAGCCTCCACTGAAGTCCGGGACACTGGACTGCTCTGTGTCAATGATAACTGGGCAGTGGAAAAGAAAAAGGCAAGAGCCAACCACACGGACAGGGAATGATTTCCCACACTCCTGCAGTGCAGTTGCAGACTCAGAAGGTAAAGCTACTCCAAATCAGTGCAAGTTAAGCTCTTCTGCCATCAGAATCTCGGGAGTGTAGGCCCTGGATGAGGATTCCCCTGCACTTGGAATCCATGTTTTTATGACCAATGTCAACTGAATTCCAACTAGACAGCATTGGCCAAACTGAGAGCCAATCAGTCTCTTCTATGAAACAGATGCCATTAACACTTCTTACAGGCAGAGTTGGGAACTGGAAGGGGTGAGATATGTTTGTAGTCTCACTGAAATCTGTAATTACCTTTCTATGGGTATCACCCAGCACTTGGACAACTTCCCGTCTGACCACCAGAACAGATGAAGGAAAGACAAGCCTCATTATCATTCCAGATGCAAGACTAAAGGAGAATTCAGATGGACAGATACTCACAGATACAGGAGCACCAGGCTGGTAGCCACGAGAACCCAGGTTTCTAAGGAAAAGTCTGGCATCAGGTCCATTGTCACTCTCTGCTGCAGCTCTGTCTGAGTGTTCTCTGCAGCTGTGTGTGCTGCTCTTTGCTGGGCTGTGCATGCACAGCTGCCCTGCCTGTAGCCATGATCCAGTCAGGGTGACTGCAATATTTATATACTGGAGAATGAGGTGTAGCTAGAAATGCAACAAATAGGATATTTACATATGCCCTGCCTACCTACTGGGAGTTTCTCCAACTTGTCAGTTGGCAAAGAATCTTAGACACCCCTCGGTCATCTCAGTGAAGTTCATGTACTGTAATCAATCAATTCTTTAAAAAAAAAAACCCTCAATGACCTGTCACAGCAAATCTCCCTACAGTATCTTTCTTCCAATTACTGCCCACATTCAAATAATCTGAAATCCACACAAATAACTCACACCAAGACATTTTACGAAGCTACCTCTGACTAGAATGACCCTCTACCCATACAAGGCTACTTGTTGTTCAAGCCCCAAAACACATAGAAACCCTCCAGGTAGCATCACTCTTCATCAAACTCCTCAAGCACACAAAGCACTCTCCTCCTGGTAGCATCAGTCCATCAGTCCCACACACATTTGGGTCACTGTCTTCCCTGACCTCCAGTATCACTGTCAGTTCTACCTGTGCTTTCTTTACATCACAAGCATCTCAAGAGCATGGCCTGGTCTTAGTCTCTGTTATGTCCCTAGCTTCTATCATGGTGTGACTCAACAGGTTAGTTGAGTCAGGTAATACTGCTGGACCCTGTATGCCCTTTCTCTGTGACCCTGTGGAGAACATTGCATCTTTCCAGTTTATTACCACAGTGACAGGAGCTATCAGGGCCTCAGAACCCATGACTGAACATTGTGAGTGATCCACCAGGATTCTGCTGCCACAAGAATTCCTGGAGACTGGACCAGATGGAACCATGGCTGCCATGAGCTACAACAATTCAGGCTGTGTTGTGTGCACTCAGAGAGCTGAGTGGACTAATTAAATTTCATTCATTTTGGTTCTCTCTCTACAGCAAGATTATGTATCCAAAAGAATGAATGAGACAAAAACACAACAGAACAGCCCACATGTCCACATGGACCTCAACCACCTTGGCCATCACGGTTGTGGTAGATGACAGCTTAGGTAGCACAGGCAACACAGGATACTTAAAAATATAATTCAGAACTTTTTCTTTGGGACAAAGGGGATAGAAGAACATACCATCCAATTTCCTAGTCAGTAGGGGGTTTATTGATGGATGGTAAATCCTGACCCTTAATCTGGTATGGAAGCCTGCCTACCAAGGCTGGGAGAAGGAACAGGGTTCCTTTTCTACCCTCCTTGCACTGCTTCAATGCTAGTGAAGAAAGAAGGATGACCAAGACTTTATCATTACTGCTCATGTTCTAGCTCCTCATGTGATGTGTCTCTCCTGATAGACAACTCCTATGCCTCTCCAAAGCACTGCATGGCTACCAAGTGTCTCTCCCCTTTCTTAATCATTCCTCATTGAAGCCATAGGAGATAATTAGTAATGAGACTCTGCTGGTACCCACTTTGTCATTGTGGAATCAATCAGATGGAGAGAACTTCCCCAAACAGTTAAAACAAGAAGCCATAGTGACACATACACGACGTTGGCCAGAGGGGTGGCAAGCTAGCACCTGGTCTGCCCTGCTTGGTGCCAGAGGTTTGTACACTCGGCAGGTTGGACTGCAGCAATGGCAGCATTGGCTGCAGCTGTGGGAGCTGAGAAGCTAGGTGTAAGAGGTCCCAGACACGTCTGAGGATGCCGCTTCACCACCTTCAGCCTCTTGCAGGCAGTCTCCATCCTGGGTGCTGAGGCAGGGAAAGGCACTTGCCTCGGGAACCATGAGCACAGCCCTGATTGTTTCGAAACCACCCGCCATCTCAGCACACAGTTTGTGGGCCTCATTCATTGTTAGACAACTCTACAGGGAAGCAGTTGGGGCTGCTGCGCTCCAGCCTTGCTCCTCCAATGGCTCATGCACTTGCTGTTGCACTTGACACACACAACAAGGTCACTTCGGGAATCCATTGAGTAATCCTGGGGATGTAAAGCATTGGAAAGACATTCCTGATCACCAGATTCATGTGTGATATTTTTGACAATACCTACCAGACAACATTTCACATTGATTGTTTATCAAAATCAATGTGTTTGGAGGATTGAGTAATCAGGCTACAGTGTGGGATACTGTTGGTCAGGAACATTTTCGTAGCCTCATTACCACATACATCTGCAATTCTGCCGCTGCCATAGCAGTTTATTATATTACAAGAGTAAATTGCTTCTAGCAAACTACAACATGGATTGATGATATCAGAAAAGAAAGAAGAAGTGGTGTTATCATTATGCTAGCATGAAATGAATTAGATGTTGCTGACAAGAAGCAAGTGTCTACTGAGGAGGGAGAGAGGAAAGCCCAAGAGCTGAATGTCATGTTTATTGAAACTAGTGGAAAAGCAGGACAAACAAAGCAGCTCATCTGATGTGTGGCAGCAGCTTTGCCAGGAATGGAAAGCACACAGGATAGAAGCAGAGAAAACATGACTGATATAAAACTGCAAAAGTCTCAGGACCACAATAACCCCCACCATGCCTGCACCCTACCCTGGTTTGCCAGTATGTGTAGCAGACCAGTCCAGTATGTGCATTTCCCATGTGGCTCATTCATGTCACTGGGGATTGAAGCCTAGTTTCTTTTAACCAGCTCAACTATCCAGCCCACACAGATCTGGTAGGTGCCTTTCTGTTTAGCCACGCTGCCCCTGTCCTGGGTTTTTTCCCTCCAGTGGGAGTAGTTGCCGAAGAGTGATGAGCCTACTGTTTATTACTAGGCCACTTCCACTACTGGATTATGCATTCTCCAGGTGATTCTGTGATTTAACTTGACAGAACTAGCTGCCAGTGCCAGTTTCTGTCTGTTGAGGCTGTGGGTAAGCCCAAACTACCCTCACCTATTCTAATTTTTGTTTGCACCAGTAGGAATAATCAGCCCAGCCTGGCTTTTCCCTGATCTAGTCCACATGAGGCCCACAGGTGTTGTAGCCCTGCTTAGTCTGGTCTGCCCTCCATCCTGGCTCACAATCTCTAGTAGGGGTGGCTGTCCAGCAAGGTAACTACATCTTATTCCCCTTCCTGGCTCTGCTCCCTCACTTCCTGGTTCTCACACGTGTGCTGGTTGGGGGCTGCAGTCATATCTGGTACAGGCAACCTCACCATAGCATTCCGTATTGTGCACTAGAGTTTTGTGACAACTAAACCTGGCTTAAACCCACACTCTGTTCTGGTGCTTGGATTTGCCAGTGCATCAGTGGTTGATGGGAACTGATTCAGCCTGGTCTTCCCCCAACCTATGTCAAATGTATGCCAGTGGGAAACTCTCAATGGCCTATTCTGGGCTGTTTGCTATCATGCTTCTTGTGCTTACCTGCCGGGTCTGTGTCCCGCCAGAGGAGTTGTCCAGGCTCCTCCATCAGAACCTCTCCCAATGCCAGATTTTGCACATACCAGTGGGTCCATGAGCCAGCCCTATTACTATTGGATGTTTCAGCTCAGCCATGGCTCGGCCATAAACACATACAGTGCACACATGGCTCAGTAGGGGTTGAGACCTAGCCTAGTCCATCCCACATCTACGCTGGTCCTCCAGGACACCAGACTGTGTTGGGATCTGGCCCAGCCTGGTATTTCCAGTCCCAGTCCACACTTGTGCCAAGGGAGACTACAACCGTTTCCTGATCAAAAGGCAGACCCCATTCTAGCACATTGGTGGGAACCTCAACCCAGTTAGTGTGTCCTTCAAGTCTCCAACTGGGCCTATTCCCAGGCATAAATCGTGCGCATGCCAGTGGTTGCTCTGACTAAGCTTAGTTCAGCCCCTCACCTGTCCCAACCTCTGCCTTAGAAACTGTGGCTTAGCGTCTCTGGCTCATGCAGGTGCAAGAGCCTAGCTCGGCATGACCTGTGCTCCATCCTGATTTCTAATTTTGCTTGTGGGCTAAGGATTTCTCAGTCCTGCCCCATCTATTCCACTCCTTTACCAACTCACACATTAGCTAGCCATTGGAGCTACTTTGACCAGCTTGTCCAACCCCCAGGTCTGGACCATGTGTTCACCAGTGGAAGCTATGACTCACCAGGGGCGTTTCCCAAGTTCCTCCATTTGATCCACTCCCCAACCCAGTTCTCACACATGCCACTGGATTTAAGGCCAGTGTCTGGCGCTGTCTGGCCTTCCATTAGGTTTTGTATGTGCTGGTGAATATTGCAGCCCAGCCCATCCCACACCCTGTTCAGAATGCACATTCTGGTGCTGTTGCCTGGACCAGTCCAGACTGTTGTGAGTTTCTTTACCTGTGATTGAATGCAAGCTCCTTGTTAATACCTAGCATAGCCCATCCACCCAAACTTTGAGCTAACCAGTGGGTCTCCTACTTCCAGAGTGTTTGGCTGACACATCTCCCACAGAATCTACCCCTGGATATGGTTCTCTCAAGTGCTAGTTAATGTTATGGCCATGCCTAATGTAACCTGTCTCCTGATTCATCATCATGTTGGGTAATAGGATATGATTCTCCTATACATGCCCCGATCCTTAGCTTTTGCATGAACTGGTGCTCGGTGGTCCACAATGTTCTGTGGTTACAATTTCTACATAGTATTTAAAGGAGTTTGGTGTATCAGTCTTATTCATAAAAATCATCTGGTTCCTCTCCTCCAACCTACCAGCTCTCATTAGCATTGCTCACCTTCAAAGAAAAAGTTTCATTGTTTGGGAGTCTTTAGGATTGATTGACATCCCAGAAATACAGTGGGATTAACATAGAGCTACCTGAGCAGCAAATCCAAGCACCGAAACCCCAGAGCTCACCAACTGGTGCCCAGCATGCATAGCCTAGCGCGAAATGGTGCACTGGCCGACCAGGGACAAGTCACCGCGTTTATGTGTTGGCTGGAACCAGAGCTACGAGCATGGAGACGATCCTGGCCTGGCACCCACCAGTAGCCAACAGGCTGCTGGAAGTTTTAATCCGCAGACATCGAGTTTGTCCCCTCTCCTATTCCATCCACCGCACAATGATGGCAGGGGATGGGTCCCCTTGGACCCTCCCAGCTCTCCAGACTTCCCCCTTCAGTGTAGTAACCATGAAGGAAGCAGACACTGGAGTTCGGGTGGGCCCAGGGACAGGTCACTGTGCGTACCCAGTAGCTGGAGTCGGACTCTGAGGATGGAGATGATCCTGGTGTGGCACCCACCAGCAGCCAACAACTTTTGGATTGTCTTAGAGCTTCATCACCATGGCAAAATGTATTTCGCATAAGACACTACAAAAAATATACTAGGACTGCAAACTTTCAATTTTTACTAGTTGTTAGGAGATTGCTGTATAAATTAATAAACTCATTTGTAAATGCGTTGTTCGCAGGAAGAAAAATTCTGAGTAAAAACCCTGAAAAACCTGCTAAATTTACATTGTAAGCATTGCTTAACCCAGTATAAAGATGAAAAGATGACAAAAATGTCTTCATATTTCCTTATCTCCTTATTGCAACAAAACCCTTAACAGGAAAGCCTTATTTCCCTGTTTTCCTCCTCTTCCACAGCTCAATTATTGTGACCTTGTACTATACAGAGAGCACTCAGATTACGGATCTGGATAAAGACATGTAATCACATATTAGCCCACCTACCTGTAACTCACACTCAAAGATAGAATGAAGTTGTAAAGTGCTTTTATAAGACAATATTACTATTAAATGCAAGGGATAACTCTTGTTTTATTTTGACATGGCATGTCCTGAAATAAATATCAATACAATATGGAAAACGGAAAAAAATAAGCCATAGAATGAAGTCCTATCTAGTGGCCACAACATGAATCAGTGTCATAATTACTGGGGTTCAGTGTGTTAAACATGCATAAGGTAATATTTTGTTGCACATCTCCCAAAAAACTTTCATTGTGATTCCAAAAATGCTCCACAAATGCTTTTGTGCTCATAACCACAAAAACAACACACACACACACACACACACACATCTTTAACTCAGTACAAACTTACAAATCCACTAAAGCTTTAAAATCAACAGAATTATCAGTGTTGCAAACACTTCTGATGTTTTGCAATCAGAAAAGTGAGGTTTCCAATAAGTCAGAGACTACATGGAACAGTTCGATTAAACAGGTTGTGTGGAAGTTGGCAACACTATGACATTTGCCATACTGACTATTGCAGTGATTTCCTAACTTATTTTACCTGACCCCAACCTGACCTTATGAAGGCCATCTCCTCCTCGACCACCAGATAAGGCATGCACCACGTAATGTCCCTCCTTCACTCCAGTCCCTGCAACAGTTCATATCACCCACAGATTGCAATAACTGCCTCCAGTGATCAAGGCCACACTTGATCTGTTCAATGACTTACTTGTCTTGCTTCAGTCCACCTAGCCATGTGCAGGCCATGTTTGAAGCAAATGATACATTTTGCCTCCTTGCTAAATTACACACCTGGAAAACAGAAAGCTCAAGTGCTAGAGCCCATGACACCCAGGTGGGAAACCTGGATGAAGTTTCAGGTTCCCGGATTTGGCCAAACAAAGGCCTGGAAGCTGAGCCCTTGTTCTCTTCTTCTCTCTCTCTTTCTTCCTCTTTCTTTCTCTCCTAATTCCATACTTCAAATAAAAATCTCAACTTTTAATTAATCCTAAAATGAACAAGAACTGAATTTATAATCCTCACATTGTTGGGCAATCAACACCTCAATTTCATTTCAAATATGCACATCACTCCAAGAGAAAATCCTATTCCAATAAATACTGTCTTCACATTCTTTCTTCTCTCAGCTCCTGGAAAAAAAAAACTGTGTGCTCTGTTCAGATAAGTCAGCCCATTCTGGACAATTCACATGAACAAGACCAAACAACATGTGGACTAAGATGTTTGATTTCTTTCAATTAGCATCATATGTCAAGAATCATGCATATGAACCATACTGATGGCTGCATGGTGTTACATAATATGTATATATAATTTCTTTACCTACCCATTTATTTCAGAGCATTTGAGGTGTCATCATTTTGGGCTCTTGCAGAACTGGCTGAAGTGAGTCTGAAAATATATTTTAGAGTTACACCTTTCAGTTCTCTTCAGAATATCAGCAAGTATAGTATCTCTAGATTATATGGTATTTCTAGGTTTAATCATTTGAGAAAACAAAAACTATTTTCCATAGCAGTTGCACTACTTTACATTCTCACTGGCAAAATATGAGCATTGTTCAGATCACTTCAGCTCTTCCTGTTACAGCCACTAGGGAACGAATCAGTGTGTGCAAAACCTATTTCTGAGAATCAAGATGGTAGAATTCGGTAAGAACACACTTAAAACAAATGAAGACACATTAGAAAGAGTAAGCAGAGAGGTCAAATTCCAGGAAATAGGAGAAGACAGATTGATGGCAGGGGGGCACCTGGAGACTGATAGACATGAGAAGCCAACAAAGACAATGGTATGCTATTGAAGAAACCATGCACCCCAGCTGCAGTCCGTGAATGGCAATCTGAACTGCACCAGCAGACAGAAATTCACCTGGGTAGAACCCAGGTTCAACCCAAAATTGGCCTGGATAGCTTTCATGCCTAATACCCATCAGTTTGACAACTCCACATGTGGCACAACCATTTTGTACAGCAAAGGCTTTGAGACTGCAGGGACAGCAGTGAGCTGTGTATGTGTTGAGCTGGGAATGAACTCACTAAGTTCACTGCATTGCACTGATCCCACATCAAAAATTATACTGCCTTTGGCATCTTACGGCTCAAAATAGATCTGGGTGACCCTCAAACTTAACAGCAAACACATTCCACAAAAGATCAGCACCAAAAACAACCTAGCTACCTATGACACGT
The DNA here is from genome assembly GCF_017591425.1 of Ochotona curzoniae. Classification (NCBI taxonomy): domain Eukaryota; kingdom Metazoa; phylum Chordata; class Mammalia; order Lagomorpha; family Ochotonidae; genus Ochotona; species Ochotona curzoniae. The sequence goes on along the minus strand of NW_024465862.1, from coordinate 843,742 downwards.
AGTATCTCACTAGTCCTTGGAACTTCTCAAATGCACACAGAGAGAGTTTGTACAGACCATGGTGCAACACCATCATAGAATAAAAGGAGGTAGTAGTGAGCCAGGGGATGGGCTATGGAGACCATGGTGGAAGTCTAACATGAACCCAGATCTGAAACTCGCCAGAGGGAGTGGCACAAGTGACTGCAAATAAGGAACAGCGCTTCAGGCAGACAGCACAGGTCTGATCATGACCAAAAACAAATTGGGCATTGTGCAAAGTACACACTGATCCATGAGCAGGACTTCCCACTGGTGGAGGTCTACACCTTCGAAGTCCACTTGGAAATTAATATGGATGGAAATGGTGCTAAGATTGCTAAGTTCTTCGAGTACAACTTTGACAAGAACCAAAGCAGGGATGCTGCAGGCTCATGCACAAGATGCTGGAAGCAGCACCAGGTTGGTGCCAGCTTCAAGGTGGTACATCTAAACACTATGACCATGGACAACCTACAGCTTGTGCATTGAGGCTGGCGGCCCTGAGCCGAGGAGGCCTCCAACAAGCATGGGAGCACAGACTGTATTTGTTCACGAATTAGCAGCTCCCTACAGGCCCCATAGACTAGCAGTTCCCCAACCTGAACAAGAAATAGTACTACAATGCCAATGGGGACGTGGTGGAGGAAAAGAACCTGTGCACCTACTTTGAGTTGCACAGTGATCAAGAAGTGTTATGGCCAGCTGCGTCAGTAGCATGGGACATGGCGAGGGTCTGAGGAATTGAGGCACCAACTTGAGACCTGTGATGGTAGAAGTCTCTCCCAAAAGCCTCTCTGAGGCTTCCCTTTATTGCCTTCTCTCTTGGCCTTTCACCTACTTCTTGTTTACTCTTTTACCCCACACCCTCATTAACGCATATTGGATACAGCTGAGAAGAGGTGCTTCTAGCCCCAAGCCCACTCCCTGTAGTGCTTGCCTTAATAAGTGCTAGTCAACTCCTTAGCCCACAACAAAGAAGCAGCTCCAGGAGTTCAACATCTGCAGGTGCAGTCAGGTGGCCTGATACTGCAGCTCCCAGTGCCAGCAGAAGGAATGGCCAGCCCACAAGAAGCACGGACTGAAGCAAAAACACTACTGCCTACATGAGCTGGAGCCCAAGTTATGACTGGGGTGTGGGGCTACTTCTCAGATGTGCCATCAGACTGGCACCTGGACCTGAAGGTGCCCATGAGGCATGAGGCCAGGCCACAGCTGCCGGCATCAGGCACCCCCTGAAACTCTCATTCTATATATATTAATATGTTTGTAAACTCATGTACAGTTTTTTTAGAGGATGGGGAAGTAGGGAGGGCGGAAGTGACAAACAGAATCATTACTCTGACCCTAGGATGGCACAGGGCCACTCAGAATATATATATATATATAATATACTTTATATTATATAAGTATAATAAATAAATAAATAAAAGAAAAAATATTCTTCCATCTTAAAGAAAAGCTAAGAGTAGGGGGGATGTGGAGGATCCCCTTGATGAACGCAACTCCCACTGGAAAGCATATATTGAGATGGCGACAGAACAGATCAGGCAGGACTACAATACCTGTGGGCCTCATGTGACCTAGATCAGAGAAAAGCCAGGTTGGACTGATTGTTTCTACCAGTGCAACCACAAATCAGAGAGTGTTGGTTGGCCTTTGTGGCTGCATCAGCTGGCAGAGGGTGGCACTGGGGGCTAATTCTGTCAAGTTAACCTGAAGGACCACCTGGAGAGTGCATGACCCAGGTGTGAGAGTAGATCAGTAGGGAAATAGTGGGCACCCCGCTCTTGGGTTACCACTCCCACTGGAGAGCATGAAAACCACACCTGAAGCAGGAACGGCTAGCCAGAACGGCACCTGACAGCATGTTTGTGGGCTGGATAATGGGGCTGGTTAGGTTGAACTAGGCTTCAATGCCCATTGACCTATATGAAAGCTGAATGGGATGTGGGACAGACTGAAGGAGACTGTGATACATAACTGGCAAACATGGGAACCACGATAGGGGACAGGCCAGGTGTGGGTTATTGGGAGTCGCCCCAACTAGGCTGCAGCTCCCACTGGTTTGTGTGAGAGCCGAGTGTGAAGTGGACAGAATCAAGCTTGACAGCAACACCCATTGGTTCTTACAGAAGACAGGACTGAAAACAGAACTGACACAGTAATTGCAACACAGCTGATATGCACAAGCTGATTGGGGCGCTGGACTGTGCTGGACTCTGTACTGGCAAGCACACACAAGAAGCAGTTCTGGGATCACTCAGACAAATTTTCTCTGGGAAACCCTCCAACTGAACTACTGATCTCACAACCCCAACCATGACAATCACAACCCATTGCTAAAGTGACAGGGACAAACACCCATCTGTTCATACTAACAATCAATGAAAATGGCTTAAGCCCATCAATCAGATGTCATAGAGCAGTAAATATAAAAAATAAGACTGGACCTGGCACCGTGGAATAATGGCTTGTTTCCACACCTTGAATGCACCAGGAACATATATGGGTTCCGGTTCTAAACTTGGCAGACCTGCCTCCCATCCATCTCCCAGCTTGTGGCCTGGGAAAGCATTCAAAGATGGCCCAAAACCTTGGGAGCATGCATAAGCGTGGGAGAAAAGAAGAAGCTCTGAGTTCCTGGCTTTGGATTGTCTCAGCTCTAGTCATTGCGGTCACTTTGGGAATGAAACTATATTGCATGGCCTTTGATGTTTGAGTTTGTATTTTCATTTATTCAAACTAGTTTTTCTTTGTCATATTATCATCACTGATTAGTAGGTCATACAGTAACATCATTTCTTGATCATGGTTCTTGATTTTCTTTGTCATTTCTTCAGCGACACATTAGTCATTCAATAGCATATTCTTTTACTTCATGGCATTGTGAATTTCTATTTCTTCTGTTGTTGATTTTGTTTTGTGGTTTTCCATTTAAGGGAATTTATACTAACTAATGGAGACTCTCATATCCAGCTGTGAGGATACAATGCAATTTGCATCTCTACTTTCAGATCAAAGATGAAATCCCAATGAAACTGCTAAATATATTTAATTAACAGGATGCAGGACTATCATTGTCCATGTCTATAATGATAGGTTTATGACTGCTTATGAAGAACTATACAATTATAATTATATATGGGGACTCAGCTGGGGAGGGAGACTTGGTGAAGGATTAAGGGAAATCCCAGGGACTATGGAACTGTATCACAAAGTGAAAATAAGTATAATAGTAACAAATGGAAAGATTTAAAAAATTATGGGCTTTGCCATTTCTGTATATTCTCCTTAACATTTGTCATTTCCCTTCTTTGATTAATTCAGCTCTATGATTCATTGTGTGGTGGTAACATTGCTGGGAGTTTAAAATTGTGAAATTGCAAGAACCAGTAAGAACCTGACAGGGACATGGTGAAGAGACAGGGTATGGGTACCAGTTTTACCAAGTAACCATGGACTTTCTGGGACTATACGGTTATCTATTCCATTTTGCAGAATCCTAACAGAGAGGTCCAAAGCATGTGATCAGTTCAGCCTCTCCACACCAATTATTTATCCTTCTTGAGCCTCAACTGCCTGATCTGGAAATGGGACCTTCAGGATTATATCTTTCCCTCATAGAGCACTGCACATCAGGATAAACCCTGATCTGTGATCTACAGTAGGCTTGGGACCTTGATCAGCCAATCTCGATTAAGATGGTGAGAACAGGGCCCGGCGGCGTGGCCTACTGGCTTAAGTTCTCACCTTGAACACCCTGGGATCCCATATGGGTGCCGGTTCTAATCCCAGAAGCCCCGCTTCCCATCCATCTCCCTGCTTGTAGCCTTGGAAAGCATTCAAGGATGGCCCAAAGCTTTCAGACCCTGCGCCCACATGGGAGACCCGGAAGAGGTTCCTGGTTCCCGGCTTTGGGTCAGCGCAGTACCAGCCATTGTGGCTCATTTGGGGAGTGAATCATCAGACGGAAGATCTTCTTCTCTGTCTTTCCTCCTCTCTGTATATCTGACTTTGTAATAAAAATGAATAAATCTTAAAAAAAAAAAAGATGGTGAGAACAGAGGATCTGCCCAGTACCTGATCCTCACCTGTCTCAGCAAAACAGTTCATTCTACCTGGGAAAAAAAAGTTTCATTAATGGTTAAACAAGGATGACAGTTATAAAGTAGCCTCAAATTGCATAATGTGTTTTCATCTTAAGTAGAATATTCAGGAGTTCAAGTTTTAATTTTAAAACCAAACAAAATTGTGAAAGTTTGCTGAGATTAGACTATGGACCTTGTTCCTGATCACTTGGGTTAAGCAGCTCTCTTTATCCCATTGATTCTTTGCTCAGCTCAGCAGTGGGAGCACAGGCTCCAGAGACCGACATATTCTATCTATTCCCTCCAAGGTGGGTAATCCTCCTCCTGCCCTACTACTCCTCATAAAATGAAATGTATTAGAAAGAAGTCAGTCTATCCTTGTTAGAAGATGGCATGACTTTCTCTAAGGGAGAAACAAGCTTCTACCAAAGCCTACTGGTAAAGTTGAAGGATAGAAAATCAACACCAAAAAATCAATAGCGTTTGATTTTCTAAAATATTCTATGGCTGAAAAAGAATTTGTAAGCCCTATGCACAATAGATTCAAAAATTTTAATATCTTGAAAAACATGTAAGAGGGATCTTAGAAATCTGTATGATGAAAATTACATAATACTTTTAACAAATGAAAATGTCTTTTGAATAAAAATTTTATAATAAAATTTTTGGAAAAACAAAAGTGACAAAACAAACAGAAGACACAAAAGTGGAAAAATCCTTATGTTTAGGTACTTTTAAAAGTAACATCATCAAGACATCCATATAAACTAAAATAAAATTTTCATATTCAACATAATCCCAGTCAAAATAGATGCAAAATTCTTCTCAGATCTGCATGAAATGATGCTGAACTTCATATGCAGGGGGATCCACACAGAGGAAAAACAAGCCACCCCTTCACTGCAGTGCCAGCACCCCATATGAGCCTGAAGCATTGGGACCCTGCAACCATAGGAAGACCCATAAGAACCTCTTGCAACCCCACTTCAAACTGTCTCAGCTCTGGCTGTTGTGGCCATTCAGGAATGAGACCTAACATGAAAAATCCATTTTTCTGTCTCTCCATCTCTCTGTAAATCTGTTTTTCAAATATTAAAAAAATAAATAAATCTTTTAAAAAAGATGGGTTCAGGCAGAAACATAGACATTGAATAAAGAATAGAATAGACTTCCTAGAAAGAGACCTACACATCAGGTCAACTACTTACAAATTACTATGTATTACGTATATCTCCTGTCTCCTTATGGGACTGCCTCACTCTCTTCTGTCATTTGATTATTAAACAATGACTTCAACTTAAAACATGAAATTGAAGAGGTTCAGGTTGTAATAAAACATTATTCAGGTTGAGAATATGAACTGGTTTTCCCAGGAACAAGTGGGACAACTCACATTAACATGATCAGAAATTACATTATCCAAAGAAAATGCCCCGTGAAAGCTAGCTGAAATATTATGCTCACTCCATACCATCTGCAGAATGTCAATCAATGAGATCCAAAGGGTTTTAAATTTTTCCATGTGAATTCACTTGCATCTTACATAATCTTGGAAATTATACACTGTAGGTGTTCTTGAGCAAAAATTGCACTTTTCAAGGTAAATTCAACCCCAAATACTCAAATTGATCTTTACTGAGAATTTCTCATTAACTTTAGTAAGTGTTTATTATTGATATATCTGTAGGAAATTCACTGCTATTTATCGGATATTAAGTCTTATAACACAGGTCAGCTTCAATTTTAAGAATTATTTTTATGATTTATTTTATTTATTTAATAGATAGCGTAATAGAGACAGATCTTCCTTTTGCCTATTCATTCCCCAAATGTTCATGACAGCTGGTGTTCAGCCAGGGCAAAGCTGGGAGTCAGGAAGTTCATATGGGTTCCCCAAATGAATGATAGAGGCTCAAGCACTTGACATTCACCACCATTTTTCCAGCTTTCCAGCTTTGTTAGCAGGGAGCTGCATTGTAATAGAGGAGCTGGTAGTTCAATCCATGCCTATATATAGGATGCCAATGTCACAGGTTGCAGCTCACACTACTATGAAACCTCAAGGGCCCCCATTCACGTACTGAAATGGCTCAGTTATAAGACAGTTCACTTTAGTCCAGCTCCATTCCTGAAGCCAAAACAGCTATTGCAACATTTGGGAAATGAACCAGCAGGTGATTATAAATTAACATGATGTTGACTTCTCTGAAATCCACAAGGTTTAACTTGAAATAAACCACGTCATTCTCAAGTTAAGAGTACTTATTTCAAACTGTTATAATACAATTATAATGTAAATATGTATAATAGATATTTATGTATATAGATAGATATCCTGTTGTTTGCAATTATTTTAACTGGACATTTAAATCTATGTTGTGAAACAAATCTGGGCTACAGAAACAGTGGCAATGTAGAGGGAAGTGAACAGAGGCATAGCCAGGACCATGAGCCTCCTCAACAAGCCCAAGAGTGAGACCATGCCCGAGGGGCTGCTGAAGTGGCAGGAGGAGCAATTCAACATGGGCTTCACTTGGTGCTCACACAATTGGTCAAGAACAGCATTCAGGTACTCATCAACTGCCATGATAAGAAGCTCCTGGGGTGTTCAACCACAGGGTTAGGGTGAAAGCAGCCCTAGCAATTGCAGGGGTTACCTGAACCTGGTCAGACACAATGCTTGGGACTCTGGCCATGGACACCACTGCCAGGTGGAGAGTGAGTCCTGAGCTTTTAAGAGGCCTGAGAGATTTCTCTCCCCTGGGACTCCATGAGGGAATCTCCGAAATGGGATTAAACCTCTGGCCCTGTGGCATGAGGAGATTAGGGGGTGGGTGTTCAGATGCAAGGTTCCGGTGAAAACAATCCTCAGCAGCATGGCAACTGCATGGGGTTACCTGAGCCAGGTGAGACACAATGCTTGGGACTCTAGCCATGGACACCATTGCCACACAGTGAGTGAGCCCGGGGCTTTAGGCAGCCAGCACACCAAGTGCCGCCAGGCTCTGCATGCTGGCCACCCTGCTACAAGCTCTAGGATTTTTGGGGTATGTAATTGCTACCTAGAGACATCCATGAATAAGACCAACGTGAGTGTAGGTGAGGGATGAATTCTGTGTGATTTCCAATGACGGGGTCACTGAACTTGCTGGCAAGCATGGGGACTGAGACATGGTGGTTTGGAGGGGAGAGTCCATATGATCTGTTTGGGTCAGAATGATTCATCAGCCCACATGGGAGTCCTAAGATGGGCAGTTAGCATACAACATCACTGACTGCCACATGCCAGCCCACATGAAAGCTATGGCTGAGGGTTTGTCTGGCAGTGCTAGATTCCACTGTGTGACTGTTGTGCTGCCTCTCTCACTGGGCTCTCCCTCACAGCCTTCCTCCTACGTTGGCCATCTTAAAACTCTCCATGTCTTTCAATTCTTGAATACTTTTTTTGGCCTGATCCAGCTCTGCTTCCAGCTTTTTGTTTGCTTCCCCCTGGTGACAGGAGATATCTGCCAATTCTGAGATTTTTTTCTTCTGCTTGCTTCATTCTATTTTGGAGACTCTCCACTGTACTTGTAATTTGCTCTACTGTGTTCTTAATTTCTGATATTCCAGTCTTGATTTGCTTTACTGCTTCCTTAAATTCTTTGAACTCTTGCATTAACTTCTCATTTTTGACCAGAATCTTTAAAATGAGTCTTATGGATTCTGTGTTCCCCATTTTCTCAATGTCTTCCTCAGTTAACTCTGAGGTTGGCAAAGGGTTTTGCTCTTTTGCAGGGGAGTTTTCAGTAATGCTCATTGTGACTTTGTCTCTTCTTTTGCTCTTGATCATTGTACTTCTGGTTAGCAGAGTCTTCTTCTTGGGGCAGGTTTCTAAGCTGTGTGACCCACAGGTCTACAATGTGATTTTACTTATTGAAGTTGGTACACAACTTGTTGCTTGCAGCCACTTGTGCCACAACCTCCAGCGAGTTCCAGGTCTGGCTTCTTATGTCAGATATCCACCGTGGTCTCCACAGCCCCAGCTCTTGGCTCACCACTCTCCACCTCCTGTGATACCGTGCTGAGGCTGCACTATTGTCTCTGCAACCTTTCTCCCTCTTCTGGCTGGAGTGGGTTCCAGGATTAAAGATATACCAGGCGTCCTATCTACTTAGGTTGTTGGTGGCGCTGATCTTGTCCAAACTTGTTGGATGTTAGATCTGGGTGCCACACGGACCTGTTTTGACCTGTACGATGCCACAGTCGGTATTATTTTCCTGTGAGATCTCAGCGAGTTCTCGTGAGCTCAGCACATGCGCAATTCTCTGTTGTCCCCTGCAGTCCCAAAGCTATTGCCACAGTGCACAAAATGGCGCCCGACATGCTACCACAACAATTCTTGATCTGCTGGCTGTCAGATCCGAGGGGTACCCAGACCTGCCCCAGATGGAACCCATAGAATGCCACGTAGTTGCAGTTCACTGAGTCAGAAATGAGCTCACTCCCTTCTCAGAGCATGCTCAGTCCTTTCCCTTGCCCTTTCTTCCTTAGGCAAAATGGCGAACAATTCAGCTCTAGGGGGCTGACTGGGCTATGAAATCCTTGCTGTTCTCGCACTGCCCACCTGCGATCTGCTGCTCTGTTTCTGCTCCTGGTCAAATCAAATGAACCAGCAAGACAGACAGTTCCCCGTCTGGGTGCACCTCCCAAGCTCCCAGTGAAAGTCCCTTCCCACCTGGTTGCTGGTGGAGTTCCGGCTGCTGGTGGAGTTTAGATTGCCATGCTGGAATATCATTCACTACAGCACCACACTGCTGTGCCCACTGCTTTTCTGTGTCCATCAGTCTCCAGGTACCCCTCTGCTGTTGTTCTGTCCTTTCGTACTCCCTGAAATACGTCCTCTCTACTTCATTCTGGTTAAATGCTTCTCCGTCCGTTTAAACGTGTCCTTACCCTATTCCACCGTTTTCTAATGCATTTTTGGGAGTGACATAGGTCTAAGTATACACCAGACAATTCACAGTTAAAATAAATATCCAAGTCAAAAGGAATGGATTACCAAAGCACAGATAAGTCAGCAAAATCTTCAATGATCTAATGTCTCTTCTAGGACACATACACAAAAAGATCACTTTTAGGAAACTTGAGCCCAATGAACTTTTCCTTCAAATTCACTAGGATTTTCTTTCGACTTTACTCCAGACTCAGCTAAGTTTTTATTTAAACATCTACTAATTTCTTACCTCCTTGAGTTTTCCACTAGTGAAGGTTGGACACACCAGTGTTCTAAGTCTCTCCCATTCTTTATCCTTAGAGTTGCCAAGCATGTTTTTCATAACTCCTACTGGTCCAAAAGACTAGAATTCAAATACAGACATTTTGCTCTGTATAAGTTCTAAGGATCATCACTGTTGTAAACATTAGTTACACACACATCAGACATTTCTAAAGTGTTTAGTAAAAGTATACCAGTTGCTCTGCTAAGATTATGTGTTCAATAAATATTATTCCAAATGCCTAGACACATAGGATAGTAAATTTGCTATGATCTGAGGCATTTTTCTTCCATTTTCCTATAAAAGTCAATGTGCCATAAATCAGAGAGTTTGTCATTCTAGGAGGCAAAACAGAAATAGGATCCTAGAAAATCCTCTAACATAAAGCAGAACAGAAAGGAATTGCTGGTGGAAAGCCAGATGGCCCACAGAAACTGTATGTTTCTTTAAACCAACTTTGTTTTCCATCCCTTTGCCCATCTCTCTATACACAAAATCATGCACATAAGCTACAACAAATAAGAGAACTTTCCTTGAAAAGTAGAAATACACTTCATTTAGGTTCAGTTGTTCCACTTTGAGGGATATTTCCCCTCCAGACAATGAAATCATAATATTAAAGAAAGAACTAAACTCTGAAGTCCTGTTATTTGCAGAACAGTGGATGGAACAGGAGCTTATTATCCTAAGCCCAATAAACCATACACAGAAAAACAAACACCAAATGTTTCTTTCATGTGTATGTGTTTTAGAGTCCATTCTGAACACAAAGAAGGTTTATTGCATGCCTTGAAAGACTGCAGGAGGAAACAGAAGGATGTTGAAAGGCAGGCACCATAACACTGTGTAGTAATAACATTTAGGAATTGATAGTAAAGTATACATCTATACTTCACAGTAGTGTATATCTCTATTGAATGAAACACTTGAAGAGAAGAACTCATGGGGCCTGGCTTAATGAAACTATAAAAAAATAGAAGGAACAGTGTCAGTGGGACCCAATAAGGTCACCAATGCTCTACTTATGTTCCAGGTCCCTTCTAATGGACAAGCAAAGCAACAGAGGATGACAAAAAGACTTCCTTGCTTCCAGCTTCAGATTGACCAAGCTCTGGCCATTGCAGTAATTTTGGAGTGAACCAACGGATGGATGTTCACACTCTAAGTCTCACTCCTACTCTCCTACCCTCTCTCCCATTCTTTCTCTGCCATCACCACTCTTTTCAGTAAGCGATTTCTGGTATATCTAATGAAAACCTTTCACAAAATTAAAGACCAAAAATATTAACTCCCTGCTCCGTTGATTCTACATGTATTTATTGAAAAATCACACAGCAGAAATGAAAAATTGTATCTCTGAGATTAGATAACTATTTGTGATGCTAAAGTTCTCATTGCAGTTCTGACATCCTATATCAGCTTTGACATCCTATATCAGTATTCTGATCCAGCTCCCTGCATATAACCTGGAGAAACTGGAAAGATTGAGGAAGTCACCTCTCCTGTGCACCTACATGGGAAACCCAGACGAACTTCCTGCAGCTGGGCTTTGGTTAAATCTGCTCTGGCCATTGCAGCCTCTTATAAAGTGAACCAGTGAATGGGAAACTTCCTTGCACATCTCAACTTCTTTCTCTGCAAAATCTGCCCTTCAAATAAAAATACACAAATCTTAAAAAAAAAAAAAAACTTATTTGCTATTTTGAAGAAACAATGAGGTTCTATGGAAGTTCATTTGTCTCAATATCACCACAACAGGAAAAGGAAAAAGAGAATTATATAGACCATCCTGAGACTGGCCGAAAAAGTCAAAATTTTAGGAACATTTTTCCATCTTCTAAAGCTATAGTTTGTTTAAAATGAACATTTCCAACACTATAAAAGAAAATAATTAAAACACAGATATACAGACAAATTTCCTTAACTTGATTTTTTTAAAAAAAAAAGAGAGATGCTGTCTTACAGAGTAAACGAAAAGAGTAGAAGAAAAGGCTTTTAGTCATTATACAATGTAATGGAGAAACTCAACATTTTATCATTCCCTCAGTCAGAATTCAGATGAAATCACTCTCCTGTTACATGTATAAAGGTATAATATAAATATACTTGCAATCACTTCCAATATATATAAGCAGTTTAGGTAAAGAATTAACATGTATACATAGAGATAGATGGATGCATAGTTAGATAGTATGATAGCAATATGTTAATGAACAGAATTAAAGAAACCTAACACAATGGAGATGCATGCTATGGCCATAGACAGACAGACTCACAACTCCAAGGACACAGACTCTAACAGTTCATCTGCGCTTTGCTGCAGACAAAAATGAGCTATCCTAGATTCGTATTTGTATGGAAAGATAAGAGACCAAGAACAGCTAAGTCAGTCCTGAAAAATAAAGTGGCAGAATTCACTCTACATGTTAAGGCTTTTATAGAGCTGCCATTACCAAGACACTATGGCATTATTGGAGGAATAGACAGAGTCATCAGTTCCACAGAACAGATGATGAAACCTAGACCCACACAATCACTCCTGATTTTCACAGGTGATAAATCAGTTCAATGAAGTGAGTGAAGGAATGTTGAAACAAATGGGTCGCACATAGTCAAAAATTAACAGTAGTCTAAACCTCACACCTGACATAAATACTAGGTCAAAATAGATTATATGCATAATGTGTAGCCATAAAATCTTAAAACACAGAAGTGCTAGGCAAAGAATTCTCAGACTTGATATCAAAAGCAAAATAAACAACAGACATGTAGGAGACTGTCAGTCATTTTGTTGTGAGTTCATCCTTGTATCCCAGGCCCCTAATGAAGGTACGATGAGAACTAGATCTTTGTTATTTATGGGCAGTACCAACAACAGTGATAAAAGGGACATGTCTCCTACGTGGTTGGGACACACTCCAGTGGCAACATGGTGGACTTGGGAAAATTCACAAACAGCACACATTGTGAGACTGGAGAGGAGAAAAAGCGGAGAAGATATTTAAGTTGGACGGGGGCAGGGAGAACCCAGCAGCAGCTAAAACCTTATCAAAAAAAAGTTTAATTCTTTTTTTCAATTTCAACATTATTTCATTCAACTTTGAAAAAAATGAACTTTGGGCAAAATGAAGAAATTGGTCTCCTCTGAATAAAAAGTAAAAAATCTTACAAGAAATCTGTTAAAATTAAGGGATAAGATACATGTTGTCACTCTTAACAAGAGTAAAAGTGAGTTTTCTCTGATGGAAGAGTTCTGATCTGTTTGTGCTGCTAACTATACAAATCTACACATCTGTCTCATGTGGTTAACTACATGCACACACACACAGAGGGAGAGAGAGAGAAAGAGAGAGGAGAAACATGACAATAATTACAATTTCTCTCTCAGCCATGGTATTATTTGCATACTTTAGCACCACATATTTGTTCATTTATTTTGTATACTGCTACCATGCCAAAATGTGATCCAATAGTGCCTCAACTGTATTTTGGTTCTCCTATATAGAGAAACATGTGATCTGCAAATACAGATCCTTTCAGTTTCTCATTTTCAATTTGAAATCCTTTAATTCCTTTTTATTGCCTAATGGGCTCTGGCAAGGATTTCCAATGCTATATTGAGGAATAATGGTGACAGTGGACATCAATGTCTAGTTTCAGATTTTAGTGGAAAGGCTTTCAATCTTTCCCCAGTTGGAATGATGCTAGCATTTGGCTTTCTGTAAGTTGCTTTGATTGTGTTGTGGAATGTTCCTTGTATGCCTCTCTTGCTTATGGTTTTCAGCATGAAGTGGTGTTGAATTTTATCAAATGCTTTCTCTGCATTTATTGAGATGATCATGTGATCTTTATTTTTTTTAATTTATTGATGTGATGTATCACATTTAGTGAATTGTGAATGTTGACTCATCCCTGCGAGCCTGGGATGAATCCCATCTGGTCCAGGTGAATGATCTGCCTGATGTAATGTTGCATCCTTTTGGCTACTATTTCATTGAGGATCTTTGCATCTATGTTCATCAAGGATATCTGTCTGTTGTTCTCTTTTTCTTTTCCTTCTCTTTTTTGCTCCCCTGCTGTAGTATTAAGGTAATGCTGGCTTCATAGAAAGAGTTCGGAAGAATTGCCTCTCTTTCTACTGTTTGGAAAAGCTTTGAAGGATTGGAGTAAGTTCTCTTGAAAAGTTTGGTAGAATTCAGCAATGAAGCCATCTGGTCCAGGACTTTTCTTTGTTGGAAGGGCTTGAATTACCAATTCAATTTCAGTCAATGTTATAGATCTATTCAGGTTGTTAATCGCTTCTTGATTTAGTTCTGGTGGATTTTATGTGTCCAAAAATCTATCCATCTCTTCTAGGTTTTCTGATTTGTTCACATATACTTACTTGTAATAGTTCCTGATGATTCTTTGTATTTCCAAAGTATGTTGTTACATCTCCTTTCTCATCTCGGATGCTATTGATGCGTATCTTCTGTCTCCTTCTTTGGGATTTGTTGAGCTAGTAGCGAGTTTATTTTGTTGATTTTCTCAAAGAACCAGCTCTTTGATTGATTGTTCTTATGTGTAGTTTCTTTTGGTTTCTATCTGGGTAATTTCCTTCCTTATTTGTTTATTTCTTGTTTTTTCCTACTATTCTTAGAATTGCTTTGCTGTTGCTTTTCTGTCCTTCAATTGTAGGTTTAGTTCATTTATGTGATTCCTTTCTATTTTCTTAATTTAAGCATTGCTTGAGATGAACTTTCCTCTTAACACTGCCTTGATTATGCCCCCAGAAGTCTTGATAGGTTGTATTGATGCCTTCGGTTTTTTTTTATTTCCCCTATGATTTCCTCTCTAACACATTTCTTATTTGATGACATGTTATTCAGTCTCCATGTGTTTATAGATCCTCCTTGGTATTTTGAGTTCTTGGTCTCTACCTTCACTCCATGATGGTCTAGGAAGATGCATGGTATAATTTTAACTTTTTAAAATTTGCTGACACTTGTTTTGTGGCCTATAACATGATCAATTCTGCAGCAGGTTCCATATACTGGTAAGAAATATTGTATTCTCTGTCAGTAGGATGAAAGGTTCAGTACAAATCAACTAAATCCATTTCTAGAGCTTGAGTGAATTCTGTTGTTGTTCTAGTGAGTTTCATTTTCATAGATTTGTCTCTCGCTGTTAATGAGGAATTTTGATCACTTTCAATTTCCTCTGATCTTTCTTGGTGAGATGTATCTCCTGTAAGCAGTAGATAAATGCGGCTTTTTTTTTTTTGGTCAATTCAGTTGATCTTTGCTTTTGTTATTGTTTTCTTTATTATTATTAATTGCATTGCATTATGTGACACAGTGTTATAGGCACTGGGATTCCCCCCATACCTCCCTGAACCCTCTCCCATGGTGGATTTCTCCACCTTGTTGCATTGCCACAGTTCAAATTGGAAGTATTTATCAAGCATAAAATACAGCATCTTATTATCCTAGTGAGTTCAGTGATTTCTTGGTGAGACCATCATTGGTCTGAAGGTAAAGCCAATAAAGTATCATCCCAATCAATTAAAAGCCCCAACATAACATCAACAACAATTTAGAACATTATGGCATTAATTGACATAGTATTGATTAACAAATATATTAATAGAAAAATGCAGGTTCTTAACCACATCCTATGACTTCTTCATAGACATTTCAATTTTGGTTTATATTCAATCGGGTTCTATACCCTCAAAATGGCTATAGATTACTATTACTATTACTATTACTATTACTATTACTATTACTATTACTATTAGTATTACTATTACTATTACTATTACTATTCAGCTGTCTCGTGACTATTTTCGTTTTAGTATTTAGCTGTTTATAGTGTTGAAGCATGATTTTGCTGAACTTGGTTGTTTTTCAGATGGTCTGAACTGGCTTATAACTCTAGCAAGACATGTGTCATCAGTTTAGGTACAGAACATTTTTTTTAGGAGAGGTGTGCAGAGAAATCTGCAATACCCCAGTGAGGCGTAACTAATCTTTGTGTCCCACCTAGTGAGGTATGAGTGAATCCACGCTCACCATTTCCTGTCTGATTCTAAGCTTTCCTTGTTGTTGTCTGTCCATTCTAGGTTTTTTGTTTGTTTGTGTGCTTGTTCATTTGTTCTGAGCAGTTACTGGAGTGATCCTAATGGTCATCGAGAGAGAAGGTGGGGACCCAGAGCTGGAGCTAGGCAAGGACCAGAGAGAGCTCACCTCCCTAGTCACGAAGGAAGTTTATTATTCTTCTGTTTCTGCAGACCACTCAGGACTCCTGGTTGTCATTCCAATGATGCTGGTTTCTGCACAGCAGAGTTTGGACTTCTTCCATCACCAGTGGAAGCTCCAGATGGGGGTGGGTGATCTCGGAGTTCTAGGCCTCCGAAGGCACTCCTATTCCCCGTGGTCTCCTTGGCAGTTGTGATGTAATCCTTGATGTCTGTACTGATAGTCTTTGGTAAGGATCTGGGAGTCTTCAGGGTTTGGAGATGAGCCTCCTTCTGTCCACCCGCTCCACTCCAGTGTCTCCCCCCTGCTCTATATGCATGTCCTCCTATTAAGAGGCTGTCAGGATTGCTCCCAGTTCCACCCTTATGCCTGTGTAGCTTTACTATTGTCTAGTGCCTACTCAAGTCTGTTGTCTATGAGTTACCAGATTTGATCTTGATAGGCTATATTTCTTGTCTTCCTCACATTTTTTAGGGAGATGGAAGATTTCTCTACATGCCCTCCCCATTATGGAATAACATAGGGTATTAAGAGTTTTAGGTTTTATAGTTCTTTGATGTAGATCATAAGCAGTCTAACTCACATTAATTTTTGATTTGTAGATTACAACGGCTTATCTTATTACATTGGATACAGGCTGTCAGAGATTGTAATAATATTACAATATACAGGTACTATTTTCCAGATTGACATCTTTTCAATTCAAATTAAGGCAAACATGTGGTATTTAACCTTTTGGGATTGGTTCATTTCTCTTAGCATAATGGATTCCAGTTGGGCCCATTTGGCCAAACAAAAACTGCATTTCGTTTTTGTTTTTTTTTTTTTAATAGCTGAGTAGTATTCCATGAATTAAATAAGTCATAGTTTTCTTATCCAGTCTTCTGTTGATGGGCATTTCAGTTGCTTCCAATTCTTTGCAATTATTGATTTGCTGCTATAAACATAGGGCTGCATGTTGGCTTCTTGTGAAACAGGTGGTTTGGATATATTTCTAGGAGTGCTATGGCTGGGTCATACGGTATGCTGATTTTCAGTTTTTTGAGTATCCTCCATTCTGATTTCCATAGAGGCTGTACAAGTTTGCAGTTCCACCAGGAGAGGAGTAGGGTTGCCTTTTACCCACATGCTCGCCAGCAAGTGTTGTTGGTGGTTTTTTGTATGTGTGCCATCCTTGCTGGCGTTAGCTGGTACCTCATTGTTGTCTTAATTTGGGTTTCCCTTATTGTTAGGGAACTTGAGCATTTTTTCATATGTTTGTTTGCTATTTGGGTTTGTTCCTTTGTGAAACGTCTTACCATTTCCTGTGATCATTCTTTACTGGTTGGTTTGTTTTGGTGTCTTAGTTGTTCTGGAGATCTTTGTATTTTCTGACATTAGCCCACTATTACCTATGCAGTGTGCAAAGATCTTCTCCCATTCTGTGGGTTGCTTTTTAGTTTGTTGATTGTTTCCCTTGCTGAACAGAAGCTTCTTAGTTTGATGAAGTCCCATTTGTTTACTTTGGTCTTAAATGCTATGTCTTTTGGAGTCCTTTATAGGAAGTCAGGGCCTGTGCCTAGCTCTTGCACAGTGTTTCCAACATTTTTTTCCAAAGGTTTGAAGGTTTCTGGATGTAGGTCTAGGTCTTTTATACATTTAGATTTGATCTTAGTGTATGGTGAGAGGTATGAGTCTATCTTCTTGTTTCTACAAGCTATCATCCAGATGTCCCAACAGCATTTGTTGAAAAGACTTTCCCATTTGCTTGGGTTGTCACCTGTCTTTTTGTCAAAGATTATTTGGCTGTATCTATGTGGGTTTCCTTCTGTAGTTTCTATTATGTTCCATTGATCTTCTTCTCTATCTTTGTGCCAGTACCAGGCTGTTTTGATAACCACTGCCATATAGTATGTCCAGAGGTCTGGGACTGTGATTCCCCCTGTTAAGTTCCTGTTCTTCAGGATGGTTCTAGCTGTTCGTGGTTTTTTGTGCTTCCAGATAAACCTTTGTATCATTGTATCCAGTTCAATGAAGAATGTTTTGGGTAATTTGATTGGGTTTTCATTGAAAGTACATATTGCTTTTGGCAGTATAGAGATTTTAATGATGTTAGTTTTGCCTATCCAGGAGGATGTGATATTGCTCCATCTTTTGAGGTCTTGTTCAATTTGTTTTTAAAGTGTTTTGTAATTTTCTTCAAAAAGGTCTTCTATGCTTTTGGTTAAATTTATTCCTAGCTACTTCATACTTTTCTCTGTTATTTTGAATGGTAACTTGCTGGTTAGACCTTTTTCCATCTTGGGGCTGTTTGCATACAATAGGGCTGTTGTTTTTTGTTCATTTATTTTGTACCCTGCCACTCTGCCAAATTCTCATATAAGTACTAGGAGTCTCTGTCTTGAGTCTCTTGGTTCTTATGTAAAGGATCATGTCATCTCTGAATGTCTTCATTTCCCATAAGAATTCCTTTGATTTCTTTGTTTTGTCTTATGGCCTCTGTGAGCATCTCTAGGACTATTCTAAATAGCAGTGGTGATAGAGGGCATCCTTGTCTTGTTCCAAATCTCAGTGGAAAGAGTTCCAGTTTTTCTCCATTCGGTATGATGCTGGCATTGGATTTTTAATTTATTGCTTTGATTA
This sequence comes from Ochotona curzoniae, assembly GCF_017591425.1. NCBI lineage: Eukaryota > Metazoa > Chordata > Mammalia > Lagomorpha > Ochotonidae > Ochotona > Ochotona curzoniae. The sequence goes on along the minus strand of NW_024465862.1, from coordinate 825,514 downwards.
TGTTGTTAATTGTTCCTTTTATGCCTACCCAGGTTAGGGTCTTTAAAATAAAGTGATGTTGGATTTTGCCAAACGCTTTTTCTATATCTAGTGATACTATTATACGTTTTTTGTTTTCCAGTTTTTGGATGTGGTGTATTACATTTATAAATTTCCAAATTTTGAACTATTCCTGCATTCCCGGGATGAATCCAACTTGGTTTGGATGAATGATCTATCTGATGTGTTTTTGAATTCTATTGGCTAGGATTTTTTTTTACCTCATCTTTAATTTCTTCTCTAACCCATTGCTCATTTAATAGCATATTGTTCAATATCCAAGAGTTTATGTATTTCCTGGGGCATTTTGAATTGCTGATTTCCAGTTTCATTCGTGATGGTCTGAGAAGGTACATGGTATGATTCTGATTTTTTGTAGTTAGTTAAACTTTCTTTGTGTCCTATCATGTGGTCTATCCTAGAGAAGTTGCCATGCACTGCTAAAAAAAAAAAATGTATAATCTGCGGCTTTAGGATGAAATATTCTATAGATGTCTACCAAGTCCAGTTGTTCTAATGTTTGTGTGAGCTCTGTTGCCTCTCTGTTGATCTTTTGTCTCATTGATTTATCTATTGGTGTTAATGGAGTATTCAGATCTCCCTGGATTATTGTATGTTCATCTACATCCCCCTTTAAATATATAAGTAATTGTTTCACGTAGCTGAGTGCATCTGGACTTGTAGCATAAATGTTAAGAATGATCATTTCTTCCTGATGGATCTTGCCTTCCAACAATATATATCGCCCTTCCCTGTCCATTTTGATTCTTGTCACGTTGAAGTCTATATCATCTGAAATTATGACCAGCTACACCAGACTTTTTTTCTCATCCATTGGCATGAAATCTCTTTTTCCATTCCTTCACTTTCAGTTTTTAGCGTCCTTTCTAGTTATATTTGTTTCTTGTTGGCAGCACATAGTTGGGTCCTGTTTGTTAAGCCAGTCTGTTAATCTGTGTTTTTTGACTGAATAATTATGTCCATTCATGTTAAGGGTTAAAATTGAAAGATTACGATTTTGTCCTGCCATGCGTGTGTGTCTTTGAGGTTGCTGATATTTGAGTGTCTTTCCTTGCATGAGCTTTAATGTAGTGATCTTTCCACTTGCCATCCTTGCTTATGGTTTGTTTCCTTTTTCTCTGGGAGTAGCGCATTTCTGAGGAGACTTTGTAGAGCTGGTTTTGTGCTGGCATAGTCTTCTAATTGCTCTTTGCTATGGAAGTGTCTAATTTCATTCTCAAATACAATTGAGATCTTTGCTGGGTACAATATTCTTGGTTGAAACAGTTGTTCTGTTTCAGTATTGGAAAGATTTTATTCCATTCCCATCTTGCTTGAGCGTCTGTTCTGAGAAGTCAGTGGTGATTCTGATGGACCTGCCTCTAAATGTAAGCTTGTCTTTGCTTCATGCTAGCCTCAGGATTCTTTCTTTGTGTTCATTGGAGGGAAGCATAATTACCACGTGTCTGGGAGAAGATCTTTTTGGGTCAAAGCTGTGGGGCATTCTCTGGCCTTCCTGGATTGGGAGTGGGCTCATGTTCCAAGCATTTTGGAAGTTCTCCTGTATAATTTCATTGAGCACTGGTCATATGGATGTCTCTCCACTCCTTCTGGGAGCCCCATAATTCTGATATTTGACTTCTTGATGTTGTCATATCCTGGATCGCCTTGGATGCCTTGTGTAATTGTGTCTCCAGTTGGTTAATGAACTGCCTGCTTTCAATCTGGGAATCTTCCAATTTGGATATCCTATCTTCTGCCACAGTAATTCTGTTGGTTAAGCTCTCGACTCTGTGTTTGAGGTCGAGGATCTTGTTTTTGAGTAATTTTGTTTCTGTGATTATGTGGTTTTTGAATTCCTTATGTTCTTCCCATCGTTTTTCATTGTCTCTGAAGAGTATCATAATTATTTTTTTGAACTCCTTATCTGATACATCTTCAATTTCTTCATCCATAATCTCTGCAATTGACCAAGGCCTTTTGGTGACTTTTTGGGGTGGCACTGGCTCCATCCTCTGACTCATTTATTTTCCTATGACTTCTCCTCATGTCTATGTGATATAAGGTATTGCTGGCTTCGCACCCTTGACCCCTGCTGCCACCTAGTTGGTGACCTGAAGTCTTGCTGACCAAGGATTTTTTTTCTTTTTTCTTTTTTTTTTTTTTCCACCTCTGGCCAGTCTGCCCAAATCTGAGCCTGTTTGGATCCAATCCAATAGTTCAGGCACCTTTCTTCATTTTTTTTTTCCTCAAGTTCCTCCTGCTTAGGACATGTCTTTCGCTGTGCTACTGACTCATCGAATTGCGCTAGCCCAATTTCGTTAGCCAAATTTTGCCTCCTGCTGGGGGGCGGGGGGGGACTCTTTTTTTGCGTTTCACCAAGGGTTCGCTTCCCGATCGATTTCCTGGTTTCACCTCCTGCTAAAGGCAGATTCTCCCCTGTGTTAGGGACTCACCGAAGTTTCAGGGGAGTCTCTGCAGTCTAGGGCTCTCTCTTTGTTTTTCTCAGGTTGTTGATCCCAGTATTTCATGATTGGTTTACTGCCATGTGCCATTTTTCTCAGTCCTGGTGGGACTGGGGAATTTCTCACATGTTCCCCGCTGTTCTTTTCCTCTTGGGCTCACTTCAAACTGCTCCCATCCCTATCATTTAGGACCCGGGATTACATCAGTCTAACTCCATTGGCCATCTTGACTCGTTCCCCCGGTTTGTATTTTGATCCAGTCCTGCAATCTGGGGTGTTTGAATGATGAATTTAGGAAATTTACATTCAATATTAATATTCATAAGTGTAACTTTGGTTTATTCGTTGAGTTAGACTTCTTCTAGGCTTTTAGTGGGATGTTCCCCACATTTGTCTTTGGTTTTGGTAGCTGTTACTCCTTTTTCTTATACAACAACATCTTTGAGTTTCAATTTTAATTCTGGTCTGAGAAAAGCAAATTCTTAGAGTGTCTCTTTACTATGGAAGAGTTTTGTTTCAGTTTCTAATAAAAAAAAGGGAGCTTTATGGGATTTGTTATCCTGGGATGAAAATGTTTTCCTTTTAGAATCTGAAATATATCACTCCATTCTCTTCTGTCCTACAGTGTTTCCTCTGGGAAGTCAGCTATCAGTTTGATTGGGATTTTTTTATACTTAATTTGGTGGGGTTTTTTTTCCTTTGCAAAATGAAACATTTTCCTTTTATTTAACTGAAGGGAGCTAATTTATCACATGTCCCAGTGACACTCCCTTTTGATCAACTCTGTTGGGAGTTCTATTAACCTCCTGTATCTTGTTTTCCAATTCTTTCTCCAGATTAGGGATGCTTTCATTCATTTTTTTATTGACTACACCTTTAATCACAGTTTCTCATTCTGCACCTTCTGGCAATCCCATAACTCTTTTGTTGGGCCCTTTAATAGTATCTTTCATTTCTTCAATGTTGCTTTTAGCTTGACCCAGCTCTGTTTCCAGCTTTTTGTTTGTTCTCCCATACTGATAGGAAATATCTTCCAGTTCTGAAATTCTTCTGCTTCATCTGTTCTATTTTGTAAGATTCTTCAATGTACTTTTAATTTGCTCCAGTGTTCTTTATTTCTGATATATCAGCTTTTATTTGATTCATTCCTGCTATTTCCTATGTAACATATCATTTAAATTCCTTGAATTCCTGCATGTGCTTCACATTGCTATATTCACATTGTGTAATCAGTTTTCTGAATTCTGTGTGTCCCATTTATTCAATGTCTTCCTCCATTAACTCTGAGGGTGGGCAGTGCTTTTTCTCCTTTGCTGAAGAGTCTTCACTAACATTCATACTGTCTCTGTCTCTTCTTTTGGCTTTTGACATTGCTATTATAGTTGGCGAATTCTTCTCCTTAGTGATGATTTGTAAGATGAAATACCTGGCAGCCAGAAGAATCTAGCCATGACTGCTGCTGGGTCCTTGGCTGTTGCTGGGGTCTGGATCTCTGCTCACCAGCCACTATTGTGCTCTCTGTTCTCTACAACACTACTCTACGCTCACTGCTGCTTCCCTCTGTACTGAGGGTCTCCATGTACACCCCTGCCAATTGCCAGATCCCTTTCTTTTCCTGCAATCTGTCCTTGCACTTCACCCTACTGGACCTATGTCATCCAACCCTAATTTGCCTATCAGCCAGCCAGATGGTCAGGTCACTGTTGGCTGCTGCCACCTTGTGGTTGGCGGGAGCTTTCACTCTTCTCAGTACTCATGTTTTAGGGCTGGTATGTGCTGGTGTTGATTAAGTAGTTCCGCTCACAGATTTGCAAATCAGGGCCAGATAGTTCTAGCTGGAAAAGATTGGCCCTCTCCACAGACTCCCAGGAACAACAACAAAAGAAAAATGTGAAAAAAATGTGGAAAGGAAATGAACACACATTTTTCAAATGAGATCCAAATGGATATCAGACAGATGCTCAGGTACTCTAGCTGTCAGGGAGATACAAATGAAAACCACATTGAGGTGCCACCTAACTCCAGTCAGATGGGCCTACATCCAGAACTCTACTAAAAATGCCTGCTGGTGTGGAAGTGGGGAGAAAGGTACCCAAATTCACTGCTGGTGGGAGTATAGGTTAGTACAACCACTATGAAAATCAGTATGTAGGGTGCTTAGAGAATTGCCAATAAACCTGCCATATGACCCAGATATCCCACTCCTAGCAATATACCCAAACTTAATGGAAACTGCATGAGAAAGGGAGCTGTAATTCTATATTTACAGCAGCACAAGCAACAATAACAAACACATGGAAACAATCCATATGCCCGTCCAAAGAGGAGGGGTTAAAAAAACTGTTGTACATTTACTCCATGGAATATTACTCAGCCATTAAAAAGAATGAAATTAAACCATTAGCAACTAGATGCCCCCAGCTAGGGAGCATCATCTTCAGTGAAATAACTCAATCACAAGAGGACAAATAACATATGTTCTCTCTAATATAAGTAAAAGTTCATCAAATTAGGCATTTGTGTTTTCATTCTGTCACACATGCATTAATTCATCAGTGGTGTGCTGTTTCAACTCTATCATGACATATTTTTCTTTATTTTCATTTTGTCCTTGTTTTAACATCAAATCTGTTTTTTATCTTATTTTGTGGCTTATCATTTAAGGGAATATATAGAGATGGATTAATAGAGACTACGATACTCAGATGTGAATGAACAATGCAATATGCATTCCTAACATCAAGTCAAAAATGGACTCCCAATGAAATTGTTGGACATGTCTAGGCAATGGGATACTGGAGTGTCTGACATTGTCTTTACCAACAATGTTGGGGCACTCTTAGATAACAGGCTAATCAAATTATAACTTGTGATGGATGACTATATTACTGTAACAATATGGGTAAATTCGTTCTGGGATTGTGAGTTTCAGGGGTTGGTAATCTGAGACCCTACATAATTGTACCATACCATTCATACTTTTTAAAAAACTAGATAATTCATCATGAAGATCACACACATAGAAATAATGCTAGAGTGCTGGCATAGTGGCATAAGAATTGAAACTCATCACCAGAAAAGCTGCTCAATATTAGAATCAGCTCCCACATATCAACTTCCAAAAGCAGCAGAAGACGGAGCATGAGTTAGCAGCCCTGACACCTATGTTGAATAATGAGCATTGAACCAGGAGTTTCTTCCAAGTTTCCCACGTGCAGGCAGGGTACCAAAATCTTGAGCCATTTTTCACTGCTTTCCTAAGCAGTCAGCAGATTGCTGAAACACAAGTGGAGCAGTTATACACAAGCGGGCGTCCATGTGCAATGCCAGCACTAATAGGTGGAGGAATAACCATCTATACCACCATGCCAGCCCCACCCATAATCCGTCTTTCAAAAGCACATAACAAATACAATCTTTAGGTAAAAGAATTCAGATGTTTAATTCAAAGGAATTAATAGAAGAAAATATGCTATCACACAGGTACAAAGATATATTACAATGTCCTGGGAAAATATATTGTACTCATTTAAGAATCTATAAGCAGCCAAATATGCAACAGCATGACTCTGTTCAGACTGGGGTTCCTGGAAAAACAACAGCTGAAAAAAGTGATGACCTACAACACTGACACCAAATTCAGACACTGATAGCTGGAGTGTATGCAGCCCTTCATAGGACATGCCTCCAAAACTTTACCGTGGATATCCTTATACAAAAAGGCTGTGAGCTAAAGCTGTCCCCAAAACAGTGAGTACCTCAGAAGAACAAGGAAGCTTTCCAAATACTCACCCCCACATATTTCCATATTCTTTGCAACATTTTATGTCAAATTCCCACACACCCTGAATGGGAGAAAAAATGAAATCTGATTACTATTGTAAAACCAGTAAACTTGATCTCGAATTGAAGCAAACTACAACTACAATGAGCTTAATATGTTAGCATCTAATTATCCAGAAACTCCTATTCAGAGACACCTCGAGAAAAAGAAAGACAATATTTGAAGTGGAGAATACAAAGGCACGTTTGATTTTGCCTGATTACTGTGGAAACCGTGTGGCTACACCTTATCTACAGATACTATGTAATCCTTATCACTGTGAAGCAGTTTCCTGAGTTCTGTGGTCTTAAAATAAAATATCTCATAGCCCAGCAATTCTCCATGCATACATGCGGAAACTGAGACTTGGGGAAAACTGTGATGGTCCCCATGATGAATCCACTCACATAACTAGATCCCATGAGCTTTCTAGACATCTGACAGATTTAAGATACTAAAGACACCAGTCAATATATTTGCACACTTGACTATGTTTCTGAGGGGGAAAATGCATTGGTGAAAGAATGCATGTGAACTCACCTTCCAGTATGAGAGCAAAATGTGGGAAAGAGTAACAAATACCACTGCAACACACAGCACCAGCACATTATAATAATGGCACAGGGTCAGGCATTCCAGCAAGCACCTAAGACACCTCTCTCCCATATATGAGTATCTGTGCCCCATATCTGTCCCTGCATTCTCATTTTAAATTCACACTGAAACATATTGTATCCTGCAGCAAATATGGCTCAACTAACAGGGTACCTCTATTTTACTCATGAGGCCTGGATTCAGTTGAACTTCTCAACTTCTGACCAAGTGTAATCATGGATATTGCGATTCACACATCTATCAGAAAGTGGATAAATTCAAACCTTCTCCCCTGAGGAGAACTTCATCTCATAAAACTCAACATTCTATGCAAATATGTGAAGAAAAGACAGCAGTTCAAATGACACTGACCTTGCGATAGCACATGACATTACCAAGGAAAGGCAGAGGTGTTGGCCTAGGAATGCCCAGCTTCTTAAAAAGGCCATGTGTAGAGGTGCCATATCTGTAAAGTCAAGAAGTCAGGTCACAGGGGTGATACATAGAAGGGACACATGCTCAGTATCAGAATAAGAGCTGGCACTGTTTGTGGATTCATTTGGAAATGGGCCAGGCTGAGCTGGACTGCTGCATCAGCTGACAGGTGCCAGCATTAGCTGTGAATCATATTAGGCTGGACAGCAGTACACCAGGGAAGGCACAGGATTCAGTGCTGTGAACATCCCTGATTTAGGAACTAGGAGCACTCCCGTGCTGTGTTATCACCTTGGAACCCAAGAACCAGGTCTATGTGTGGAGGTGGGGCATTCTGAGCTAAACCACAGCACCCATAAGTATTCATGAGAGCCAGATGGGATGTGCACTGAGTAGAGCTAGGCTGCAGCAGAAGATAGCAAAAACCAGGGCTGAGGGCAGTCCTAGTGGAGGTCATGAAGTTGCTCAATTAGTCTGCACAACCCACTGGTATACTTCAGGCAGGCCTGGACCAAGGCACCTATCAACTCACATGAGGGATGGGGTAAAATTGAAACTGAACAAAGAGTATGGTATGTGTGCTGGCTACTGCAGGTGACAAAGTACTGGAAAATAAACACAAGAGTCAAGAATGAGGTAATCAAAATGAGGTTTCTTAGGGACTCCCAAGAAACAGCTAGGTTCAGATGCTGGACTCAAGGAAATTCACAGGATGCATGGTTCAACTTTGAAGCACATGTTTTGGACTGTACTGCCTCAGTTACTGATGCCACTATGGAGGAGAGCATGTCCAGATGCACACCAGGGTCATGACAGCAAGTTCATCTAGGCCAGCAGGGGATATCAACTGACTCACCAGAAGATGAAAACAGAACAGATTATACAATTTTGGCCAAGCATTGCATCATGTGCCTAGGTCTGTGGATGCAATAGTTGGACTTTGTCAACCAACAGACCTTGGAAAGATTTTCTCAACAGGGAGTAATGAACTCAAAAATTTTTCAGAAGTATCAAAATTACTGAAATAACTCCCTTGAGACATTCTTCCACAATTCTGGGTCTCAAAGGCATCAATCAATGACTGATCCCCATCCATGGGGTCTGAGGTAATCTAACATCAAGGAATAGCACCTCCTACATACTCCACTGCAGACTCAGGACAAAAACAAATAAAACTGAAACATATGTCACACACACACACACACACACACACACACACACACATTCTTCCATGCCTCAAACTCTCACCTTAATCAGAACCCATATGAACACGAATCACTTTCAATGATGAACAATATTAAAGGGAAATTAAAAAAAAAATAAGAAGAAAATTAAAAGTGAATTTGGTGGTGTTCTGGTTTCTTGAGGCTACTTGAAGAAAAATATCAGAATGAAAATAAATCTCTATATTAATGCCAAATTTTTAATGTCAGAGAAACTGTAATGAATAAGGAAAAGATAGTTGCAGATTGCTGCCAGGTCTGCCCTCCTCTGAAAATCACCATTCTACCTAGTGAAAGGCTGAGGAGTCAATTCACAGGAGATAGGTGGCATTAGGGGAGTTCCAGGGCTAAAGCACAGATGAATGAAAGACAAGCCTCATTACCATTCCAGATGCAAGACTAAAGGAGAGATCAGATGGACAGATACTCACAGATACAGGAGCAACAGGCTGGTAGCCACGAGAACCCAGGTTTCTAAGGAAAAGTATGGCATCAGGTCCATTGTCACTCTCTGCTGCAGCTCTGTCTGAGTGTTCTCTGCAGCTGTGTGTGCTGCTCTTTGCTGGGCTGTGCATGCACAGCTGCCCTGCCCTGTAAGCCATGATCCATTTAAGGTGACTAGGATATTTATATACTGGGGAATGAGGTGTAGCTGAAACTGCAATGAGTAGAAGATTTACTTGTGCCCTGCCTGCAATCTGGGACTCTCTCCAACTTGGCAGTTGGCAAGGAATCTTAGACACCCCTTGGTCATCTCGGTCAAGTTCATGTTCTGTGCCAGATCAATACTAAAAACAGCAACAACAACAAATAATGGACTATAAGAGCAAATCACACCCAACCTTTCTCTCCATTGCTGCCCACATTCAAATTATCTGAAATCCACACAAATAACTCACACCAAGACATCTTACTCATGAAGCTTCCCCTGACTAGAATGACCCCCTGCCCATAGAGGCTTATTTGTCCTTCAAACACCAAAACACATAGAAACCCTCCAGGTAGCATCACTCTTCATCAAACTCCTCAAGCACACAAAGCACTCTCCTCCAGGTAGCATCAGTCCCACACACACATTTGGGTCATTGTCTTCCCTGCCCTCCAGTATCACTGTCAGTTCTACCTGTGCTTTCTTTACATCACAAGCATCTCAAGGGCATGGCCTGGTCTTAGTCTCTGTTATGTCCCTAGCTTCTATCATGGTGTGACTCAACAGGTTAGTTGAGTCAGGTAATACTGCTGGACCCTGTATGCCCTTTCTCTGTGACCCTGTGGAGAACATTGCATCTTCCACAGTGAGAGGAGCTATCAGTGTCTCAGTTCCCATGACTGAACATTGTGGGTGATCCACCAGGATTCTGCTGCCACAAGAATTCCTGAAGACTGCCCTTGATGCAACCATGGCTGCCTTGAGCTACATCAATTCAGGCTGTGTTGTGTGCACTCAGAACCTTGCAGTACACTAATTAGATTTCATTCACATTGGTTCTCTCACTACAGGAAGATTATGTATCCAAAAGAATGGGTGTGACAAAAACACAACAGAACAGCCCACATGTCCACATGGACATCAAGGCTGTGGCAGATGTCACCTTAGGTAGCACAGACTACACCCAGATCTTTAAAGATATAACTTAGAACTTCTTCTTTGGGACAAGAGGGTTAGAAGAACATACCATCTATTTTCCTAGTCAGTAGGGGGTTTATTGATGGATGATAAATCCTGACCCTTAATCTGGTATGGAAGCCTGCCTACAGAGGATGGGAGAAGGCATAGGGTGTCCATTCCACCCTCCTTACACTGCTGCAAAGTTACTGAGAAAAAAGGACGAGCAGGACCTTATCATTACTGCTCATGTTCTAGTGCCTCTAGAACAATGTCTCTTCTGATAGACAACTCCTATGCCTCTCCACAGCACTGCGTGGCTACCAAGTGTCTCTCACCTTTCTTAATCAATCCTCATTGCAGCCCTAGGAGATAATTAGTAATGAGACTGTGCTGGTACCCACTTTGTCATTGTGGAATCAAACTGATGGAAGAGAGACTTCTCCAAACAATTAAAACAAAAAGCCATAGTGACTCATTCACAATCTTGGCCAGAGGAGTGGTAAGCTAGCACCTAGCCTTCCCTGCTCAGTGCGAGTGACTTGTGCCCTTGGCAGGTTGGACTACAGCAATGGCAGCATTAGCTGCAGCTATGGGAGCTGAGAAGCTAGGTGTTAAGAGGTCCCAGAAGCATCTGAGGATGCCGCTTCACCACCTTCAGCCTCTTGCAGGCAGTCTCCATCCTGGGTGCTGAGGCAGGGAAAGGCACTTGCCTCGGGAGCCATGAGCACAGCCCTGATTGTTTTGAAACCACCCTCCATCTCAGCACACACGTTTGGGCCTCACTCATTGTTAGACTACTCTACAGGGAAGCAGTGGAGGATGCACCTGCTATTGTGCTGACCCACGCTTTTTTATTTTTCCGCATTTTTCAATTTTGTTTTTCTTCTCTTTCAGCCAGTGGTAGTAGGCATCAGAGCAGGCCGTCTTCTAAGCTGAAGCTGCAGCAGCTCCTCTGGCTCCATCATGTCCATGGAAGGGCACTTCAGGAATCCATTGAGTAATCCTGGGAGAGTAGAGCATTAGAAAGACATTCTTGATCACCAGATTCATGTATGATGTTTTTGACAACACCTACCAGACAACAATTGGCATTGGTTTTATACCAAAAACAATGTATTTGCAGGATTGAGCAATGAGGCTACAGTGGGGGAATACTAAGAATCAGGAACGTTTCCATAGCCTCATTCCACTTACTTTCACAATTCTGCTGCAGCCATAGTAGTTTATGATATTACTAGTGTCAATTTCATCCAGCAAACTACAAAATGGATTGACGATGTCAGAACAGAATAAAGTGGTGTTATCATTATGCTAGAATGAAATGAAACAGATGTTGTTGACAAGAAGCTAGTGTCTACTGAGGAGGGAGAGAGGAAAGCCCAAGATCTGAATGTCATGTTTATTGAAACTAATGGAAAAGCAGGATAAACATAAAGCAGCTCTTCCAATGAGTGGCAGCAACTTTGACTGGAATGGAAAGCACACAGGACAGAAGCAGAGAAGACATGATTGACATAAAACTGGAAAAGCCTCAGGACGAGCCAGTCGGCAAATGCTGTTCCTGCTAATACTGACTGCACCTACACTTTGTGCTACTCTAGAAGCCCACTGCCTTGGCCTGCTTCCTCTCATTGACTGCAGTGTGAATATTGGCTTGAACCTTTGCCCTCCAGTAACAACATATAACAACTCATCATTGCTGCCTGTCTCATGCAGATGATCTGATAGCTTCACAAGTATAAAAAAAGTCAGTGTCTTAATTACTTGTACTTTACACAGAACCAAACAATTCAGCATATTCCAGCGATAACTTTAAAACTTAGATACATTTTCTTAACATTTTTCCTTTTTTAACGTTATCATAATGTACTACAATGTGGAGAGTGGGGTGTCGAAGCTGCTCCCAGGATTAGGAAAGGCCATTGCAGGATGGTAGCTGGCCCAGGTCAAGGATGCAGAATTGGTCTCACAAGCAGATAAACTGGAAGTAACAGGGATAAGCTGATGCCCTCACTGTAATTATGTCATGGTTACTGGCATATCTGGTAGCACCAAGTGGACCCATGAGGACAAGTCATTGGTGTAGAGTGGTATAAAATCAGCCACCTAAAGCTGAAACATGAAATGAGAAGAATGGAGCAGCTGAGACAAGTAGAATAGCTAAGATCTTCAGGGAGAAAAGCTAAGGTGTATGGGGAGAAAAAGCAGAGAGGGGTGCAAAAGCAATAAGCCCTACGGAAAGAATAGAGCACCAGAGGTGGTACAAAAGCAACTACAAGGAGTAAAATGGAAAGAAAAGTAGTGGAGAGTGGGCTAGAGAAGCAGGGAGAAAAGCTAAGACCAAATCGCAGACACTTTTGGCATTAAGGGGTCCGGTTGCAGTTCTGGCTTTTCCCAGACCCTCAAGAGTGTGCTTTGTAGGTAGTGTCGTTGCTGGTCAGAGACATTACCAAATGATGGAAATTTCAGCAATAGTATCAGCGTGGCTTGGTTAAGAAGCAGAGAGCTCACAACAGCACTTGGCCGACCTCCTTGAGCTCTCCATGCTTTCCTCACCTTCATTTAGTTACCATTCCCTGTTCTTACCCTTTCACCTTCCCCCAAAACAGATAGCAGAAAGCAAAGCAACAGTCTGTCCAGGCTTATTGGAATTATCCCTAAATGTTATAGACTTTGTTTGCTCTAGGAAAAGGGCCAAGACATCCAGCATGACTAAGGAGCACGATAGGAATTACTTGAACTTTCTTTGAAGTCAAACACAGCAGTCATGGTAGGCAGTGCTTAAGTGAGGGAAGGCTCTGGTGCATCTTCAGATGAGTCCTGAGGAACATCCTGAGTACTTACAAGTAGAACCAAAGATAGATTTCCAACAGAAACAAAAGAACCCTTTCATACCTATTTACTTACACTTTTGGAGAGAAAAGAAACACAGTGCTTCAGAACAGATTTTTTAATATTTAATTCTACAGAGTAAATCATAAAATACTTATGGATTTTTCTCTCCAACCTCTTCCTCATCATCCTCCCTGAGAAACTCATAAGATTCTTTAAAATAAAATTATTTGCTTTTTGGAAAGTCAGATGCACAGAGAAGAGGAGAGACAGAAAGGAAAACCTTCTGTCCGATGATTCACTCCCCAAGTGAGCGCAACGGCCAATGCTATGCCGATACGAAGCCTGGATCCAGAAACTTGTTCCAGGTATCACACAGGGGTGCAGGGTCCCAAGACTTTGGACTGTCCTAGACTGTTTTCCCAGGCCACATGCAGGGAGCTGGATGGGAAGTGGAGCTGCCAGGATTGGAACCAGCACCAATATGGGATCCTGGCACATTCAAGGTGAGGACTTTAGCCACGAGGCCACGCCACTGGGCCCAAATGTCATAAGATTCTAATGAATTTATTTCTCTCAGGATTTTTAAATTCTCAAGGTAACATTATTCTGGGGAATAGCCGGCCTTTTTGAACTATAAAGTTTGAATTCACTTCTTTTTTTTGTTAATACTATGAAGGCAAGGCACTATATAAGTAAAATCAAATGTAGAATCCCTGGGTAACACACCATAGAAATCTGCCCTGAGGACAAAACTCTGCTAACCAGAATTAAAATGATCAAGAACAAAATTACAAACAGAGGCACAATGAATGGTACTGAAGACTCTCCTACAAAGAAGCAAATGCCTTTGCCAAACTCAGAGTTAGCTTAAGAATACATTGACAAAATGAGGCATATAGAATTTCAAACACACATTATAAAGCTTCTTATCAACAATGAGAAACACATGCAGGAGTTCAAGGAATTTAAGGAGTGTGTCACACAGGAAATAGCAACACTGAAACAAAATCAAGCCAAATTATTGAAAATGAAAGCTGCAATAGAGCAAATTAAAACTCCAGTGGGAAGTCTCAATAATAAAATGAAGAGGCAGAAGAAAGAATCTCAGAATTTCTTGTCACAAGTGGAAAACAATCAAATTGCTGAAAGCAAACCTGGGTCAAGCTAAAAAATACTCAAACTTAAACAGTGAAAAATAGGAGTTATGGGAGTTCGAGAAGGTACAGAAAGATAAGTTTAAAATGCATTTAATGAAATAATATGGGAAAGTTACCATAATCTGGAAAAAGAATTGGGAAACAATATTCAGGAGGGGCACAGAACTCTCAAGCTCTCTTCAAACCAACACAAGGAAAAGATTCTTAAATCTGCCTTTTAAAAATACCAATTGACATATAGAGAAATGGCAATCAGATTCACAGCTGACCCCTCACAGGAAACTCTACAGGCAAGAAGAGAATGAAGCAACATATTCCAGATTCTAAAAGCTAAACAAAGAAAAAAGCCTGCCCAGAATAAAGTATCCAGCAACTCTCTGTTTTCTCTCAAAATGAAATAAGGGCCTGGCGTGGTCGTCTCACAGTCTCACACAGTTAAGGTCCTTCCCTTGTATGTGCTGGGATCCCTACGGGCAACAGTTCCTATCCAAGAGGCCCTGATTCCTATCCAGCTCCCTGCTTGTGGCCTGGAAAAGCACTCAAGGACAGCTCAAAGCCTGGACAAAAGCAGTTTCCTGGCCTGAATATGACACAGTACTACAACACCAAATGGGACGTGGTGGAGAAAGAGTAGGACTCGTGCACCTACTATGAGTGGCACTACCCACCTTGCACAGTGATCAAGAAGCAGCTCCAGGAGGTCAACATCTGAAGGGACTGCTAGGTGGCATGATACTGCAGCTCCCAGTGCCAGCAGAAAGACTGGCCGGCCCATAAGAAGCACTGTCGGGAGAGAAACCGCACCTGCCTGCAGGAGCTGAAGCCCAAGATATCACTGGGTTGTGGAGCTGTTCCTCGAATGCACCATGAGACTAGTGCCTGGACCAGATGGCACACATGAGTCATGGTGAGGCCAGCAAACAACTGCCAGGTTGGGATAACCCTGGTGGCCTCGTTAGTTATATGTTAGTATGTTTGTAAGCATGTACAGTTTTGGGGGACAAGGGCAGAATTGACGAATTCTGTGGCCTGGGAAAGCAGTCAACAATACTCCAAACCTTGGGACCCTGCACCTGCATTGGAGACCAAGAGGAGGCCCCTGGATCCTAGCTTCAGATTGGTTCAGCTCCGGCCATTGCAGCCACTTGGAGAATGAGTCATCAGAAAGATCTTCCTGTCTGCCTCTCCTTCCATCTGTATATCTGACTTTGCAACAAAATACATAAATTTTTTTAAAAAACATTTTTGTTGCCTCCAGAAGACACACGACATCTTATCAACAAAGATCAGCAGAAACTGTGTCACTTGGATTTTGATGTTTTGGTCTTTATTTAATTTTCTTCAAAACAGTTTTTTTCTTCTCATATCATCTTCACTGGCTTATAGGTCATACAGTAACATCATTTTCTTCATCATGGTTCTTGAGTTTCTTTGTCATTTCCTCAGTGATGCATTAGTCATTCAGTCTCATGTTATTTAACTTCATGGCATTGTGAACTTGAGTAGAGGACGCAGCAGTTCAAGTTTTAATTTTAAAACCAAATGAAATGTTGGAAGTTTGTTGAGATTAGACTATTGACCTTGTTCCTGATCACCTGACTTAAGCAGTTCTGTTTATCACATTGATGCTTTGCTCAGCAGTGTGAGCACAAGCTCCCAGGGACCATCATATCCTATCTATTCCCTCCTGGGCAGTTAATCCTCCTGCTTTCCCTACCACTCCTCATAAAAATGAAATGTACTAGAAAGAGGGAGTCAGTCTATCCTTGTGAGAAGATGACATGATTCTTTCCAGCGCAGAAACCTATTGGCAAAGTTGCAGGAGAGAAAAATCAATACCTACAAATCAATAGCTTTTGATTTTCTAAAATATTCCATGGCTGAAAAAGAATTTGTAAGCCCTATGCATAATAGATTCAAAAATTTTATTATCTTGAAGTATAATTAACAGGGATCTGAGAGATTGCTATGATAAAAATTACATAATACCTCTAACAAAGAAAATGCCTTTTGAATAACAATTAAATAATAAATATCCTTTGAAAAACAAAAATGACAAAACATTAAAGAGAAGACACAAACATGGAAAAAATCCCGTTTGTGGACTTTTAAAAATAATATCACCAATATGTCCAGATAAACCAAAACAAAATTTACATATTCAATACAATTCCAATCAAAATGGATACAACTTTCTTCTCAGAATTGGATAAAATGATACTGAACTTCACATGCAAGGGGAACAACACAGAGGAAAATCAAGCCACCCCTTCACCTGCAGGGCCAGCACCCCATATGTGCACCACTTCATGTCTCTGCTGCTCTACCTTCTATCCAGATATCCATGAGATCTGTAAAAGCAGTGGAGAATGGCTTAAGCCTTTGGTCCTTGAACTCACATGGAAAACCAAAGTAGGCTGCTAGATCCTGGCTTCAGCTCCAGGTACTGCAACCATCCAGGGAGTGAACCAACAGATGGAAGATATCTCTCTTTGTCTCTACTTCTCTGTTTCTACAGATAAAATAAATACCTCTTTTTAAAGTATTCATAATTAGATCATCATCCCATAGCAAACACCAGGTTCTTATCCGGGCACAGTGTAACATAGTCGTTCCATTACCAATCCAGCTCCCTGCTTATGAAGTGGGGAAGCAGCAAACCATGGCCCAAAACTTTGGGACTCTACAATCGTAGGAAGACCCCTAAGAAGCTCTTGCAAACCAACTTCAAATGCGTTCAGCTCTGGCTGTTGTGGCCATTCAGGAGTGAAACAGAACATGAAACATCTGTCTCTCCTTCTCTCTGTAAATCCTCTTTTCAAATTAAAAAAAAAATCTTTAAAACAACAAAAACAGACTGGTTCAGCACAAACATAAACACTGAGTCCAAAGGAACAGAAAAGACATCCTAGAAAGAGAACTACAATCAAACCAACTAATTACAAATTATTAATAATTACATATATCGCCTATGTTCTTATGGGACTGCCTCTCTCTCTTCTGTCATTTGAATATTAAACAATGACCTCAACTGAAAACATGAAGACGAAGAGGTTCCGGCTATGATAGAATATTATTCAAGGCAGGGAAAAATATGAACAACAGAAAATTGGTGCAGCTGAGAGTGCAAAGAGAAAGGGACAGAGTTAAGAAGAGGGGGAACCAGGAAGTATAGAATTGCAGGGAAAGGTGTCTGAAGCTCCCTGAATTCAGTGTGAACAACATGATTCACACAATTCAGAACACCAACTCAAAAAAAAAAGTGAAGAGGGCAACCTGCACCCAGAGCTGCCAAAGGCAGATACCAGCTGGACCATACAGACTCTAAATCTGGTGAGTCACAAATCCAGGCAGGGAAGAAGCCAGTGGAAGCCCAGCCAACCCATAAGAGATGGAGGAAGGAAGAAAGACTCTTAGGTCAGGATATTCGTGGGATTAAAAAAAAAATTCGCACCAGAGAGAACTGCTCCGGAAGTATTGCCCTGAGAAGCCTCTTGTGAAGGATGAATGCCTTTGGGGAATAGAGAGTTGGGAAGGGAACTATGTGGGTTGGAGGTGCTCAGAGAGAGCCACAAGCCTATCCCCACCCAAGCACACTCAGACTTGAGCTGTACAGAAGGATGTCTGAATTGCCCAAAACACAGACACAAGGGCCCCCAGGGTCAGAACTTTCTCTCATAGTACCAGACTCTTAAGGTGCACTTAAGTAAGCACCATAGCAATACCCAACCAACCACAGGGAACCCAGTGGTAGAGGTACAAATTTCAGGACACAGTCACCAAATTCCCCACCCTTGCTTGAACATGGAGAACCATGCTGCTGTCTGCACACAGTGTGGCAGTAGCTGCACCACACCCACTCTAGGCAACTGTACTGCCAGCAGAGGCTGTGGACAAAGGGCTGACACACAAAATCCGTGTAAAGCCCCAACTGCTGAGGAGAGAGAAACCAAGAGTCGCCCACAAGATGGCAGCAGCTGACAGACACACTGGTAACCAGGCTAACTGATGGGCCCCAACAATCCACAGAGCAACAAACAGACACAGTGGTCCCAGAAACCCCAAAAGCACATCAAAGGCTGAAATTCCAAAACAACAATGCAATGGAGAGAAGCATCAGAAAAAGTAATTATTCAGAGGAAAGAGCCAGCATTCCCTGCAAAATGATGAAAAAAAAAAAAAAACAAAAAAACAAAAAACCTCAGTGCCTGAGTTGCGAGAAGAAGACACTGAGGAGCTACCAGATAAGTTATATAAAAAAGAATCATGGAATTCCTCAGAGACAGTGAAAGGCGCTGGGAAGAGTTCAAGTAATTAAAAAATAACATTATCACAGAAATTAAGCAGGTCAAACATGAAACTTCACAAGTGAAAATCACGGTCACATGCTTAACAACAGAATGAGTGCTGCAGAGGAAAGATGTTGAGATGCACTGGTGACACAGGGGTGCCCAGGGCCCCAGTGAACAGAAGAGCCAGGTGGAACATACCTTGAAATTGAGGTGGCTGTAACACCAGTGCTGTGGGGGCAACCAGAGTCCCCGTGTACATAGGGGCCACGTGGAGTGTGCCTTGAATTTGCATGTTGATGGGGGAATCAGGGGTAGGAAATCCCAGCAGAGGCCCCTGGCATCTTGACACTGATAGCTAAAGACAGAACTCTTTGTGAGTACAAGGACCTAGCAAAACCATGAGGGTGCCAAAAGGCCAAGTGGCAGTGGTGAATGAGAGCACAGGGATTGAGAGTAGTGTGCCCCAAACCTACTCCCTCCCAAGGCCTGAGATGTGCTTCCTCACAGGCCTGAAATGTGCTGAGGGTGTTCCAAATCCATCCAGAGCAGAGACAAGTGGTCCCAAAGCTACAAAATGTGGTTAGTGCACCTCACCACTGAAGATGCATACGAGACAACGTCATAGCCAACAGACCAGAGGAAACCAGGCTACAGAGGGTTATATACATCCAGGGGTAATACAAAGCAACTCAGTCCACCACCCCCACCAGTCATTCCCAATAGAACTCCAAGAAATACTCTTCTGTCTGCACACCAAGTAGCAGTAACTGGACCACACCTACTCCAGGCTACTGCACTGAGTTCAGAAACTATGGATAAGCAAGTCAGAGAATAAATTCCCCAAAACAGCAAGAAAGCACAACACAATGGGGAGAGGTATCAGAAAAAGTTATGATTCAGACGAGAGAACCAGCACTCAACACCCCCCCCCCAAAAAAAAGACTAAAAACCAATATCAGTTTTGGAGTTGCAAGATAAGTACTACCAGACAAGGAATTCAAAAAAATAATTATAAAATTCATCAGAGACAGTGAGAAGCACTGGGAAGTCTTCAAGGAATTCAAAAAGCACATAGTCACAGAAATAAAACAAGCCAAAAGCAAGATCCTTGAGGTAGAGTGCAAAGTTGGGAGCTTAACCAACAGAATAAATACAGCCAAAGCTAGAATCTCTAAAACGGGCCCAGCTGCTGGTGGGTCTCAGGACGGGGCATCGCATGCCTAGATCCCAGTTAAATAGCCAATATGTGCATGTGGTGAGCTGTCCCTCATCCTGGCTGGGCTCCAGGGGTTGCTCCTTTCAGGGTGAGTACACCAAGAGGGGTGGTCTCCATGACTGGACAGGTCTGAGGCCAGCCTGCCACCCTCATGGGGCAGTGAATGGGATTGGGGCGGGGCGCGACCTTGGGCCTGGGAGTTAAAACTTTCAGCTGCCTACCGGCAGCTGGTGATCTCAGGACAGGGCGTTTCATGCCTGGATCCCAGACGACAGCCACCATGTGCATGTGTTGAGCTGTCAGTGTGAGAGTCCAGGCTAAAGCCCCAGACATCAGGATGCAAGCTACTCAACCCCCAGAGAATGACAAAGAGTCTCACTGGTAATGCAAACAGCAAACAGAGATTATTGCGCCAGCAGGCTGGGGCCAGATTGTGCTTGGGGCACATAGGCCAGCGAAGCGGGGTGGTCGGACGCCGAACAGCCCAAGACAGCTTTTTTTTTTTTAATTGTTGTTAACATTGTATTATGTGATACAGTTTTATAGACACTGGGGATTCCCCCCACCCCTCCCACACACCTGCCCCAATAGTGGATTCCTCCACCTTGTTGCATAACCACAGTTCAACTTCAGTTGAGATTCCTTCATTGTAAGCATATACTTAGCATAAAGTCCAGCATCTTATTGTCCAGATAAGTTCAGTGGCCTCTTGGGGAGACCTTCTATGGTCTGAAGGTAGAGCTAACAGAGTAAAGTTCCGGTCAGTTAAAAGCCCCAACAAAACCTCAGCATCAATATACAACATTATGGAATTAATTGACATAGTATTGAGTAAACAATATGTTACAAATAATGCAAGTTCAATTCTTCAAAACATCTGGGTTGAGACAGTATCAATGACAGGTTCAAAAAATAACAAACAACCAAACAAAAATTACAGGTTAAATCAAGGCAAACATGTGATATCTAACCTTTTGGGATTCGCTCATTTCCCTTAGCATTGTAGTTTCCAGTTGGGCCCATTTAGCCACAAAGAACTGCATTTTGTTTTTTTTAATAGCTGAGTAGTATTCCATGGAGTAGATGAACCAAAGCTTTCTTATCCAATCTTCTGCTGATGGGCATTTCGGTTGCTTCCATGTTTTTGCAATTACTGATTGTGCTGCTATGAACATAGGGATGCATGTTGGTTTGTCGTAAAACAGGTGTTTTGGATATATTCCTAGGAGTGCTATTGCTGGGTCATATGGTATGCAGATTTTGAGTTGTTTGAGTGTTCTCCAGACTGATTTCCATAAAGGCTGTACCAATTTGCAGCTCCACTAGCAGTGGAGTAGGGTTCCCTTCCCCCGCATCCTCGCCAACAAGCGTCGTTGGTGTTCTTGTTTATGTGGGCCAATCTTACTGGTGTTAGGTGGTACCTCATCGATGTTTTAATTTGGATTTCCCTTATTGCTAGGGAGCTGGAACATTTTTTCATATGTTTGTTTGCCATTTGGACTTGTTCCTTTGTGAAATGTTTGCCCATTTCCCGTGCCCATTTCTTGAGTGGCTTGTTTGTTTTGGTTTTTTGGTTGTTTTGAAGTTCTTTGTATATCCTGGAAATTAGCCCCCTATCGCCTATATCGTGTGCAAAGATCTTCTCCCACTCTGTGGGTTGCTTTTTTACTTTGTTGATTGTTTCCCTTGCTGTACAGAAGCTTCTTAGTTTGATGAGATCCCATTTGTTTATTCTGTTCTCAACTGCTATTGCTTTTGGTGTCCTTCTTAGAAAGTCGGGACCTACTCCTAGGTCTTGCAGGGTATTTCCTACATTTTCTTGCAAGAGTTTGAAGGTTTCTGGATGTAGGTTTAGGTCTTTTATCCATGTAGATTGGATCTTAGTGTATGGTGATAGATGTGGGTCTATCTTTTTGTTTCTACAGGCTATCAGCCAGTTGTCCCAACAACATTTACTAAAGAGGCCTTCCCATTTGCTTGGACTGTCATTGGTCTTTTTGTCAAAGATTAATTGGCTGTATCTGTGTGGGTTCCCTTTTGGTGCTTCTATTCTATTCCATTGATCTTCCTTTCTATCTTTGTGCCAGTACCAGGCTGTTTTGATAACCACTGCTCTATAGTATGTCCAGAGGTCCGGGATTGTGATTTCCCCTGCTAACTTCTTATTTTTCAGGATGGTTCTAGCTATTCGTGAAGTTTTGTGTTTCCAGATGAACTTTTGAATCATTGTATCCAGTTCCTAGAAGAATGTTTTGGGCAATTTGATTGGAATTGCGTTGAAAATGTATATTGCTTGTGGTAGTATAGACATTTTAATGATATTGATTTTGCCTATCCAGGAGCATGGGATGTTATTCCATCTTTTGAGGTCTTGTTCAATTTCTTTTTCGAATAGTTTGTAGTTTTCTTCGAGTAGGTCTCCTACACTTTTGGTTAGATTTATTCCCAGATACTTCATACTTCTCTCCGCTGTTTTGAATGGTATCCTGTTGGTTAGATCTTCTTCCATCTTGGTATTATTTGCGTACACTATGGCTGTTGATTTTTGTTCATTAATTTTGTACCCCGCCACTCTGCCAAACTCTCGTTAAGTTCTAGTAGTTTCTGTATTGAGTCTCCTGGTTTTTCTATGTATAGGATTATGTCATCTGCGTATAGTGAAAGCTTGACTTCTTCGTTTCATATTCGTATGCCTTTGATTTCTTTTTCTTGTCTTATGGCCTCTGCAAGTACCTCTAGGACTATGTTGAATAGCAGTGGTGATAGCGGGCATCCTTGTCTTGTTCCAGATCGCAGTGGGAAGGGTTCTATGTGTTCTCCATTCAGTATGATACTGGCATTGGGTTTTTCATAAATTGCTTTGATTATGTTGTGGATGTTTCCATCTATGCCTACTTTGGCTAGAGTTTTTAGCATGAAGAGGTGTTGGATTTTGTCGAAAGCTTTTTCTGCATCTATTGAAACTATTACATGGTTCTTGTTTTGCAGTTTTTGGATATGGTTTATAACATTTATGGATTTCTGAATGTTGAACTATCCCTGCATTCCAGGGATGAATCCTACTTGATCCGGATGAATGATCTGTCTGATGACTTTTTGAATTCTATTGGCTAGGATTTTGTTGAGAATTTTAGCATCAATGTTCATCAGAGAAATAGGTCTGTAGTTTTCCTTCTCTGACGGTTCTCCGTCCGGTTTGGGGATTAAGGTGATGTTGGCTTCATAGAATGAGTTTGGAAGGGTTGCTTTCTTTCTCTATTGTTTTGAAGAGCTTGTAGAGGATTGGGGTTAGTTCTGTTCGGAATGTTTTGTAGAATTCTGTAGTGAAGCCGTCTGGGCCTGGGCTTTTCTTCATTGGGAGATCCTTGATGACTGCTTCAATCTCTGCCTTGGTTATGGGTTTATTTAATTCTTCAGTTGCCTCCGGACTAAGTTTTGGTAAGTGGTGGGAGTCCAAGAACTTTTCCATTTCTTGGTGATCCTCAAATTTGTTGGAGTACAGTTCTTTGTAGTAATTTCTAATTATTTTCTTAATAGTTGCAGTGTCTGTTGTTATGTTGCCTTTGTCATCTTTAATGCTGTTGATTCTCACTTTCTCTTGTTTTTTTTTTTGGTCAATCGGGCCAGTGGAGTGTCTATTTTGTTTATTTTCTGAAAAAACCAACTTTTTGATTTGTTGATTTTATGTATAGTTTTTTTGATTTCTATTTGGTTTATCTCCTCCCTTGTTTTGATGATTTCTTGTTTCCTATTGTGCGTGGGACTCTTCTGCTGCTGTTTTTCCAGATCCTGGAGGTGTGTGGTTAGTTCCTGTATTTGGCGTCTTTCTTGGGCCTTGACGTGGGCTTCGATTGTGAAGCATCTACCTCGTAGCACTGCTTTGGTAGTGTATCACAAGTTTTGGAATGTTGTATCAGAGTTTTCATTGGTTTCCATAAATTTTTTGATCTCATCTTTAATTTCTTCTCTGACCCATTGTTCGTTTAATAGCATATTGTTCAATTTCCAAGAGTGCCTATACTTCCTGGGGAGTTTTGAGTTGTTGATTTCCAGTTTCATCCCATGGTGGTCTGAGAGGGTACATGGTATGATACTAATGTTTTGGAAGTTGTTTAGATTCGCTTTATGTCCTATCATGTGGTCGATTCTGGAGAAGGTGCCATGCACCGCTGAGAAGAATGTATAGTCTGTGGCCTTAGGATAAAAAGTTCTATATATGTCTACTAAGTCCAGTTGTTCTATTGTTTGTGTGAGCTCTGTTGTTTCTTTGTTGAGTTTTTGTTTCGTAGACCGGTCCATTGATGTTAAAGGCGTGTTGAGATCGCTTACAAGAATTGTGTGGGTATCTATGTCTTCTCTTAAGTCTGTAAGTAATTGCTTTACGTAAGTAGGTGCATTAAGATTTGGTGCATAAACATTAATGATGGTGATTGCTTCTTGATGGATCATTCCTTTCACCAGTATAAAATGGCCTTCCCTGTCTCTTTTGATGTTAGTTAGATTGAAATCTATCTCGTCTGAAATTAGGATAGCTACCCCAGCTTTTTTTTCTCGTCTATTGGCGTGAAATATCTTTTTCCATCCCTTCACTTTCAGTTTCTTTGCATCCTTTCTGGTTAGATGCGTTTCTTGTAGGCAACAGATGGTTGGGTCTTGTTTGATGATCCATTCTATTAATCTCTGTCTTTTGATTGGTGAATTTAGACCATTTGTGTTGAGAGTTAAAATTGAGAGGTTGCAATTTTGCCCTGCCATGTGATTGTGTTTTGTATGTGTTGTTGCCTATGTAATTGCCTTGTTTGTGCGGCCTTTAGTTTGGAGACCTTCTTATTTGCCAACTTTGTTTGTGGTTTGCCTCCTTTTTTTCCAGGACTAGCGCATTTCTAAGGAGACTTTGCAGAGCTGGTTTTGTGTAGACATATTCTTCTAGTTTTTCTTTGCTATTGAAGTATCTGATTTCGTTCTCATATACAAATGAGATCTTTGCTGGGTAGATTATTCTTGGTTGACAGTTGTTTTGTTTCAGGACTTGGAAGATCTTTGTCCATTCTCTCCTTGCTTGTAGGGTCTCTTCGGAGAAGTCAGCAGTGATTCTGATGGGTTTTCCCCTGTATGTGATCTTTTCTCTACTTCGTACTTGTCTCAGGATTCCTTCTTTGTTTTCATTGGAGTAGAACTTGAGCACCGTGTGTCTGGGTGAAGATCTCTTTGGATCATGTCTGTTGGGAGTTCTCTGTCCATCCTGTATGCGGGGTGGATTCGTGTTCCAAGTGTTTTGGAAATTTTCCTGTATAATTTCGGCAAGCACTGCTTGCATTCCTGATTCTCTTTCTACTCCTTCGGAGAGGCCGATGATCCGAATATTCAATTTTCTAAGGTAATCCTTCATCTCTTGCATCATTTTATTAGTTTTGCTGAGGTTTGTCTCCAGCTGTTTAATTCGCTGGGCACCTTCATTTTGCGTGTCTTCCGTTTCAGAGATCCTTTCCTCTGCCACATTTATTCTGTTGATCAGGCTTTCAATTTTGCGTTCCTGGGCATCCAGTTTGGTTTTGATTTGTTGTATTTCAGCGATTATGCGGTTCTTGAAGTCTTCCCTCTTCATGTCCTTGTCTCTGATAAATTTTAGCATTATTTTCTTAAATTCCTTTTCTGGTAACTCTTCCATGTCTTCATCTTGCATCTCCGATATTGATAATGGCTTTTGGCCCTTGTTTGGTGGGGTGTTGGCTCTTTCATCTGGAGCACAACTTTTTCTGGTGGTTTTTTTTGTTTGTTTGTTTGTTTGTTTGTTTGTTTGTTTTTTGAAAGTGGGTAATATCATTGTTTCCACACTAATATAATCATTTTGCCCTGTATCTAGGGTAAGGGGAGTAACAAAGGGGAAAGCCCCACCCTACCTCCCACCCATCCCCCATCCCCAGCATGAGGCGCACTCCAAGGGTCCTGCTCATACAGTTTTGATAGTTCATCCGTTCTGGATTGCTGCCAATCTCTCCGTCCCAACCATAATGAAACCTATTCAGAGTCCACTGGCTGACAGTCTCTTGATGGTTGGGGTTCCAAGATAGGCAGTTCAGTTTGAGAAATATCCAAAGAAACTTCATCTGAGTTGATCCCAGATCTGATTCTTGAGTGAATTTGCTAGTACAGACTCCAACACTGTTCGTCACACCAATCAGCTTATGCATATGCTGGTCGTTGCGATTGCTGGGTCCGTTCGGCTTCCAGCCCTGTCTTCCTTGTGAACCAACAGGTATTGTAGTCCAGCTCGATTCTACCCACTTCATACTTGGTCTTCATGCAAACCAGTTGGAGCTGCAGCCTAGTTGGGGCGACTCCCCAAAACCCCTACCAGTTCTGCCCCCTACCCTGGTTCCCATGCTTGCCAGTATGCACTGCAGGCTTTTCCAGTCTGTCCCACATCCCAATTAGCTCTCGCACACGTCAATGGACATTGAAGCCTGGTTCAACCCAACCAACCTATTATCCAGCCCACATACATACTGGCAGGTGCCTTTCTGTCAAGCCACCCCTGCTCCTAGCCTGGATTTCGTGCTGTCCAGTGAGGGTGGTAACCCTGAAGGAGGTGCCCACTATTTCCCTACTATGCCACACCCACTCCCAGAGTATGCAGTCTCCAGGTGGTTTTGGCATTTGACTTGACAGAATTAGCTCCTAGTACCAGCCTCTGCCAGCTAATGCTGTGGCTAAACCCAAACACCCCTCAACCCACTTTAATTTTAACTTGCACCAGTCAGAACAGTCAGCCCACAGGTGCTGTAGCCCTGCCTAGTCTGAACTGCCCCCATCCGTATTCACACTTTCCAATGGAAGTAGTTATCCAGCAGGGGTGCCCACGTTCCCCTGTTGGCTTTGCCTCCTCCCTGATTGTCACATGTGCTGTTTGTGTGCTGCAGCCACATCTGGTATGGCTCATCTCACCTTGGCATTACTTGTTGTGTACTGGTATGTGTTGCAACCGAACCTGGCTCGACCCACACTCTGTTCTGGTGCTCGGATTCACCAGAAGGTAATGTGAACAGATTCAGGCTGGTCTGCCCCCAACCCATGCCATGTGTATGCCAGTGGGATAATTTTCATTGCCTGTTCTGGGTTGTTTCCTATTGTGCTTCTTGCGCTTACCTGCATGGGACTGTGTCCTGCCAGAGAAGTTGCCCAGGCTCCTCCACCAGATCCTCTCCCAAAGCCAGTTTTTGCGCATAACAGTGGGTCCATGTGCCAGCACTACTCAGTTCACCTGCTATCCTAGGAGGAACAGTGGCTTTTCCTGCCTGGCCTCCGACCCAAGCTGGTTCTTGTTGTTGGATATTTCAACCCAGCCACGGCTCTTCCATACCGCTACCAAGCTCACACATGGTTCAGTAAGGGCTGAGACCTAACCTAGTCTGTCACACAACCCTCCCCGGCCCTCCAGAACACCAGATGGTGTTGGAATTTGGCCTGGCTTGGTGCTTCCCATCCCAGTCCACAATTGTGCCAAGTGAGATTATGATTGTATCCTGATCAGAATGTAGCCTCAGTTCCAGCCCATGCACTCCTTGGTGGGAAACTCAACCCAGCTAGGGTGTCCCGTTATTTCCCCAACCAGGCCTCTGCCCTGCCATAGAGCAGGTGTAGGCCGGTGGTTGTTCTGTCTCCGCTTGGCAGAGCCCCTCACTTGTCCTGGCCCCTTGGATGCTGTGGCTTAGTGCCTCTGCCTCACACAGATCAGTATGTGCAAGGACCTACCTGGCATGAGCTGTGCTCCAACCTGATTTCTGTTGTTACTTGTGAGTTAAGATTTGTTCAGCCCTGCCCATTCTGCCCCCTTCCAGTGGCAGCCCAGCCCACCCCACATCCTGTTTAAAGATGCACATTTGGGTGCTGCTGCCTTGACCTACCCTGACTGTTGTGGATTCCTTTACCCATGAGTGATGGCAGATGGTGTGGTCACACCTAGCTTAGACCATTGCAACCCCAGCTTGGGAACTAACCCGGGGGACTTGTATTCCAAAGGGTTGGGCCCACACAACCCCACAGAGTCTACCCCCAGCCCAAGTTCTCTTGTGTGCTGGATAGTGTCTTGATCCTGCCAAATGTGACCACTCCACAACTCCAACACTCAGTCGGGCAATGGTACCCAACACTGCCAAAGAGGCCCACATCTATAGCTTCGGTGTGGGCTAGTATGTGGTGATCAGTGATGTTCTATACTAATATCCCATCTCTGTATTCATAATTGAGCTGTTGCATCTGTCTTACTAAAATTATCTTCTGGACACTTTCCCCAAACCACTAGGTCTTGGTCCCCTTGCCTGCTTAAATCTTTCATGACCCTGTCACTGAGAATACCCGAAAATTCACTTTGCACCTACACTCAACCTAGTCTTAGTCATGAGTGACCCCAGGCAGCAACTACATATCTTGAAAACCCCAGAGTTCGCCCTTCCGGGCAGCCAGCAGGCAATGCCCGCCACCATTTGGTGCACTGGCCGCTCTGGGGGAGGCCGAGGACTCTTTCACTGCCTTGTGGCAGTGTCTTTGGCGTGAGTCCCCCGCATTGGGTCCGACCCGGCAGGGGCACCCCCCACAGTCGCCACACTGCAGGGAGCGTCAGTTGCCCCTGAGCCCAAGGACCGAACTCTCCCAGTGGTTTCTCTCATTGCATTGATGTATTTTGGTGAGGCCAATGGACCCGTGTGTTGAGGGGTCGTCAGGTGCTTTCCTGTAGAGATTGGAGCCTGCAGGTGTGGTGTTGCAGGGCGTGGGAATTTTCAAGGCACCATTGGTGCGTTCTCAGAGCCCAGGACTGTAGGGCACCACCTTGGGTGCCCTGTGGATTCCAGGCACACTCTGGGCACCTCTTCTACAGGTGTGACACCCCAGGGTGTGGAGGGATGGAGGCGCTCTCTGGGTGTGCCCCCTGCACGGGAATCCACAGAACGTAGAAGGTTTTATGTGCTTTCTCCTTGCGTTCTCCGTGTCAGGGACTACAGGGTTTTTCAGAGCCCACCTGGTGTGTCGCCCACACACGGGACTGTGGGTGAGGCACTTTCTGGGCATGGCTCTTGTGCAGTGATTCCACCACTCGTGGTGTGTGGGTGTTCAGAGCCCTCTTGGTGTGACTCCCTCACACAGGACTGCAGTGGAGGAGTGACCCAGGCGCCCTGTTAAAGTGACTTCGCAGTGGGTTCGCACAGTGCCAGTGTGGCGCAGGAGATTTCAGAGCTCTCCTGGTGGGTCGCCCACGCTCAGAACTGTGGGGTGAGAGGCGAGGCGTGGGCAGGTCATTCTATGGGAGTGGCTCCTGCGTGTCAGGGTCACATAGCGCTGCACGTCCCAGGGCTCAGAGCCCTCCAGGTAAGCTCCTGTGCTGCGGAGGCGGTTTCTGCAGGCGGGACCGGCCAGGCCACCGAGCGCGGTGCTCAGAGCCCTCCTGGTGTGTCACCCACCCACAGGGTATCAGGGTGTGGGGGATTCTAGAACCTCGCTGGTAGTTCCTGCGCACTGAGATGCACTGGCCCACTCAGCGCGGGAATATTTGGGGCGCTTTCTTTGTGCCTTCTCAGCACCCAGGACTACTTTGCGCCACTTCCAAGGCACAGATTTTGCAGTTTCAAGGCGCTTGCCCTGTGTTCTCAGAGGCTGAAACCTCTGCAGGGAGGGTAAAAGGAGCACCCCAGAGGCTTGGGTTTTGTGCCCCGCCTATGGATTTCGATCTGCAGAAGCTGTTAACCCTTCTCTGGCTCACCTGAACCTCCAGCTGTTGCAGTCTGCCTCTGCTGCTGTTGAAGACCTTTGCCGGTGACGATCCCTCCGTCTCTGGGTCGGCTGCATCTCCAGTCGGCCGCTTTCAAAGGAGACTCAGCAGGTCTGGAGCGGGATGTCGGCTTCTTTATCTTTTGTTTTGTTCTCGTTGTTCTTCCGAGTTGTGTGGATCTTTTTGGCTCCACATTGTCCAGGGAACTTCACGCACCTCTCCCTGCGGTTCTTTGCTGTTCCTCTTTGCTGCTTCTGTAGCGTTCTATCCCTCTCTCACTGGACTCTCCCTCACAGCCTTCCTCCTACGTCGGCCATCTTAAAACCTCCCCATGCTTGTTTCAATATCCTTTGCTTGTATTCCCATGTGGGAGCTTGATTATAATATGTCTGGGTGAGTGTCTATAGGGGTCAAATCTGTTTGGTGTTATCTCTCCTTGAATTTAGCTTGATTTTATGTTCTCCAAGTTTGGGAAGCTCTCCTTTATAATTTTGTTGAACACCTCCTGTAATCCTGTTTCTCTTTCCATACCTTTCCATACCTTTCTGAATTTCTATAATTCTGATATTTTACTTTTTTTTTATTTTACTTAGTGAGAGCCTTTGTGTGATATCTGCGTTCCTTTGGGGTATAAAAGTATCTGTATTCTCAAATAAAGTGCGTCATCAGGAAGTGTACATGATGGGGGTCCAGATCTAAGATTGAGGGAGGCTTGCAGCTCCCTGCAGTGTGGCGGCCTTGGGAGTTGCCCCTGCTTGGCCGGATACAATCCTGGGGACTCAGCCCAAAGCCACAGCCAAAAGACAGTTACTGAGCTCTTGGCTATCTCCAGGCCTGACAGAGATTGTCCCTCATGGTGAGAACACCATGAAGGAACTTGGAAACTGGATTAAAGCACTAGCTTTACCCTGCCGCTAACACCTTGAAGCAGGAAGAGTCTGGAGGGGTCCGGGCCTTGGGGCTGGGGGCGGCTGGCAGCTCCCTGCAGTGTGGCGGCTGTGGGGATTGCCACACCAAAGCTATGCATGGGGGCTTGTCTGGCAGGGCTAGGTACCATTACTTGACTGGGTGGTGAAATAGTGGACTGGTTACATTTGGCAGGATCAAGACACTAACCAGCACACAAGAGAACGTGGTCCAGGGATAAACTCTTTTGGGGAAGTGTGGGCCCAACCCTGTAGAAATACAAGTCCCACAGATTAGCTTGTGAACTGGGGTGGTGAAGGACTGAGCTAGGTGTGACCATGGCACCTGCCATCACTTATGGGTAGAGTGACCAGTGGCAATCTGGGCAGGTCAAGGCAGCAAGACCCGAAGGTACATCCTAAAATAGGGTGTGGGGTGGACTGAGCGGCAACTGGAAAGGGAGGTCTGGATACAGATGCAATCCCCCTTGGCACAAATGTGGACCTGGGCTGGCACACCAAGCTGGACTAGATGCTAGCACCATCTGGTGCTCTGGAGAACCTGGGTAGATGTAGGACAGACTAGGCTGGGTGTCTGCCCCTACTGAGCCATGTGTGAGCAGTGTCTGGGTATGGACAAGCCTTGGCTGGGCTGAAAGAGCTAACTCCAAGAACTGGAATGGATTGAAGGCCAGTAATGGGAGCTGACCCATGGAACCAACAGTATGAGCAAGGCCTGGCATAGGGAGAGGTTCTGAAGGAGGAACATGGGAAATACTTAGGTCAGAACACAGTCCCTACATGTGAGCACAGATAGGATGATATTTAGCAACCCAGACCAGAAAGAGGAAGATACCCACCATAATACATATGGCATACGTGAGGGGTATACCAGCCTGTGGTACATACTGGCATACATGGAACCAGGGTACGGAGATGGCATTGTGGAGGTTATGGAGAGTTGCCACAAGTAGGCTGCAGCTCCCATTGGTTTGTGTCACGACCGAGCACGAAGTGGGTAGCATCGAGCTGAACTATACAACACCCGTTGGTTCAAGTGGATGATGAGGCTGGAAACGGAACTGACCCAGCAACTGCAATGACCAGCATGTGCATAAGCTGATTTTGGCCAAGGACTACTGTGCCAGACCCTGTACTGGAAAACTCACACAAGAATCAGGTTGGGGTCATCTCAGATGAAGTTTCTTTGGAGATCCCTCCAACTAAACTGCTCATCCCAGAACCCCAACCATGAAGAGACTGTGTCAGCCAATGGATTTTGAATAGGTTTCATTGGGATTGGAACGGCGAGATTGGCAGCAATTCAGAACTATTGAACTATCAAAACTGCTTTAGCAGAACCCTCAGAGCATGCCTCGCATTGGGGAGAGGGGATGGGTGGATGGCTGGGTGGTAGGCTGGGTGTGGCTTTTCCCTTTGTTTCTGCCCTTACCCCAGATACAGGGGGGGAAAATACATTAGTGTGGAAACAATGGTATTACCCACTTTCCTGTAGCCCTTGATCCTTTACATCCTAATCAACCACAAAAAATAATCTTTTTTAAGATTATTTAAAAAAAATAAATTAATTTCAAAAAGGAAATAACTTCTTGGTCAAGCTCCATTCCTGATTCCAATCTAGCCATTGCAAGTATTTGGGAATTGAACCAACAGATGATTATAAACTGACAGGATGTTAAGTTCAACAGTGGGTCTTAGGTGGGTGGATCTCCCAGCAACACAGCTGCTGCTTGGGGGAACCTGATGCAGGGCTGACTAAATATTTGGGTCCCTAGCCGCAGCCACCACTGCCAAGCAGTGTGGGACTCCTGGGCTTGCCTAGGATTTCAGCAGCTCAGGTCTCAGACTCTGTCCACTGCCGCCATCCTGGTGGGAGAAGCCCACATGAGTTCAACCTCCAACCTTGGGTGGATGAAACCCCCAGCAGCATGCATACTGCCTGGGGAAACCTGACCCAGGGCTGACTCAGTGTTTGAGGCTCCAGCCCCATCCACTGCTGTCAAGTGTTGGAGAAATTCTGGGCTTGCAAGCAGCCCAGGCACAAATGGCAACAGGTTTCTTGCACTGTCTGCCAGGCAGCAAGTTATGAGGAGCTAGGAGTGTGGAATTACTGCCTAGAGATGTCCATGGATAAGACATGCACATATAGATGAGTAATGAATTGAAGAAAAATACAACAGAATCATTGTAATTGTAGGTAAGCAAGGAGACTGAAACCTGGTAGCATGGATTGGAGAGACCAGGAGATCTGAATGGCTCAGACTAATACACCACCCCACATGGGAGTCCTGGCTAGGGCTTGTTAGCATGGAAGATGACTGAGAATCACACACCAGCTTAAATAAATGCTAGGGTTGGGACCTGTCCAGTAGAACCAGATACCAGTACCTAACTGCGTATGTCAGAAAAGAAGACAGGTCACATTAGACAGGGCCATAACACTAACCAGAATGCAAGAGAACCAGGTCTAAGAATACATTCTCAGGGGGATGTGTCTGCAAAATCCCGTGGAAATACAAGTCTTGCTGGTTAGCTTAAGAGTTGTGCTGGTGGTGGGCTGAGCTAGGTGTGACCTGCCACATTTATGATAAGGATTTCAGAATAGTCTAAGCAGATACCGGCTGCAGCACCCACAAGTGCATCCTAAAACAAGGTGTGGGGCAAGCTAGGCCACAACATGCACCAGCTCAGGCAGGGCCAAGATGGCAGGGTAGGCTATGCCAGGCAAGGGCCTAATACCCACTGCCACTCCTGAGATCTGGGTCTAGGAGTGAGCCAAGTCAGGGAACTTGGGAAACTATTCAGTCATTCCTCACACTGCTGAGCACGTGGTCTAGGCCTGGGGATTGCGCAAGCTGATCAAGGTAGCTCTACCCATTGGCAACTGTGTGGAAGAGGTCAGGTAGGTGGTAGACCATGAAGGGACAAGCAAACCTTTACTTACTGGGAAGTACAGAAACAAGACTGGAGCACAGATCATGCTAAGCTAGGCTATAATGCCTCTTAGTTTGCATGGACCAGGGATGGCACCAAACTGACCAGGGCCAGGTTCCAGCACTTGCCAGCAAGAGCTGGGACAGGAAGCAGATGGGGTCAGCCCAGGCTGCAGCCTTTAAAAACAAAGGCCAAGGCATGTGAGTAACTATGCCAAGCTGGATCAGAGCAATCACAGGTACACACAGTATCTATGGCTAGGATCAGACCTGCTAGGAAAACTAAGAGGATGCTCAGACTCAGTTGTGGTTCCCGCAAGTGAGTGTGAGAGCTGAATGGGGGCTGCTCTCTGGTCTAGGCATGGCTGAGTGTTCCTCAGCATAGGTGTGGACTGGGTCTGGGGTGTGAGAGATTGGGCTGGACTCAAGCACCCAATGGTGCTTGTGCATGCCAAAGTATTTGTAGGAAGAAATGGGCTAGATCTCTTTCCTTGTGGAGTTATGTGTGACCTGGTGCTGGCTGTGGATCATGCTTGGCTGGTATGTAACACACAACAGACAAAACTGGAATGTGTGAAAGAGTCAGGAAAGGCCACTATTCCTACCAGGACAGGAGGTGGACTAAGCAGGTTGGCCCACGGTTCTGCCAATAAGTGGGAGATCTAGAATTGGGAAAGATTCTGATCGAGGAGATAGAGCAACTCCTCTGTCAGAACACAGGCACTGTAGGTGAGCACAAGAACCACAGCTGACAGCAGCCCAGATAAGATCAGGAAATGGTACCACTGTCATACATTTGGTGCAGATCTGGTACAAACCAGCTGGGCCAGTTCACATCTATCCTGTGGCAAATCTGAGCACCAGAATGGAGTGAGGTTCAGGACGGTTTGATTTGTAACACAAACCAACTCATATGATTGCCAAGACTGGGGTCCAGATAGGCTGCCCTGAGTTGGAGCTCATAGCAGTGAGACCTGGAATTAGGGTTCGGCCAAGCACAGCTAGGCTACAGCACCCACTAGCAAATGCTGACATGAGGTTGGCCATGTCAGACTTGGCCACAGGACCCAATCAACAATGAGACCCTGGGAGAGGGGGCAAAGCCAGTAGGGGGAGTATGGTATGCTCCCCTGCGGGAACACCACTCCCAATGAAGAGTCTGATTTGAGACTGGGTGCAGTCCATGCTGGGATGACTACAGCACCTGTGGCCCTGATGTGAGCTGGATCAGGGAAAAGCCAGGCTGGGTTGTCTGTTCCTGCTGATTAAGCACAAGCCAGTGTGGGTTGGTTGGGCTTTAGTGCAGCATCAGCAGACAGATGCTGACACAGGGGCAGGCTGCATTAATTCTGTCAAGTTAAACTGCAAAACCACCTGAAGAATACCAGATGCTGGAGCAGAAGCAGATCCAGTAGGGAAACAGCTGGCATATCCCTCTTGGGTTCCCATTCCTACTGGTGAGCATGAGAATCAGAATTGGGGCAGGTATGGCTAGACAGAGGGTAGCATGCACCAGCTTGTGTGTGGGATGGATGGGGTGTTGGTTTGATTGAACCAGGCTTCAAAGCCCATTGACATGTATGAGAGCTGAATGGGAGGTGAGATAAATTGGACCAGTCTGCTGTACAACTATACAATGTGGCAGGCCTTGTGGGTTTATTGCAGATTGCTCCAACTGGTCTCTATCTCCCACTGACATACATGAAGTGAACTCTGTGGTGCATAAGCTGGCTCAAGCCGGGCTCAACATGTAATGGTTTGCATAAAAGAACTCTCTTCAATTAAATATAAGAAATAGATCCTTAAATGTGCACGTGAAAAAAATCACCTGACATGCAGAGGAATGGCAATTAGAATCAAGGCAAGCCTCTCAAAGGAAACTATACAGGCCAAAAGAAAGTGAAGCAACATACTCAAGATTGCAAAAACAAAACATTGTCAACCCAGAATAATGTATTCAGAAAAGCATTTTTTTCTAAATTGACAGGACCAAATAACTACCCATTCATATTAACCCTGAATGTCATCAATCAAATATCATAGATTAATAGACTGAATTAAACAAAGCCCATCTATTTGTTGCCTACAGGAGACACATTTCAATAACACATATCAGCAGTAAATACAACTCATGGATTTTGATGTTTTGTTTGCTTCATCTCCTCACAATGCTTTTTTTTTTTTTGGATGAAATAGTTCAATGATTCCTAGATCATGCAGTAGTATGATTTTCTTCAAGAAAGTTATTGATTTATATTTATTTAGTGACACATTAGTCATTCAGTCACATGTCATTTAGCTTCAGGGTGTTGTTAATTTCTTTTTCTTTTTTGTTTTGTAATGAGCCTTTTCATTTAAATATATGTATAGTAACTGTGTAATGGAGCCTATCATACCCAGATGTGATGATACAATGCAGTATGCATCTCTATTTCAGACAAAGATCGAATACCCAGGAAACTGTTTACTAGATCTTGACAATGGGATGCTGGTCTCTCTGCCATTGTCCATGTCCACAATGATAGACACATGATTGTGTATGAAGAAGTACACTGTGGTCATGACATAGGGGAACTCAGTGAGGGGGGTAGATATTGGAGAAAGGATAAGGCAAATCCCAAGGACTTTGGAAATGTATCACAAAATGATACTAATAAAAAATAAAGTTAAAAAATGAACATTCTGGAATTCCTGAAGGGGATTCACACTGTGTACATGAGGATGCAAAATGTGAGCTGTTGGTTCTCACTGATTCAGTACGATAGATTCCCAGTTAAATGGCAGCATGCATTAGAAGTCGTTTTTATAAAGAAATTGGCATATTCAATGGATATTTACTGGAAAATAATACAAACACAAACCATATAGAATACAAATGACACTGATATGCTAACATCATTTACTCAAATTTATTTTAGAATTATTGACAAACTAGTAAGAATATTTATTGTGTGTTCAGCTTAGGCAATGGATGAGATGACTAAAACAAGACAGAGATGATCAACAACAACCAGAGAGGCTGAGTCTATATATCTGGAACTGATTTACTTAACTACGCTGTATTAAACAACAGACAGAACTCTGCACACACAGATGGATCAAATTGCCCATTCTCTGTAATCCTTCCTTTTGTACCACAGGTCAATATTATTTCCAACTATTATTAACAAAATGCATTGAGGTCTCTGATATTTTGAGTACAGCTTCCATAGAGAACAAAGACAGAGTCCACAAGATAATCAAGCTCCATGTACAGTCCCATCCCTTGACACGACCTTTAGAATAACGGGCTTCTCAGGCTTGAGGAGTCCTTGTGGGGCTAGTTTAAGCGGGATCTGAAATGAGGAAGTAAGCATGCTGAGAATCAAGAAATTGAGCACCAACCATTTAGGAGTTAAGCACGTGTTCCATTTAGTGATGCAAAGGAAAATATATGCTTTTTGTTTCTAACATTCCCTCTTGCCCTCCAATGATACTATAAATGGCAAATAAGGAAACTCTGAAGTTCTGAAGAGCTTTCATGAACCCTCATAGCTCCATTCTCAATGAATCTTTCATTCAGTTTGTGGACTCATGCAATAGTTCTCTCAGTAAGGAGAAGCTCCAGCAACTCCTCATATGCATGAGTAAGTGCCAGGATGAGGATGACTGGACAAGTGCCAAGGAGGAAGTATTTCACACCAAGTGTGACAGAGACCTGCTTTTTCTCAGAGATGACTCCATTTCTTCACACACTTATAAACTTACACACTGAATTTCAATTGGTCACCAATTCTATCCTCCTAGGTTTCTCTGCAGAAATCATACTAAGGAGATGAATATTAAATGCAACTTAAACCCTAGAAGTAAGCCTAGAAATAACCCTAGAAATAACTCTCTTAGGTTCCTCTGCAGAAATCATACTGAGAAGATGAATACTAAATGCAACTTAAACCCTAGAAATAAGCTTCCTAGAGCCTTCCCTGATAGGAATCAGTGAAACAGTCATGTAAATTCCTCAC
This sequence comes from Ochotona curzoniae, assembly GCF_017591425.1. Lineage (NCBI taxonomy): Eukaryota > Metazoa > Chordata > Mammalia > Lagomorpha > Ochotonidae > Ochotona > Ochotona curzoniae. The sequence goes on along the minus strand of NW_024465862.1, from coordinate 788,203 downwards.
ATGACAAGTCCAGGAATAGATGAAAAAGATGAACACTGGACAGGTCCTGACAACCACTGGAACTGGGATTACTTAGCAGCCTCTCCACACAAGTATTTATCTGTTTGTGTATTGTTACTCCATTTTCATGGTATTAACAGTCCACATTTGAAGATGAAATCAAGAGGGGCATAAACACAAACATGCTGGGAGAGGAAATAGAAGCACTAAATCACAAGTAATTATATCACTGAAGGGTTACAAAAATATGTAATTCTGAACATCAAAATACAACTATTAATTTGCCTTCTAAGGCATCAGCAAATTCACAGATTAGTTATCTTTCTTTGTCATCACGTTGGAGTTCTGAAACTAGCCTCTCACAAGTGATGCTGATGATCAATATAATGAGCAATTGATACTCAGGGATTCTGTTACAGAGATTCTCATGTTAATGCACACGGAGGGAGAAGACCATACTTTATATTACAAACACAACATGTAATCATATTTAAATATGAAATGCAATCAGATACTTTCGTAGAAGACATACACAGTTCTCTCTTAATATTATTGTTTCCAAACAATTTCAAATCAAAGTCAAATTATTCTTTAAACAATTTCTTGCATGCTGTCTGTGGGATGAGTCCCATAAAAACAGTATTGAAGATTTATTCAAAGACAAAAGTGACACTCAAGAGTGTAGATTTGGGGAAGCATTCCAAGATGCACGAAAAAAAAAACAGAATTATACCAAATGCTATAATGACAAAATATTCTATTAAAACACAAGTACAAACGTTTTTGAAAAAAGCTCTCAGAAAAATATTCTCACTACATGAAGTACACTAACCTGGGTTTCCTTACAAGGCTTGAACGAGAAGTTCTGCATTAATCTGACCAGAGCAAGTTTTATGCTCATGAGAGCAAACCTCATGCCAATGCAATTTCGAGGACCAGCTCCAAAGGGAAGGTATATGTAAGGATTAATGTTGTCCTTGTTTTTCTTATTGAACCTGGTTCCACAAAAGAAATAAAAACTCATTAGTGATGCATAGAACCACAAGAACCTATTTTGGAGTTGTCAATTTCACCTTTCACATAATTGTGGGTTGGCCATTCAAATCTCCAATTCTCCGTCAAATACTCTTTGAGATCTTCCACACCAGCACACTCCTTCTTTCTTATCATAATTGTTTAAGTAACATTACTGACATGACATCTGATGCTATTCTACTCTAATAACATCAGCTATTAGAGTATTAGTAACTGTTTATATCTCTTCAACCATGCTATAAATTATTTGAATATTAAAGCTATCATTTATTCATAAAATTCCTGGGTAGTTGATGGTATTAAGAAAATAATCTTTATACTGGCAAAATGACCATGAAATACAGCTCTTTGATTTCAAAATAGTGTGAAAGTTTTGTAGAATATGTTTAAGTTTCTATAAGTTGATCTTTTTAAAAGATTTATCTATCATTTTTCTTGGGAATCAGATATACATATAGCAAGAGAGAAGAAGATTCGCCATCCACGGTTTCATTCCCCAAGCAGCCACAATTGCCAGAGCTGAGGCAATCCAAAGCCAGGAGCCAGAAAACTCCTCCAAGTCTCCCACACAGGTGCAGGGTCCGAACACCCTAGGTCATCCTTGAGGCCACATGCAAGGAGACAGCGATGAAGCAGGGCTGCCGAGTCACTAACCAGCACCCACGTGGGATACTGGCATGTACAAAGCAAGAACGTCAGCCACTGAGCCAAGGAGCTGGGCCCCTACAGCCTGTTTTGCTTACAATGCCATAGTCATTAACTGAGGGCAGTAAATACTTAACCAGCAATAGCATATCAATCAGAGTAATATAGTATGTGAGACAGCTGACGCAGATTGTGAGTTGTGGGACAAGCATTAGGTCCATGAAGATGCATTAGAAGTGACCCCCATAGACTTGTATCTGTCTGTTACATATGGGCATATTTCAAACATTCTCCAACTTCTACATTGATGACACCCAGCGTTCTCACTGCCTGGCCCAATCACTGACACTTAAGCTTGGTGAACAAAGTAATCAAAGAGAACCCTACTGACCAATCACTGAACATGAAAGAAGCTACAGAAAGTAGATCTGATTGCAGAAAACAAAGAATCAATGGCTTTGAAAATAAAAGGCTATATGAACACTGATTAAAAGTACTCAGAATTACCACATGAGCACTCTGTACCATCAGTAGGCTCACCAAGATTGCAACACAGTTTCTGTCAACAGAAAGTCCACCTAAAAAGCATGCACATTAAAAAATGTCTGAATCCCAAGACTTCTGCCTTGATAGACAGTGCTCTACAAATTCTTTCATCATGTTTTCTTATTAAAACAACAGTGGTAGTCAATTATCCAATTTCAAATTGTACAACGCACAACATTCTGACCTATATCGCTAGTTCCAAGAATAGCAAGCAGGCTCGAGAGCCTGTGACTTCACACTGGAAAGAGTCACTCACTACTATGACAACATGTGAGCTGCCAGAGGGTGGCAACCAGAAGCAGGATCAGGGCACACAGACTGTACTCTAGCCAAACTGATTCTTCTGTCCATCAGCAGTGAGCACTTTTCATCAGCACAGCCCCTGGTTTTACAATTGCTCTAGAGGAAGAGGCCATTAGATACAAGGTGGAAAGCTTTTCTATAGGTACTGTGACATTAGATAGACAAAGAAATTAACTGGAATTTTAAAAACCCTGTACACCTAAAATAAGGTAGCAGCTAATAAAATACAGATAAATGCAAATATCACCAAAAAAAGTATGAGTTTTTATATGTATATACTGTCTATTTGTATCACAAGAAGACAATATCCAGGATCCCCACAAATACACAATCCACACACTCAAGTCCCTCTCAGGAAATGACACAGCACTTTCAGAGATCAAAATAGGTCTATGTGGCCTCAGGCCTAATGGCCAACAGGTTCCAGCAAGATCACCACCAAAAACAACCTACTACTACGTCACCTTGTGTCTCCCTAATCGTAGGAAACTGCTCTAACCACAAGAGGGAGAAAGGTGGTACAGACAACAGTGCACTCTCTGCATGGTATCACAGAATGTGGAGACTGATGAGCCATGAGCTAGGGCTATGGAGAAAATGGTAGAAATCTGACATAAGAACCTAGTCCTGGAACTTGCTGGAGGGAGCAGCACAACTGACTGCAATCAAAGAGCAGTGTGCCAACTGCAAATAAGTATGTGGGTGACAATGCTGAGAAACTCTCCACAAGCAGGAGACTGCTAACCAGACATAAAATGACCAAGAGCAAAAGAGGAGACAAAGGCACAATGAATATCATTGAAAACTTCCCTGCAAAGGAGCAAGCACTTTTGCCAAATTCAGAATCCACTGAGGAAGACATCGAGAAAATGAGGCATACCAAATTCAAAACATTTGTTATAAAATTTATCAACAATGAGAAGCATGTAAAGAAGGCATTGAAGGAACACGTCACACTGGAAATGAATCAAATGAAAACTGATACATCAGAAATGAAGAATACAGTGGAGCAAATTAAAATTACAATGGAGAGTCTCCAAAATAGAATAAAGAAGGCAAATGTAACAATCTCAAAGTTAGAAGATATTTTCTGTCACCAGAGGGAAACAAACAATAAGCTGGAAGCAGAGCTATATCAGTATATTTTTAAAAAGTATTCAAGAATTGAAAACACTATTAAAAAGCCAAATATAAGAATAATGAGACTCCCAGAAGGTGCAGTAAGAAAAGCTGGGATTAAAGGTGTATTCAATGAAATAATGAGGGAAAATATTCCTAATCTAGAGAAAGAATTGGGAAACAACATCCAGGAGGAGTACAGAACTCCCAATAGGCTTGACAAAAAGCGAGTTTCACTGCAAAATTTGATAATCAAGCTCTCTTCAATCGAACATAACAAAAATGTCCTTAAGTGTGTTAGTGGGGAAAAAAAACAACTGAAATATAAAAGAACGGCAATTAAACCCACAAGAGACCTCTCACAGCAAACTCTAGAGGCCAAAAGAAAATGGAGTGACATATTCCAGATTCTCAAAGCAAAATATTGTCAGCCCAGAATAATGTAAAAGGCAAAGCTTTCCTTTCTCTTTGAAAATGAAATAAACTTCTTCCTCAGTAAAGAAAAAAGAGTATGCCTCTTCCAAACCTGCCCTACAAATGATACTTCAAGATGTTCTCTTGACAGAGAAGGAATAGCACCCACCAAAACCAAAGGCAAATGTGAAGAACATCCCAGTAAAATAACCACAGAAGAATAAGTCAATGAACAACTCATTGCTAATTGACAGGAACAAATTATCGCCCATTCATGTTAATCCTGTATGTAAATGTTAAATTCATAAATCAAACATCTTAGATTAATAGGCTAGTTTAAAAAAAAATCTATTTGTTGCCTAAAGGAGATACATTTAACCAACAAAGATCAGCAGAAAATAAAACTTATACTTTTTTTTTGTTTCATCTTTTCAAAACCCTTTATTCTGATTAAATGCTTCAATGAATCGTAGATCATACAGTAGCATCATTTTCTTCAAGAAGGTTCTTGATTTTTTTTTATTTCATCGGCAACACATTACTCATCCAGTCACATGTTATTTAACTCCATGCTGTTGCTGATTTCTCTTTGTCTTCCAGTTCTTAGTTTTGCTTTGTGCCTGTTCATTTTGGGGATATATAGTAACTGTGTCATGGAAATTATAATGTCTAATAGTATGTTATTCAAATTCTTGGTGATGTTAATTTTTTTTCCTGTTGTTGATTCAGTTTTGTTTTGTGGCTTTTAATTTAAGGGGATCTATAGTAGCTGTGTGGTATAGATTATTACATTTAATAGCATGTTTCTTAACTTCATGGTGTTGCAAATATCTATTTTGTTTTCTGTAGCTGATTTTGTATTGTAACTTCTCATTTAAGGGGATGTATAGTAACTGTAGTGGAGACTATCATATCCAGATGTGAGGATACAGTACAGTATGCACCTCTACTTTCAGACAAAGTTCAATTCCCCATGAAACTGTTTGCTATACCTTGACAATGGGATGCTGGACACTTGTCCATTGCCGATGCCCATAATGATGGATGCATGACCTTGTATGAAGAACTATAGTATAGTAATAATATAGGGGACATCAGTGATGGGGGAGGGTATTGGGTATTGGAAAGTGGATAAGGGAAATGCCAGGATCTTTGGAATTGCTTCATAAAATGATAATAATAAAAAGAAGTAAAATTTTAAAAAATAATAATCCTTACCAATGATACTTCTCTAAAGAATGCCTTATCTACACAAAGAGTTATCAGATATGTTTAAACAAGACTGATTCAAGTTGGATTCCCCTTTCCAGGAAGCCTGTACCTTTCAGGGTAGAATTCATAAGGATCTGTCCAGTACTTCGGATCTTGGTGAAGGGCAAAGACCGGAACTGCCACAATTGTCCCTTTGGGAATGAGTACTCCATTGATTTCAAAGTCTTTCTTACAGACTCTCTCAATTCTGCTAGCAATTGGGTATAATCTGAGAACTTCATTCACCACCATATCCAGATACTCCATCTGCATGACCGCATCATATGTGACAAGTGCCTGGGAAGAAAGAAAGAGATTTTGACAACATGAGATTTGAAATTAAAATAGATGGGTCCTTCATCCTGTTCAATGATGAGTGGATTAAAATGTGGGAAGTAGTTGTGAACTAGAAAATTTTGAGGACAAAGCCCTAGACAGGGCCAGAAATCCTGAACATGGACTTACACTACTCATGTTGTCTCATTGCTATGAAAAAAATTAACATTGGGCATTGCATGGTTGCTTAGTGGCTAAAGAATTTAACTTGCACACATCAGAATCTGACATGGGTGTGGGATCTAAACACAGTAGATCCACTTCTCATTAAGTTCTCTGCATGTGTCCTAGAAAAACAGTCAAGCATGCTCCAAAGCCTTGGGATGCTGCACCTAGATGGGAGACCTGGAAGAAGCTCCTGCCTCATGGCTTCATATTGGCTCAGCTCTGCTCATTCAGCCACTTGGGGAATGAATCATGAGACATAAGATCTCTCTCTCTCTCTCTCTCTCTCTCTCTCTCTCTCTCTCTCTCTTTCTTTCTCCTCGTTTCTGTATATCTGACTCCCTGAAAAAGAATAAATAAATCATTTATAAAAAAAAATTGAACAGAGAAGAACACTACACTCAACAAAAATTTGCAAAGTCAGTGTCACCTCTAAAAGAGAGCCAATAGCATGGCCAACAAAATGGGACGTGGGTAGGAGAAAATCCCTTATACTCTCTGCCTTTATCCGGATGCCACACTGGTCATTGTGGACATAAGCAGAGTGACCAGAAAAATGGAAGATTTCTCTGTCCTCCCTCCTCTTTTTCTCTTTCTCTACATTTTACTCTCAAAAAAAACAAATAAACCTTTTAATTTTTTTTAAATGGTGTATTATAGCCAAATTTTTAATTCATGTTAATGGAGCAATAAATTCATGTCAAGTGAGAATTCCATACAGGGAGAAAAGCACCTTCAGTCCACATGCTATTTCTAGAACAGTCCCTCAGACATACCTTCAGCCCTCACGAGCAAGTTAGGAAGATGATCCTGGTGATTATCTTGAGGTAAAACAGCCACACCACACTAAATTCCAGGCTCCTTCACAATCAACAGCAGACAACCTGGATTATCTCTTTTCTGCTTTAACACTGGTGGTGCGAATGGAGAATGAGTGTGCCAGAAGGCAGAGCACAGTCTGCCTCCCCGGGCTGGTCAAGACCAGCCCAGGTCAACCTCATTCACACAAAAACTCAACCAGACAAAATCCAGCCAATGGAAGCAGAGCAAGTGACCTCAGACTTGAGTAGCAAAGACTCCTTCTAGGTGCCACTGCGAATTCTTGTAACACACACTTAGGACCAACACTGGTTTACAAAGATCTTATATAGTATTGAGGATTTCTCTGCACACTCCTCCTAAAACTGCTCTGCACCTGAACTGCTGACGGATGTCTTGTTAGAGTTATAAGCCAGTCTAGACCACCCGAAAGAAAAAAAAAAAAGCCAAGTTCAGCAAAATTATGCTTCAACGCTATATAATGCTAAATACTATAATGAAAATAGACACAAGACAGCTGAATAGTAATCTATAGCCATTTTAAGATGTATGGAACCCGGTTATGCATAAACTAAAATTGAAATGTCAATGAAGGAGTCACAGGATGTGGTAAAGAACGTGCATTTTTTTAACATGTCGATTACTCAATACTATGTCAATTAATTCCATAACATTATAAATTGTTGCTGATGTTATGTTGGGGCTTTTCATTGATAGGGATTATACTCTGCCGGCTCTACCTTCAGACCAGAGATGGACTCCCCAAAAAGCCGTTGAATTTGTCTGGACAATAAGATGCTGGGCACAATGCTTGGTATATGCTTGCAATGAAACAATCTCACGTGAACTTGAGCTCGGGTAATGCAACAAGGTGGAGGAATACACCATGGGGGAAGGATTTGGGGAGGAGTGGGGAGAATCCCAGTAACTATAAAACTGTGTCACATAATGCAATGTAATTAATAAAAAAGAAAAAGAAAGATCTTATACTTCTGTGAATAGCAACTTCAGCTTTGTTTCTCCATGTGTCTTTCTCTTTGGATCAGCCCTTGATTTATCAATGAAGTATCCTCACCACACACTTTGTAAGCAATCCACTGACCGGCGATGTGGAAGCATTCTACAAACACATTAACCTTGCCCTGCAGTGTACTCATCCCAAGTATCACTCATTCACTCGCCTTATTGGAAAACGCTGCATCAACCTCCTGCTGCAGTTTCTGCTGGACATCAGAGTGAGTGGCCAATATATACATGATGAGAGAAAGAGTATTGCTAGTGGTCTCATAGCCAGCAGAAAGAAAGGCAATTGACTGGGCTACCAATTCTGTATCAGTCAGAGCTAAAAAGAGAAGAAAAACATTTTAAGTAAAGTACATCAGTGCAAATCAGCCCATAGTAGATGAAAAATTCCACCTACAAACAGATGTTATAATACACCAAGTTAAGCTACTGACTGCAAAGAAAACATTGGATATGACTTCTGGATTCAAGTCCAGGTTTCCAATACCAATTCAGCATTCTGGTAATGATTCTGGGAAGGAAAAAAAGATGGATCCACTATGTGAGCCTCTGAACATGCATAGATTTCAACTAAGATCCAGGTTCCAGGATTATCCCTGCCCAGCACAAGCTATGACAGCCATGTGTGGAATCAATCAGTGATGGTGGAATACTCACTCTCCATTTACCTCTTTAACTCTTATTTCAAATAAGTAAATAGGTAAAGCACGCAAAGAAAGTTTACATTAGTTTCAAAATTTCTGTAGGAAAAGAAAAAATGTACAAGTACACAGCACATTAGCTCAATTGACTAATGCTCCACCTCCCATTGCCACCACCACATATGGTTGCCAGTTCGTATCCCAACTGTTCCATTGCCCATTAAACTGCCTGCTCGCAGCCTGGGAAAGCAATAGAGAAAGGTCAAAGCCAAGGGTCCATGCAAATGCATGGGAGAGTGGTAAAAAGCTCCTGGCTCTGGGTTTTAGTTGAGCTCAACCCTGGGAATTGTGGCCATCAGAGAGTGAACGAGTGGATGGAAGATTTTTCTGTCTTTCCTTCACTCTGTAAATCTGATCTGTGTTGCCAATGAGATCTTTAAAAAAAAAAAAAAAAGGAAGAAATTCAATGCCAAACAATGAATGTTATTCACATGGAGCCAGAAAAAAAAATTGCTTGAGTTCACTTAATCCCAGTCTATCCCATGCCCTGCTAATGAAGAGAGGACTCTTCATTACACCATCCTCATCACCAACTCAGCTGGGTGATTTCAGGAGAAAGCTTCTCTGTCACACATGCCCAATGCAAGCAGTGTACCACTTGGATAATATAGAGTAGCATTGGCCTTATGGGAAATACATTGTATTCTACTTAAAATATTTGAAAATACCAACTGTAAAATACTAAGAGTTTACTATGTGAAAACTAAAGAATGTTTAAATTATGACATTCTGAATGCAATCTAGGGATGAACAGCACCTGGACGCTCATGAAAATGCAGATTTCCAGCAACAATTATGCAAGACAATGTGGAGATTCCTCAGAATTCTGAAAATAGGTCTACAATATGACAAGACCATTCCTGCACCAGAGCTTCCCATACATTCTTGGTTACCTTTGTAGGAATCAACTTCTTTAGAATTCTGGGAGTTAATCATCAGTTGCAGAAAATCCACTCGGTGCTGAAAGAGAAAGATCAAAGATAACACAATCCTATGTCAGGAGTCCATCAGGAGCTCAGCGCTGCAGCTGCTCTCTGAGGAGACCCCACTCAAACCGAGAGCTCTGACTGGAGTGGCCTGAATCATCATCTCAATACTATGCCTCAAAATGATCGTATAGGTACAGCCCCCAAACAAGGGACAAACAGAACATCCTCATGCAAATAACATCAGATTTACCTTTGTCTTGTCTTTGAGGCGATCTTCTTTAATCTTTTCGACAGAAGTTTTCAAAAAATCTGTAACATCTCTGGGGTACCTACTGATATTCAATGCTTCATATACTGGGGTGAGGAAAGGAAAGAGTGCTACAGGGGAAAAAAAAGAATCATAATGAAAAGCAAAATTTATGTGGCACAAATACAATTTCTCAATCACTGGAGTAAAGGTCTGCAGAGTTCTCAACAAGGAAGAATTCCCTCAGCATTTTTCTTTAGAATTCCAGAGCAAACACTGATCACTAACACAGTCACACACAGGCCATTACAATGGCCTTTCTTTCATTTTTGCAATGACAAGGGCCCTGGACTGAAACTCACTGCAGAGATTGGCACAAGTGACTGTAAATGAAGAACAGGATACTGAACACAATCAGTAACACGAACTGTAGACCTAGGGTGACAAAGCTTAGAAACCAGCCTAAGAGAAATCTAACCATAAGTGCAAATACCAAGAGCAAAAGAAAAGACAGACACAATGAATATTACCCATGCATCCCCCAAAAAAGAAGCAAAAAATTTTTCTCAATTGTGAAGTAAACTGAGAAATACACTGAGGAAATGAAGGATAAAGAATTTTTTAAAGTGGCATTCCCTTCCTGAGTTTGGGGAGTAGGGGAGTGTGTCAATTCATGGGAGCCTGAGAATGTGGGCTTGAAGGGTGGGTGCATAGCAACAATGGGTCATGTGTGGACCTGAGAGCTCACATCTAAGCAGGTAAGCAAGTCTGGAGAATTCCCCATGTGCTTGATCCTGGGTAAGGTGAGGAGATGGAGAGGCAGAGCCCCAGGACAGCATGCTGCCCTGGTTTGCTGGTGGACCAGGCCTGGAGAATTTCAATAGGCCTGGATCAATGGTGGGTGGAGGAGTAAGGCAACAGGCTAGCACATATAACAGGATATTGGGACTCTGGTGGGGAGGCAGAGCTCCAGACCAGCACACCACTCACTGGGCTTCCAAAGGCTGAACTGAAGAACTCATGCACTGATGGACACAAGGATTGTTGTAGATTCATTAGTGAAAGGGGTAAGAGGATATGGGGAAGAGAGACGGCTGAGGGAGTGTGTTGCATATTAATCATTCCTGAGGAACTCCTAGCAACAAGGCGACTGTACTTTGGAGTAAGCGAGGGGACTGAGAGCTAGCAGTAGAGAGGGGAGAGGCCAGAAGTTATTAATGGTCTGACCAATGTACTCCCAAATGGGAGACCTGAGTTGGGCTTGTTAGCTGACCACCACACACCAGCCCACACAAAAGCTATGGCTAGGGGCATACCTGGCAGGATTGGGTCACAGTATCTGACAGTGTGTGTTGACATAGGGGACAGGTAATGTTAGGCTTGCTCACTACATTAACAAGCACACAAGAGAACCAGGTCTAGGGGTAGATTCTGTGGGGGACATGTGGGCCTAATCCTGTGGAATTACAAGTCTTACTGGTTAGCTTAACAGTTGGGGTAGTGGAGAGTTTTAAGATGGCCGACGTAGGAGGAAGGCTGTGAGGGAGAGTCCAGTGAGAGAAGGATAGAACGCTACAGAAGCAGCAAAGAGGAACAGCAGGGAACCGCAGGGAGAGGTCCGTGAAGCTCCCTGGGACAGTGTGGAGCCAAAAAGATCCACACAACTCGGAAGAACAAGGAGAACGGAGCAGGGCAAAGGCAGAGAAACCGACATCCCACTCCAGACCTGCTGAGTCACTTTTGAAAACGGCCTGACGGGAGACGCGGCCAGCTCGGAGGTGGGGAGATCAGGGGGATCGTCGCCGGCGGAGATCCTAAACAGCAGCTGAGGCAGACTGCAGCGGCTGGACGTTTGGTGAGGGGGGGGGGGTGTTGACGTGGCAGCCTCCGCATTCCTCGACCCCTGCTGAGGTTCCAGCCTCTGAGAACGCGGGGCAGGCAGCCTGAAACTGTTGGGTCTGTGCCTTGGGAACTATGCACAGTGGTGTTGGAGGCTGAGGGGGCCCCGGGAAGGCGCCTCGGATGTTCCTGCGCTGAGGGGGCCAGTGCGTCTCGGTGCGCAGAGGCTGCTGGCGAGGGTCTGGAGGCCCCCACATCCTGCCTGGTGGGTGCGCGAGACCACCAGGAGGACTCTGAACGCTGCACCGAGAGGGCTGGGCGGCCCCGCCTGCAGCAGCCACCTCCGCAGCGCAGCTGTCAGGTGTCAGGAGGGCTCTGAGATTTGGGAAATGTAGCACTGTGTGTCCCTGACACGCAGGTACCACTCCCATAGAGTGAAATGCTCACTCCTCACCTCCCACCCCGCAGTTCTGAGCGTGGGCGACCCACCAGGAGAGCTCTGAAAAATCCTGCACCACACTGACACGGTGAGAACCTGCCGTGAAGTCATTATAACAGGGCGCCTGGGCCACTCCTCCGCTAAGGGCCTGTGTGGGGGAGCCCCACGGGAGCAGGGGCTCTGAACACCCACACACCACGAGTGGTGGATTCACTGCACAAGAGCCACGCCTGGAAAGTGCCTCACCCACAGTCCCGTGTGTGGGAGATGCACCAGGTGGGCTCTGAAAAACCCTGCAGTCCCTGACACGGAGAACGCAGGGAGAAAGCACATAAAACCTTCTACGCCCTGTGGATTCCCATGCAGGGGGCACACCCAGAGAGCGCCTCCATCCCTCCATGCCCTGGGGTGTCACACCTGTAGAAGAGGTGCCCAGAGTGTGCCTGGAATCCACTGGGCACCCAAGGTGGTGCTCTACAGCCCCGGGCCCTGAGAACGCACCAATGGTGCCTTGAAAATTACCACGCCCGGCAACACCACGCCTGCAGGCTCCAATCTCTACAGGAAAGCACCTGACAGCCCCTCAACACACGGGTCCATTTGCCCCACCAGAATACACCAACGCAATGGGAAAAACCACCAGAAAGAGTTGTGCTCCAGATGAAAGAGCCAGCACCCCACCAAACAAGGGCCAAAAGCCATTATCAATATCGGCGATGCGAGATGAAGACATGGAAGTGTTACCAACAAAGGAATTGATAAAAATAATGCTAAAACTTCTCAGAGACGTGGACACAAAGCTGGAAGACCTCCAGAACCGCATAATCACCGAAATACAACAAATCAAAACCAAACTGGATGCCCAAGATAATAAAATTGAAAGCCTCATCAACAGAATAAATGCGGCAGAGGAAAGGATCTCTGAAACAGAAGACACACAAAATGAAGGTGCCCAGCGAATTAAACAGCTGGAGACAAACCTCAGCAAAACTAATAAAATGATGCAAGAGATGAAGGATTACCTTAGAAAATTGAATATTCGGATCATCAGCCTCCCCGAGGGAGTAGAAAGAGAATCTGGGATGCAAGCAGTGCTTGATGAAATTATACAGGAAAACTTCCAAAACACCTGGAACACGAATCCACCCCGCATACAGGATGGACAGAGAACTCCCAACAGACATGATCCAAAGAGATCTTCACCCAGACACACGGTGCTCAAGTTCTACTCCAATGAAGACAAAGAAGGAATCCTGAGACAAGTACGAAGTAGAGAAAAGATCACATACAGGGGAAAACCCATCAGAATCACTGCTGACTTCTCCGAAGAGACCCTACAAGCAAGGAGAGAATGGACAAAGATCTTCCAAGTCCTGAAACAAAACAACTGTCAACCAAAAATAATCTACCCAGCAAAGATCTCATTTGTATATGAGAACGAAATCAGATACTTCAATAGCAAAGAAAAACTAGAAGAATATGTCTACACAAAACCAGCTCTGCAAAGTCTCCTTAGAAATGCACTAGTCCTGGACAAAAAGGAGGCAAATCACAAACAAAGTTGGCAAATAAGAAGGTCTCCAAACTAAAGGCCGCACAAACAAGACAATTACATAGGCAACAACACACACACAACACAATCGCATGGCAGGGCAAAATTGCAACCTCTCAATTTTAACTCTCAACACAAATGGTCTAAATTCACCAATCAAAAGACAGAGATTAATAGAATGGATCATCAAACAAGACCCAACCATCTGTTGCCTACAAGAAACGCATCTAACCAGAAAGGATGCAAAGAAACTGAAAGTGAAGGGATGGAAAAAGATATTTCACGCCAATAGACGAGAAAAAAAAGCTGGGGTAGCTATCCTAATTTCAGACGAGATAGATTTCATTCTAACATCAAAAGAGACAGGGAGGGCCATTTTATACTGGTGAAAGGAATGATCCATCAAGAAGCAATCACCATCATTAATGTTTATGCACCGAATCTTAATGCACCTACTTACGTAAAGCAATTACTTACAGACTTAAGGGAAGACATAGACACCCGCACAATTCTTGTAGGTGATCTCAACACACCTCTAACAACAATGGATCGGTCTACGAAACAAAAACTCAACAAAGAAACAACAGAGCTCACACAAACAATAGAACAACTGGACTTAGTAGACATATATAGAACTTTTTATCCTAAGGCCACAGACTATACATTCTTCTCAGCGGTGCATGGCACCTTCTCCAGAATCGACCACATGATAGGACATAAAGCGAATCTAAACAACTTCCAAAACATTAGTATCATACCATGTACCCTCAGACCACCATGGGATGAAACTGGAAATCAACAACTCAAAACTCCCCAGGAAGTATAGGCACTCTTGGAAATTGAACAATATGCTATTAAACGAACAATGGGTCAGAGAAGAAATTAAAGATGAGATCAAAAAATTCATGGAAACCAATGAAAACTCTGATACTACATTCCAAAACTTGTGGGACACCGCCAAAGCAGTGCTACGAGGTAGATTCATCGCAATCGGAGCCCATGTCAAGGCCCAAGAAAGACGCCAAATACAGGAACTAACCTCACACCTCCAGGATCTGGAAAAACAGCAGCAGAAGAGTCCCACGCACAATAGGAAACAAGAAATCATCAAAACAAGGGAGGAGATAAACCAAATAGAAATCAAAAAAACTATACATAAAATCAACAAATCAAAAAGTTGGTTTTTTGAGAAAATAAACAAAATAGACACTCCACTGGCCCGATTGACCAAAAAAAAAACAAGAGAAAGTGAGAATCAATAGCATTAAAGATGAAAAAGGCAACATAACAACAGACACTGCAATCATTAAGAAAATAATTAGAAATTACTACAAAGAACTGTACTCCCACAAATTTGAGGACCACCAAGAAATAGAAAAGTTCTTGGACTCCCACCACTTACCAAAACTCAGTCCGGAGGCAACTGCAGAATTAAATAAACCCATAACCGAGGTAGAGATTGAAACAGTCATCAAGGATCTCCCAACGAAAAAAAGCCCAGGCCCAGACGGCTTCACTACAGAATTCTACAAAACATTCCGAACAGAACTAACCCCAATCCTCTACAAGCTCTTCAAAACAATAGAGGAGACAGCAACCCTCCCAAACTCATTCTATGAAGCCAACATCACCTTAATCCCAAAACCGGACAGAGAACCATCAGAGAAGGAAAACTACAGACCTATTTCTCTGATGAACATTGATGCTAAAATTCTCAACAAAATCCTAGCCAATAGAATTCAAAAAATCATCAGACAGATCATTCATCCGGATCAAGTAGGATTCATCCCTGGAATGCAGGGATGGTTCAACATTCAGAAATCCATAAATGTTATAAACCATATCCAAAAACTGCAAAACAAGAACCACATAATAGTTTCAATAGATGCAGAAAAAGCTTTCGACAAAATCCAACACCTCTTCATGCTAAAAACTCTAGCCAAAGTAGGCATAGATGGGAAAATCCACAACATAATCAAAGCAATTTATGAAAAACCCAACGCCAGTATCATACTGAATGGAGAAAAGCTAGAACCCTTCCTACTGTAATCTGGAACAAGACAAGGATGCCCGCTATCACCACTGCTATTCAACATAGTCCTAGAGGTACTTGCAGAGGCCATAAGACAAGAAAAAGAAATCAAAGGCATACGAATATGAAACGAAGAAGTCAAGCTTTCACTATATGCAGATGACATAATCCTATACATAGAAAAACCAGGAGACTCAATACAGAAACTACTAGAACTAAACGAGAGTTTGGCAGAGTGGCAGGGTAAAAAATTAATGAACAAAAATCAACAGCCATAGTGTACGCAAATAATACCAAGATGGAAGAAGATCTAACCAACAGGAT
Source organism: Ochotona curzoniae (assembly GCF_017591425.1). Taxonomy (NCBI): domain Eukaryota; kingdom Metazoa; phylum Chordata; class Mammalia; order Lagomorpha; family Ochotonidae; genus Ochotona; species Ochotona curzoniae. Next base: position 772,484 of record NW_024465862.1, on the reverse strand, counting down.
ACCATTCAGAACAGCAGAGAGAAGTATGAAGTATCTGGGAATAAATCTAACCAAAAGTGTAGGAGACCTATTCGAAGAAAACTACAAACTATTCGAAAAAGAAATTGAACAAAACCTCAAAAGATGGAATAACATCCCATGCTCCTGGATAGGCAAAATCAATATCATTAAAATGTCTATACTACCACAAGCAATATACATTTTCAACGCAATTCCAATCAAATTGCCCAAAACATTCTTCACGGAACTGGATACAATGATTCAAAAGTTCATCTGGAAACACAAAACTTCACGAATAGCTAGAACCATCCTGAAAAATAAGAAGTTAGCAGGGGAAATCACAATCCCGGACCTCTGGACATACTATAGAGCAGTGGTTATCAAAACAGCCTGGTACTGGCACAAAGACAGAAAGGAAGATCAATGGAATAGAATAGAAGCACCAAAAGGGAACCCACACAAATACAGCCAATTAATCTTTGACAAAAAGACCAATGACAACTCAAGCAAGTGGGAAGGCCTCTTTAGTAAATGTTGTTGGGACAACTGGCTGATAGCCTGTAGAAACAAAAAGATAGACCCACATCTATCACCATACACTAAGATCCAATCTACATGGATAAAAGACCTAAACCTACATCCAGAAACCTTCAAACTCTTGCAAGAAAATGTAGGAAATACCCTGCAAGACCTAGGAGTAGGTCCCGACTTTCTAAGAAGGACACCAAAAGCAATAACAGTTGAGAACAGAATAAACAAATGGGACCTCATCAAACTAAGAAGCTTCTGTACAGCAAGGAAAACAATCAACAAAGTAAAAAAGCAACCCACAGAGTGGGAGAAGATCTTTGCACACGATATAGGCGATAGGGGGCTAATTTCCAGGATATACAAAGAACTTCAAAACAACCAAAAAACCAAAACAAACAAGCCACTCAAGAAATGGGCACGGGAGGGAGTTTTAAGATGGCCGACGTAGGAGGAAGGCTGTGAGGGAGCGTTCAGCGAGATAGGGATAAAACGCTACAGAAGCAGCAAAGAGGAACAGCAGGGAACCGCAGGGAGAGGTCTGTGAAGCTCCCTGGGACAGTGTGGAGCCAAAAAGATCCACACAACTCGGAAGAACAACGAGAACGGAACAGGACAAAGGTAGAGAAACCGACATCCCACTCCAGACCTGCAGAGTCACTTTTGAGGGCAGCCTGACGAGAGACGCGGCCAGCTCGGAGGCAGGGAGATCGGGTGGATCGTCGCCGGCGGGAAGCCTTTGACAGCGGCGGAGGCAGACTGCAGCAGCTGGACATTTGGTGAGCGGGGGTGTTGAGGTGGCAGACTCCGCATTCCTCGCCCCCTACTGAGGTACCAGCCTCTGAGAAGGCGGGGCAGGCAGCCTGAAACGGTTGGGTCTGTGCCTTGGGAACTACGCACAGTAGTGTTGGTGGTGAGGGAAGGCGCCTCGGATGTTCCGGCGCTGAGGGGGGCCAGTGCGTCTCGGTGCGCAGAGGCTGCTGGCGAGGATTTGGAGCCCCCCACATCCTGCCTGGTGGATGCGCGAGAACACCAGGAGGATTCTGATCTCTGCCTGCAGCAGTCGCCTCCGCAGCACAGGTGTCAGGTGTCAGGTGTCAGGAGAGCTCCCAGTTTTGGGAAGTGTAGCGCTGTGTGTCCCTGGCACGCAGGTACCACTCCCATAGGGTGAACTGCTCACTCCTAGCCTCCCACCCCGCAGTTCTGAGCGTGGGCAACCCACCAGGAGAGCTCTGAAAACTCCTGCATCACACTGACACGGTGAGAACCTGCCGTGAAGTCATTATAACAGGGCGCCTGGGTCACTCCTCCGCTAAGGGCCTGTGTGGGGGAGCCCCACGGGAGCAGGGGCTCTGAACACCCACACACCACGAGTGGTGGATTCACTGCACAAGAGCCACGCCTGGAAAGTGCCTCACCCACAGTCCCGTGTGTGGGAGACGCACCAGGTGGGCCCTGAAAAACCCTGCAGTCCCTGACACGGAGAACGCAGGGAGAAAGCACATAAAACCTTCTAAGCCCTGTGGATTCCCGCACAGGGGGCACACCCAGAGAGCGCCTCCATCCCTCCACGCCCTGGGGTGTCACACCTGAAGAAGAGGTGCCCAGAGTGTGCCTGGAATCCACTGGGCACCCAAGGTGGTGCTCTACAGCCCCGGGCCCTGAGAACGCACCAATGGTGCCTTGAAAATTACCACGCCCGGCAACACCACGCCTGCAGGCTCCAATCTCTACAGGAAAGCACCTGACAGCCCCTCAACACACGGGTCCATTTGCCCCACCAGAATACACCAACGCAATGGGAAAAACCACCAGAAAGAGTTGTGCTCCAGATGAAAGAGCCAGCACCCCACCAAACAAGGGCCAAAAGCCATTATCAATATCGGCGATGCGAGATGAAGACATGGAAGTGTTACCAACAAAGGAATTGATAAAAATAATGCTAAAACTTCTCAGAGACGTGGACACAAAGCTGGAAGACCTCCAGAACCGCATAATCACCGAAATACAACAAATCAAAACCAAACTGGATGCCCAAGATAATAAAATTGAAAGCCTCATCAACAGAATAAATGCGGCAGAGGAAAGGATCTCTGAAACAGAAGACACACAAAATGAAGGTGCCCAGCGAATTAAACAGCTGGAGACAAACCTCAGCAAAACTAATAAAATGATGCAAGAGATGAAGGATTACCTTAGAAAACTGAATATTCGGATCATCGGCCTCCCCGAGGGAGTAGAAAGAGAATCTGGGATGCAAGCAGTGCTTGATGAAATTATACAGGAAAACTTCCAAAACACTTGGAACACAAATCCACCCCGCATACAGGACGGACAGAGAACTCCCAACAGACATGATCCAAAGAGATCTTCACCCAGACACACGGTGCTCAAGTTCTACTCCAATGAAGACAAAGAAGGAATCCTGAGACAAGTACGAAGTAGAGAAAAGATCACATACAGGGGAAAACCCATCAGAATCACTGCTGACTTCTCCGAAGAGACCCTACAAGCAAGGAGAGAATGGACAAAGATCTTCCAAGTCCTGAAACAAAACAACTGTCAACCAAAAATAATCTACCCAGCAAAGATCTCATTTGTATATGAGAACGAAATCAGATACTTCAATAGCAAAGAAAAACTAGAAGAATATGTCTACACAAAACCAGCTCTGCAAAGTCTCCTTAGAAATGCGCTAGTCCTGGACAAAAAGGAGGCAAATCACAAACAAAGTTGGCAAATAAGAAGGTCTCCAAACTAAAGGCCACACAAACAAGACTATTACATAGGCAACAACACACACACAACACAATCACATGGCAGGGCAAAATTGCAACCTCTCAATTTTAACTCTCAACACAAATGGTCTAAATTCACCAATCAAAAGACAGAGATTAATAGAATGGATCATCAAACAAGACCCAACCATCTGTTGCCTACAAGAAACGCATCTAACCAGAAAGGATGCAAAGAAACTGAAAGTGAAGGGATGGAAAAAGATATTTCACGCCAATAGACGAGAAAAAAAAGCTGGGGTAGCTATCCTAATTTCAGACGAGATAGATTTCATTCTAACTAACATCAAAAGAGACAGGGAGGGCCATTTTATACTGGTGAAAGGAATGATCCATCAAGAAGCAATCACCATCATTAATGTTTATGCACCGAATCTTAATGCACCTAGTTACGTAAAGCAATTACTTACAGACTTAAGGGAAGACATAGACACCCGCACAATTCTTGTAGGCGATCTCAACACACCTCTAACAACAATGGACCGGTCTACGAAACAAAAACTCAACAAAGAAACAACAGAGCTCACACAAACAATAGAACAACTGGACTTAGTAGACATATATAGAACTTTTTATCCTAAGGCCACAGACTATACATTCTTCTCAGCGGTGCATGGCACCTTCTCCAGAATCGACCACATGATAGGACATAAAGCGAATCTAAACAACTTCCAAAACATTAGTATCATACCATGTACCCTCTCAGACCACCATGGGATGAAACTGGAAATCAACAACTCAAAACTCCCCAGGAAGTATAGGCACTCTTGGAAATTGAACAATATGCTATTAAACGAACAATGGGTCAGAGAAGAAATTAAAGATGAGATCAAAAAATTCATGGAAACCAATGAAAACTCTGATACTACATTCCAAAACTTGTGGGACACCGCCAAAGCAGTGCTACGAGGTAGATTCATCGCAATCGGAGCGCATGTCAAGGCCCAAGAAAGATGCCAAATACAGGAACTAACCACACACCTCCAGGATCTGGAAAAACAGCAGCAGAAGAGTCCCACGCACAATAGGAAACAAGAAATCATCAAAACAAGGGAGGAGATAAACCAAATAGAAATCAAAAAAACTATACATAAAATCAACAAATCAAAAAGTTGGTTTTTTGAGAAAATAAACAAAATAGACACTCCACTGGCCCGATTGACCAAAAAAAAAACAAGAGAAAGTGAGAATCAACAGCATTAAAGATGAAAAAGGCAACATAACAACAGACACTGCAATCATTAAGAAAATAATTAGAAATTACTACAAAGAACTGTACTCCCACAAATTTGAGGACCACCAAGAAATAGAAAAGTTCTTGGACTCCCACCACTTACCAAAACTCAGTCCGGAGGCAACTGCAGAATTAAATAAACCCATAACCGAGGTAGAGATTGAAACAGTCATCAAGGATCTCCCAACGAAAAAAAGCCCAGGCCCAGACGGCTTCACTACAGAATTCTACAAAACATTCCGAACAGAACTAACCCCAATCCTCTACAAGCTCTTCAAAACAATAGAGGAGACAGCAACCCTCCCAAACTCATTCTATGAAGCCAACATCACCTTAATCCCAAAACCGGACAGAGAACCATCAGAGAAGGAAAACTACAGACCTATTTCTCTGATGAACATTGATGCTAAAATTCTCAACAAAATCCTAGCCAATAGAATTCAAAAAATCATCAGACAGATCATTCATCCGGATCAAGTAGGATTCATCCCTGGAATGCAGGGATGGTTCAACATTCGGAAATCCATAAATGTTATAAACCATATCCAAAAACTGCAAAACAAGAACCACATAATAGTTTCAATAGATGCAGAAAAAGCTTTTGACAAAATCCAACACCTCTTCATGCTAAAAACTCTAGCCAAAGTAGGCATAGATGGGAAAATCCACAACATAATTAAAGCAATTTATGAAAAACCCAACGCCAGTATCATACTGAATGGAGAAAAGCTAGAACCCTTCCTACTGTGATCTGGAACAAGACAAGGGTGCCCGCTATCACCACTGCTATTCAACATAGTCCTAGAGGTACTTGCAGAGGCCATAAGACAAGAAAAAGAAATCAAAGGCATACGAATATGAAACGAAGAAGTCAAGCTTTCACTATATGCAGATGACATAATCCTATACATAGAAAAACCAGGAGACTCAATACAGAAACTACTAGAACTTATACGAGAGTTTGGCAGAGTGGCGGGGTACAAAATTAACGAACGAAAATCAACAGCCATAGTGTACGCAAATAACACCAAGATGGAAGAAGATCTAACCAACAGGATACCATTCAAAATAGCAGAGAGAAGTATGAAGTATTTGGGAATAAATCTAACCAAAAGTGTAGGAGACCTATTCGAAGAAAACTACAAACTATTTAAAAAGGAAATTGAACAAAACCTCAAAAGATGGAATAACATCCCGTGCTCCTGGATAGGCAAAATCAATATCATTAAAATGTCTATACTACCACAAGCAATATACATTTTCAACGCAATTCCAATCAAATTGCCCAAAACATTCTTCACGGAACTGGATACAATGATTCAAAAGTTCATCTGGAAACACAAAACTTCACGAATAGCTAGAACCATCCTGAAAAATAAGAAGTTAGCAGGGGGAATCACAATCCCGGACCTCTGGACATACTATAGAGCAGTGGTTATCAAAACAGCCTGGTACTGGCACAAAGACAGAAAGGAAGATCAATGGAATAGAATAGAAGCACCAAAAAGGAATCCACACAAATACAGCCAATTAATCTTTGACAAAAAGACCAATGACAGCTTAAGCAAGTGGGAAGGACTCTTTAGTAAATGTTGTTGGGACAACTGGCTGATAGCCTGTAGAAACAAAAAGATAGACCCACATCTATCACCATACACCAAGATCCAATCTACATGGATAAAAGACCTAAACCTACATCCAGAAACCTTCAAACTCTTGCAAGAAAATGTAGGAAATACCCTGCAAGACCTAGGAGTAGGTCCTGACTTTCTAAGAAGGACACCAAAAGCAATAGCAGTTGAGAACAGAATAAACAAATGGGACCTCATCAAACTAAGAAGCTTCTGTACAGCAAGGGAAACAATCAACAAAGTAAAAAAGCAACCCACAGAGTGGGAGAAGATCTTTGCACACGATATAGGCGATAGGGGGCTAATTTCCAGGATATACAAAGAACTTCAAAACAACCAAAAAACCAAAACAAACAAGCCACTCAAGAAATGGGCACGGGAAATGGGCAAACATTTCACAAAGGAACAAGTCCAAATGGCAAACAAACATATGAAAAAATGTTCCAGCTCCCTAGCAATAAGGGAAATCCAAATTAAAACATCGATGAGGTACCACCTAACACCAGCAAGATTGGCCCACATAAACAAGAACACCAACGACGCTTGCTGGCGAGGATGCGGGGAAAAGGGAACCCTACTCCACTGCTGGTGGAGCTGCAAATTGGTACAGCCTTTATGGAAATCAGTCTGGAGAACACTCAAACAACTCAAAATCTGCATACCATATGACCCAGCAATAGCACTCCTAGGAATATATCCAAAACACCTGTTTTACGACAAACCAACATGCATCCCTATGTTCATTGCAGCACAATCAGTAATTGCAAAAACATGGAAGCAACCGAAATGCCCATCAGCAGAAGATTGGATAAGAAAGCTTTGGTTCATCTACTCCATGGAATACTACTCAGCTATTAAAAAAAACAAAATGCAGTTCTTTGTGGCTAAATGGGCACAACTGGAAACTATAATGCTAAGGGAAATGAGCGAATCCCAAAAGATTAGATACCACATGTTTGCCTTGATTTAACCTGTAATTTTTTGTTTGGTTGTTTGTTATTTTTTGAACCTGTCATTGATACTGTCTCAACCCAGATGTTTCGAAGAATGGAACTTGCATTATTTTTAACATATTGTTTACCCAATACTATGTCAATTAATTCCATAATGTTGTATAATGATACTGAGGCCTTGTTGGGGCTTTTAACTGACCGGATCTTTACTCTGTTAGACCTATCTTCAGACCATAGAAGGTCTCCCCAAGAGGCCACTGAACTTATCTGGACAATAAGACGCTGAACTTTATGCTAGGCATGTGTTTGCAAGCAATGAATCTCAACTGAACTTGAACTATGGTTATGCAACAAGGTGGAGGAATCCACCATGGGGGGAGGGGTATGGGAGGGGTGGGGGGAATCCCCAGCGCCTATAAAACTGTACTACATAATACAATGTAAGCAACAATAAAAAAAAAAGAGAGAGTTGGGGTAGTGATGAGCTGACCTAGGCAAGACCATGGAACCTGGCGACACTCATGGGTACCAGGGCTGGGAACAGGCCGAACAGGTTCAAGCTGCAGTACCCGCATGTGCACCCAAAAACAGAGTGTTTGACAGACTAGGCCAAATTATTAACCAGATCATACAAAGGCTGGGATGAAAGGGTAAGCTGTGTCAGGTATGCAGCTACACAAGCTGACATGTGTGAGATCTATATTTGGGATAGGGCCAGGTAAGGGAACTTTGGAAACTTCCATGGTAGGTCATAGTTCCTGCTTGTGAGTAAATGGTTCAAGCCTGGGTAATGGGCAGACTTGACAAGTTCATTGTACCCATTGGTCAGTGTGAGATTTGGTTTTGGAGTGGGGTGGAATGGGCAGAGCCAAGCAACCTTAGCACACTAGCAAGTGCAGAAAGCATGCTGGAGTGTAGAACATGCCAGGCTTGGCTATCATACCTACCAGTTTGGATAAGGCAGGAATGGAAAGACTAAGAAGGGCCTGGATACAGAACCCACCAACAAGAGTTGGGAGTGGGGCCAGCTGAGTTAGACCAGGCTGCAGCTTCTGAAGACAAAGCCCAAGACAAGGGATGGGCTATACCAAGCTGTGCCAGAGTAACCACTGGAATGCACATCATCTGTGGTTGGGAACAACCCTGGTTCAGGAGCTAACGGGGCACCCAGGCTGGGTGGGGACTCCTAATGGTGAGTGCAAGGTTTGAGTGGATACTATGATCTAAACAGATCCTGCTGTTGTGGCCACCTGTGTAGTGGACAAGTGCACGGACAATCTTACTTTCTGTCTCTCCCCTTCTCTGTAAATCTGACTTTTCAATAAATACATGAATCTCTGCAACAGCGGGAAAAGGATTTTGACTACTGTCTCCAGATCAGCTCAACTCCAGATATTATGGCTATTTAAGGAGACATTGGCAGATGGAACAACACTCTCTCATAACTCCCAGTTTCATCATAGAGAAAGCTCTAACACCACAGCAAGTGGGATAGGGTCTCCAGTATAGACAAAGATCAAAATAACAGAAATAGAGTCCAGAAGTAAACCTTATTTCCATTTTCCACTGAATAAGGTGAACTATTTAAATCCGTATAAGGGAGAGGCCTATTCAGTTCTACAATTAGAGCTGCTACAATTGGATAGACACAGACAAAAAGAAGAGTCAGACCCTTATTTGCCATTCTGTACTAAACTAACTCCAGTGGCTGGCACTGTGCTGTGAGAAATTAAGTCTCTTTCTACAGCAGAGGCATCCCATATGGGTGCTGCTTCAGTCCTGGCTGCACCAGTTCCCATCCAGCTTCCTGCTAATCTACCCTGGAAATGTAGCAGCAGATGGCACAAGTTCTCAGGTCCCTGCTCTACGTAGACCTTCATGAATCTCCTAACTCCTGGATTTGGCATTGCCCTGTCCCAAGCATTTGAGGAATTCTGGGAAACAAATCAGATCAGACTTTGGCTCTCAATCTCTTGCTCCCATCTCTCCACCCAACCACAATCACCATCTCTGTAACTCTGCCATTCAAACCAACAAAAATAAACCTTTAAAACCCTACAATGCATCAAATTACTATACAGCAGATATAAAACTATGCAATTCTAGCAAAAAAGCCAAGAGGGTTGAGTTCAAGACTCAAGACTAGGCTTGATACTCAAATCAAAAGCAATGGAAGGAAAATGCACAAATCATACAGCATCAAATGTTAATCAAATGATAATCTTACAAACCATTTATCTGTAAAGAGAATTTTCTCTACAATATAAAGAATTCTTGCAATTCAAAAACACAGAAAGATAATTCAAACAGTATGTCACTGGAGCTTGAGTAAACAATTATTGAAAGAAAGCATGAAAATGGTGAATGATGGTTATACAAGTAACAATTTGAGGATGAACATCAAAACCAGCATGGGTTATGACTTCTATCCACTGGAAAGGCAATATGATGAAAAACATGGAAGTGTCAAGCTGTGGCAAGGAAGAGAAAAAGTTAGAACCTTACATACTCCAGGTGAGAAAGCAAAATTATACAAGTATTATGGAAACACACTTGAAAGTTACTTAATTAGCTAAACATAGAATTATTGCCACTAATTCTACCACTGAGCACATATTCAAAAGATTGAACAGGATATTAAAACACAAATTTAACGCGAATTTTCAAAGAATGAGCACAATTTCAAGGCAATGCAATAACAATTCAAATGCCCAACAACTAATAAATCCATTGAGAAACACAATATTGAAAGGTACATAATGGAATATTACTTGCTGCTACTTAGAAATGATACTATGGCACAAACATCAATAGAGAAGAACATTGAGAGCCTAACAATGATTGAAATAAGCCAGTAACAAGGGGACATGGATTACACAATTTCGTAAGAATACAATTTAAGAAATAGTCAATCTATGGAGATAAAAGATTAGCGGTACAAGGGGCAAGGGGTGATGAGGGAAGGAACAGAATTACTGAAGCGACAAAAATATTATGGAACTGGCAACAAGGATGGCTTAACTGCACATTTAAAATACGTACATTATTGTTTATAAATTACTTCTCAAAGACATATTTTAAATGCCTGGCGGCAGGGCCTAGTGGCTAGAGTCCTGGCTTTAAACGCACCAGGATGCCATATGGGTGCAGGTTCTAACCCGGCAGCTCCGCTTCCGATTCAGCTCCCTGCCTGTGGCCTGGGAAAACAGTCGAGGACGGCCCAACGCCTTGGGACTCTGCACTCACACAGGAGACCTTGAAGAACTTCCTGGATCCTGGTTTCGGATCGGCATAGCACCAGCCGTAGCAGTCATTTGGGGAGTGAATCATCGGATGGAAGATCTTTCTCTCTGTCTCTCCTCCTCTCTGCATATCTGACTTTGCAAGAAAAATAAAATAAATCTTCAAAAAAACTTTTTTCAAAAGAGGAAGAAATAGTGCAATACTTACTCACTGAGAAAAGTAAAGGATTAAAGAAATCAAGATTTAATAGCCTCCTGACGTTTTTCAAGAAGGGATCCTCTGGGTTTCTAAGGGAATCAATGTTCACTCCAAATGATGTGCTAGTGATCACATCCATGCTGTATGCCCCAAAGATTCTGTGGAGAGACACAAGAACAATTAAAACCAGCTACTATCTGCCATTCTTGAGCCACACATGCAGCAAGGAGCCCTGGGAAAGCACACTGTCAGTCCACCACTGAGATCATCAGAACGATTATTACTTCTGTTACACTCACACATATCAAGGCAGGAATGTGCAGTTGTCTTTGTCCTATGGGTAGCAGGGACTCTAGGAAAATTAGGCCTGCATCTACACTCAAGCAGAGCTAAAGACCATAATCACACAGGTTACAGGAGTGTGTGCTCTATGTGGATGTTACCGGTGTGGAAGACCTAAGCTTTAGCAGGACAGGGTGGAATAACTCATTCTTTCCAGGGGAGTCAAGAAGGTGGCTTTCATCACACCAGACACCATTGCGAAAGATGATTTCTCCCTAGCACATTACTAAACAGCAGCACACTAAATTGCAGGAACTTCATTTCCCCTTCCCTCCATCTATTGACAAACCTCTAAAATATACCCTCTTTTTCATCTTCAGAATCTGACATGGACCTGAGGGTAGAATTCCCTTTAAAAGTTAAACCCAAGGACAACCAAACACTTCCTATTATTAGGAAGAATTCATAACTATGTGATATGCTCCCTGCTTGTCGAAGAATTTGGCATTTATAAAATCTACTCCTGAATAATTCAAAATTAGCCCATACTGACTAGAGGAGCAGAATAGCACTGTTAGGATGCTGTTTGGGTGCTGCATTCCATGTGTAAGTCCTCAGGTCAAATGTCAGCTCCACTAATAAATTGAAGCTTCTTTAGAATGCATGTTCTTGGAGACACCGAGGAACAGCTCATGCACTGGTGTCATTCAACACCCAGGTGAGAACTAGATTGAATCCCTACCTCTTCACTTAAGCTTAATAAATGCCTAGTTGTTGTAGACATTTAGGATCAAGAGTCAGAATCTATCTCACTCTAGGCCTCTTTCATGCCAAATGAACATACATAAATAAATAAATGTTCCAAGTTAGATAATGAATTCTTTTGTTGCCATCTCCAAAAGGCTTTTCTGGGCCTTCTCTCTCCAGATTCAAGAACTTTAAAGCAAAAGATATGTTCCAACATTTAGCATTTTTCTAATATCCTCAACAACCTTGAAGGCATTTCAGTTCTTCCTACACACATACTGGGATTCTCCTGGCATAGAGCTTGAGTCCCCAAATGTGCCAAATGCTCCCCCTACTGTCCCAACCCTATTCCATACCATCTACACATACACACACACACACACACACACACACACAACTTTTACACAGTTATGCTCCTTCATTCTATGCAGGAATTTTGTCTCTCAAATATTCAAGTTGACCATCAAGCTGGTAACTTCAATATGTGCTCTATTCAAAGAAGGCACAGTCTGTCAGCAACTCTCTTTGAGTTGGGTCTGGCCTTTTTATGGTTCCCTCATTGGAGTTGTAACAACATACCTGCTGTTGTATGCTCACTCTAGGAATTCCAGAAGGGAAATTTCAAATCCATGCCATGTACTGAAAGAGCACTGAACCCCACAAATACATTCCTACTTACTCTTTCACATTAATGGGCTTGCCTTTCTCTGCTTCCTGACTCAGGTTCTTCACCAACACATCTCCATACTGGGCAATGATGGGTAACATCTAAGTACACACACAACAACAGCCACAATGAGTTGCAGAGATTCCGGTCACATAAGGAAATAGTATTCTAATGCATGCAGGAATGACATAATGACTCTCTATATACACCACTTAATCCACAGTTAAAGTAAATACCCAAGTCAAAACGAATGGATTACCAAAGCACAGATAAGTCAGCAACATTTTAAGTGAATGTAATTCTCTTCTCGGTTATAAACAAGAAAGATCATTTTGAGGAACATTGAACCCAATGAACTTTCCCCTTCAAATTCATTAGGATTTTCTTTCCACTTCACTCTAGACTCAGTTAAGTTTCTATTTAAACATCTACTAATTTATTACCTCCTTGAGTCTTCCACTAGTGAAGGTTGGAGTCACCAGTGTTCTAAGTCTCTTCCATTCTTCATCCTTAGAGTTGGAGATGCTGCCTTTCATAAATCCCACTGGTCCGAAAGACTAGAATTCAAATAAGGACATTTTGCTCTATGTAAGTTCTAAGGATCATCACTGTTGTAAATATTGTTACACACATATCAGACATTTCTAAAGTATTTAGTGGAAGTATACCAGTTGGTATGCTAAGATTATGCACTCAATGAATATTATGCCAGATGCCTAGCCTCATAGGAGAGATGTGCTGTGGTCTGAGACATTTCTCTTCTATTTTCCTATAAAAATAAATGAGACATATATCAGAGAAACTGTTCTTCCAGGACACAAAACAGAAATAGAAACCTAGTACATCCTCTAACACAGATCAGGACAGAAATGAGTTACTGGTGGAAGGCCAGATGGCCCATAAAAAAACTGTTTCTTTAAACCAATTTTGTTTTCCATCCCTCTGCCTCACTCTCCATACACAAATACATGCACATAAGCTACAATAATAAAAGAAGAAAACTTTCCTTGAAAAGTAGAAATACACTTCATTTAGGTTTAGCTGTTCCACTTCGAGGTATATATCCCCTCCAGACAATGAAATCATAGTATCAAAGAAAGAACTAAACCCTAAAGTCCTGTTATTCGCCAAACAGTGGATGGAACAGGAGCTTATTATCCTAAGCCCAATAAACCGTACACAGAAAAACAAACACCAAATGTTTCTTTCATGTGTACGTGTTTTATAGCCCATTCTCAACACAAAGAAGATATTACTGCAGGCTTTGAAGGACTGCAGGAGGAAACAGAAGGATGTTGAAAGGCAGGCACCATAACACTGTGTAGTAATAACATTTAGGGATTCATAGTAGAGTACACATCTATACTTCACAATAATGTATTTTTATATTGAATGAAATGCTGAAAGAGAATAATTCATAGGCCCTGGCTTATTGAAATATAAGAAAATAGAAGGAACAGTGTCAGTGGGACCCAATAAGGGCACCTACAGCTCTAATTATGATCCAGGTTCCTTCTAATGGCCAAGGAAAGCAATTGAGGATGAATGAAACACTTTGGTTCCTGCAACCACGTGGAAAACCCAGAAGGCTCCTAGCTTCAGATGGACCAAGCTCTGGCCATTGCAGTAATTTGGGAGAGAACCAATGGATGGACACTCACACTCTAAGTCTCACTCTTACTCTCTTTCACCCTCTCTCCCATTCTTTCCCTGTCGTCACCACCCCTTTCAGTGACAAAATTCTGGTATATTTAATGAAAACCCTTTAATGTTAACTACCTGATCAGTTGATTCTACATTTATTTATTGAAATATCATACAGCAGAAATGAAAATGTGTATTATATGTAACCAAAAAACTGACAGACTTCTGTGATCATTTTTTAAGGCAGATAATTCCTCTGATATTAGAAACCTATTTGTGAGGCCAGCATGTGGTATTTCATGCTAAACCTCTCGTTGTTCTGACATCCTGTATCAGCATCCACATCCTATATCAGCATTCTAATCCAGCTCCCTGCATATAGCCTGGAGAAACTGCAAAGAATGAGAAACTGCAAAGAATGGTCCCTGCACCTACATGGGAGACCCAGACGAACCTCCTGCAGCTCGGCTTTGGTTAAATCTGCTCTGGCCATTGCAGCCTTTTATAAAGTAAACCGGTGAATGGGAGATTTCCCTCTCAACCTCTCCTCTTTTCTCTGCAAAGCCTGCCCTTCAAATAAAAATAAATAAATCTTTCAAAAACTAACTTTTTTTACAGTTCTGAAGAAATAATGAGATTAAAGGTGATGTTTTCACAAAAAAAAAAAAGAATTATAGAAGACTTTCAATCAATATAAAATGTAATGGAGAAACTCAGTATTTTACCATTCCCTTCAGTTAGAATTCAGATGAAATCACTCTCATGTAAAACATTATATAGAGATAGAGATAGAGATAGAGATAGAGATAGAGATAGAGATAGAGATAGAGATAGAGATAGAGACAGAGATAGACCGGTGCAGTGGAGCAGTTGTTAAGGTCCTCACCTTGAACGCCTGGAATCCCATATGGGTGCCAGTTCTAATCCCAGCAGCCCCACTTCCCATCCAGCTCCCTGTCTGTGGCCCGGGAAAGCAGTCAAGGATGTCCCAAAGCTTTAGGACCCTGCACCCAGAAGAGGCTCCTGGATTTGGATGGCATAGCATCAGCCGTTGCGCTCACTCAGGGAGTGAATCATCAGATGGAAGATCTTCCTCTCTGTCTCTCCTCTGTATATCCGCCTTTCAATAAAAATAAAATCTTAAAAAAAAAAAAGAGAGAGAGAGAGAGCTCTCGGCAGCGGGTGGGTCCTGGGACAGGGCATCTCATGGACACATGGTGCCAATGGTGCCTGCCATCATGGGCACATAGTGAACCGGGCTTGGGCCTGCCAGGGCTCCAGGGATGCTTCCTTCTGGGTGAGTACACTGGCCGAGGGG
The DNA here is from genome assembly GCF_017591425.1 of Ochotona curzoniae. Taxonomy (NCBI): domain Eukaryota; kingdom Metazoa; phylum Chordata; class Mammalia; order Lagomorpha; family Ochotonidae; genus Ochotona; species Ochotona curzoniae. The sequence goes on along the minus strand of NW_024465862.1, from coordinate 757,244 downwards.
GGAGGTCTCTGGAGCCGGGCTAGGCAGGCCCATCCGCCGCTCTGATTGGGCGGTGGACGGGATTGGGGTGGAGCGCGACCTTGGGCCTGGGAGGTTACACTTCCCATCGCCTCTCGGCAGCAGGTGGGTCCCGGGACAGGGCGGTTCATGCCCGGATCCCATACACCCGCCATCATGGGCACATGGTGAACCGGGCTTGGGCGGCCAGGGCACCATTTGGTGCCAGGCTTTGTTTGCTGGCCGCCTGGCACGGGAGCTCTGGGATTTTGGGGGTTTGAATTGCTGCTTATGTGGCTCCACGTTGAACCCGATGTGTTTCTGCAAGGTGAATACATCCTAAAGTTTCCCAATGACAGTTACTCTTCCTTTAAAGAATGTGTTACCACTTAGCAATGCTGACCACCAAATACCAGTTCATGCTAAAGCTTTGGCACGGGTCTTGTCCAGTAGACACACTAACTGGATTAAGGCTACCGCCAAGGAGCACGTGGGCTGGAATGGGGGCTGCATTCTGATCAGGTAACACTGAAATCCCCCTTGGCACAAGTGTGGACAGGGACTGGATGCACCAGGCTGGGCCAGACCCCAGCACTGTCTGGTGCTCTTGGAGGACCAGGATAGACGTGGGATGGACTAGGCTAGGTTGCAACCCTTACTGAGCCATGTGTGAGCCATATGGTGGAATTGACTGGACAAGCCATGGCTGGGCTGAAATATCCAACAACAAGAATCAGCTTGGGTCGAAAGCTAGTCAGGAACTGAGTAGGGCTGGCTCATGGACCCACTGGCATGCGCAAAATCCGGCACTGGGAGAGGTTCTGATGGAGGAGCCTGGGCAACTCCTCTGGCAGGACACAGACCCCACGGGTAAGCGCAAGAAGCATGAATGGAAACAGCCCAGAGCAGGCCACAAGAAGTTTCCCACTGGCATACATTAGGCATGGATTGGGGGCTGACCAGGCTAATCAGTTAACGTCATCACTGGCAAATCCGATCACCAGAACAGAGTAAGGGTTGAGCCAGGTTTGGTTGCGATAAAAACCAGTCCACACTACAGAATGCCAGGATGAGGTTGACTGTGCCGGATGTGACTGCAGTGCCCATCCAGCACACGTGAGAAACAGGAAGGGAGGGGACAGAGCCAGCGGGGGAATAAGGGGAGGTTCCCCTGCTGGACAGCTACTCCCACTGGAGAGCATGAACTGGGATGGGGGCAGACCAGACTAAGCAGGGCTACAACACCTGTGTGGACTAGATCAGGGAAAAGCCAGGATGGGTGGATTGTTCCTATGGGTACAACCTACAATTAGAATGGGAGAGGGCTGTTTGGGCATAGCCGTAGCATCAGCTGGCAGAACTGGCACTGGGGGCTAATCCTGTCAAGTTAAACTGCAGAACCACCTGGAAAGTGCACAATCCGGGAGTGAGAAGGGAAGGAAACAGTGGGTTCCCCCCTATTGGGTTACCACTCCCACGGAAGGGCATGAGAACTAGGATGGGGGCTGGGGTAGCTAGACAGAGAGGCACTCAACCACACCCATGAAGGCTTGACTGTTGAGCTGGTTAGATGGATCCAAGCTTCAATGCCATTTGCCATGTACGAGAGCTAGGGGAGATGTGGGACAGATTGCACTGGTCTGCCACACATATTGGCAAGCCAGGGTAGGGGGTAGGCCTGGTGGGAGTTATTGTGGGCTGCTCTCGTCAGGATGCAGCTCCCACTGGTTTAGGTGAAGACCGAGTATGTGCTGTGCAGAACCAGGCTGGACCCCATTGCTTCCAGTAGAAGGCGGGGCTGAAAACAGAACCAACCCAGCAATTGCAACTACCAGCTGACCGGGTGATGGACTGTGCTGGGCCCTGTGCTTGCTGGTGCATACAAATATCTGGCCTGAGAACACCTCAGACGAAGTTTCTTTGGTGATCTCCCCAATTGAAATGCCAGACTCAGAACCCAAACCATGAAAGGACAGAAGATGGAACAAGTTAATCAACCACCTCAGCAACAAAATACTGGGCAAATAGAGACGCTCTGGTGGACAATGTCAATTAATGGATTTTTCAACAACCTCATCGTGTTTGGAGAGGCAAGATTGGCAGCAATTTCAAAACTGGTGAACTATTGAAACCACTTCAACGAGCATCTCGGAGCATGCCCCACATGCGGGACTTGGGGTGGGTGGGAAACCGGGTGGGGCTTATCCCTCAATATCCCCCTCTACCTCAGATATATGAAGGAAACAATATGGAAATAATAGTCTTACCCACTTTCCTGTAGCCCTTGACCCTTTTTGCCCAAATTAACTATGTAAAGATTGACAAAATAAAAACAATTATTATTTAAAAAAAAATAGAGTTGGAGATAGAGATGGAGATATGTATAATGATAGCAATATGTTAATGAAAGGAATCAAAGAAACCTAACACAGTGGAGAGGCATGCTATCATCATAGACAGACAGACTCACTACTATAAGGACACAGTCCACCTGCGGTTTGTTGTAGACAAAAATGAACTATCCTAACTTTGTATGGAAAGACAAGAGACCAAGAACAGCTAAGCCAGTCCTGAAAAATGAAGTGGCAGAATTCACTCTACATGTTAAGGCTTAGTATAGAGCTGCCATTACCGAGACACTATGGCATTATTGGAGGAATAGACAGAGTCATCAGTTCCACAGAACAGATGATGAAACCTAGACCCACACAATCACTCCTGATTTTCACAGGCAATAAATCAGTTCAATGAAGTGAGTGAAGGAATGTTGAAACAATTGGGTTGCACATAGTCAAAAATTAACAGTAGTCTAAACCTCACACCTGACATAAATACTAAGTCAAAATAGATTATATGCATAATGTGTAGCCATAAAACTTTAAAACACAGAAGTGCTAGGCAAAGAATTTTCAGACTTGATATCAAAAGCAAAATAAACAACAGACATGTAGGAGACTGTCAGTCATTTTGTTGTGAGTTCATCCTTGTATCCCAGGCCCCTAATGAAGGTACAATGAGAACTAGATCTTTGTTATTTATGGGCAGTACCAACAACAGTGATAAAAGGGACATGTCTCCTACGTGGTTGGGACACATTCCAGTGGCAACATGGTGGACTTGGGAAAATTCACAAACAACACACATTGTGAGACTGGAGAGAAGAAAGTAGGAGAAGGGAGGGAACTTGTCAGGATGGAGTAAAAAGGGAGACCCCCAATGCCAACTAAATCGTATCAAAAACAACTCAAATTTTTTGTACTTTAAATAGATATTTTCTTCAACTTTGAAAAAAATAAAATGGACATTAGGCAAATTAAGAAATTGGCATCTTCTAAATAAAAAGTAAAAAATCTTATAAGGAATCTTAAAAATAAGGAATAAGATAAGTGTTGTATCTCCAACAAAAGAGTAACAAGGATTTTTTTCTGATGGAAGAGTTCTGATCTCATTTGTGCTACTAGTTATACAAATCTACACATCTGTGCATTGTGGTAATCTACAGTGAGAGAGAAAGAGAGAGAAAGAAATACACTAATTTTGTAGTTGCACAACAGTGTCACCCAGAATAACAAAATGAGGCACTCATGAAACATCCCTGATCATTTTGTGAATATCTAACACTTAAGAAGCTTAACAATTAATGCTTAAACTTGAAACACAAGCCAATACCTACCCGCCGGTTTGTGAAGCTGGAGTAACATTCTTTCACCAGCACTGTTTTCATCATGTCTGGATCAGTGAAGACCAGCACAGGCTGCGGACCCTCAAACAATCTTTTATGGGAAAACAGAAATGATTAAACACGACAAGCCTGATGCAGCTGCCACAGCCAAGCCCAGGAACCACACTTTGATCCTGAACTTATGTTTCTTATACACCTTTTGTACAACACACAGCAAGATCCCATCCTCTGATTGATGTGAATGAATTCAAGCTGGTCTGCACCCCACCTATGCCAGATGCATGATGGTGGGCATCTTCCTCTGGCTGGACTGTGTTGTTCCATATAGTGGTTCTTGTGCCCACCTGTAGGGGCTGTGTTACAACAGAGGAGTTTCCAAATCTCCTCCTTCGGAATCTCTCCCTATGCCAGGTCTTGCTCGTACTGGTAGTTCCATGGGCCAGCCCTTATTGCTGGACTTCAATCCATTCCACTTCTTGGTGTTAGCTCTTTCACCCCAACCAAGCCTTGTCCATACCCAGACACAGCTCACACATGGCTCAGTAGGGGCAGAGACCCAGCCTAGTCTGTCCTACATCTACCCAGGTTCTCCAGAGCACCAGATGGTGCTAGCATCTAGTCCAGCTTGGTGTGCCCAGCCCCAGTCCACATTTGTGACAAGGGGGATTGCAGCCAGACCAGAACGCAGCCACCACTCCAGACCCCTCACCCTCTCGTGGAAATCCCAACCCAGCAGCGGTGTACTCTCACAGCTCCCCCACAGTCTATTTCCAGCCCAAGTTGCGTGCATGTCAGGGGGTGCTCTGACCCAGTTGGCTTAGCCCCTCACCTGTCTCAGCCTTTCCCTTCGATACTGTGCTGTAGTATTCCTGCCTCATGAAGACCAGTCCGTGTAAGCACTTAGATCAGAATGATATGTGCTCCATCCTGATTTCTTTTCTTTTTTATGAGTTGAGGTTTGATTCACCCTTCCCAGTCCACCCCCTTCCAGTTGCAGCTCAGCCCACCCCACATCCTATTTTAGGGTGCACCTTCGGGTGGTTCTGCCTTGACCTACCAAGATTGCCATCGGTTCCTTTACCCATGAGTGATGGCAGGTGCCATGGTTACTACTAGCTCAGCCCTTCACCACCCCAGCTCGCAAGCTAACCAGCAGATCTTGTATTTCCACAGGGATTGGCCCAGACTTCCCCAACAGACTTTACCCACCGACAAAGTTCTCTGGTGTGCTGGTTAGAGTCTTGACCCTGACAAATGTGATCAGCCCACTATTCCACGACCCAGTCAAGTAATGGTGCCTAGCCCTGCCAGACAAGCCCCAATCCATAGCTTCGATGTGGACTGGTGTGTGGCAGTCAGTGATGCTCTATGCAAACAGCCCATCCCAGGATTCCTAATTTGGTCAGTGAATCAATCTGGCCCAAATAGACCTTACAGACACTCCCCTCCAAACCATCAGGTCTCAGTCCCCACGCTTGCTGTAAACTTTCATGACATTGCTACTGGGAATCACCCAGAATTCAACCCTCACCTGCACTAAAACTGGCCTTATTCATGGTTGTCCCTAACCAGAAATTTCATATCCACAAATCCCCAGAGTTCGCAGACAGCAGGCAGAATCTGGCACCATTTGGTGCACTGGCCGCCCAAAGCCAAGGACTCGGTCAGTGCCTTTTGGCAGTAGCTTTGTCCTGAGCCCCCAGCCTTGGATCCGGCCTGGCAAGGGCACCCCACACAACTGCCACACTGTAGGGAGTTGCAAGCCGCCCCCAACCCCAAGGCCTGGACCCCTATAGTAGGTCTTGAGGTCTGGAATTGTGATTGCTCCAACTTGATTTTTATTTTTCAGGCTATTATGTTCCCTTGTGTTTGTTTATAAATTCCTTTGATTGTGTTACATAGTGTTTCTTCTATGCCTATCTTGCTTACAGTTTCCACCATGACTACCTGTTTAATTTTTTTTAAGATTTATTTATTTTCATAAAGGCTGTACCAATTTGCAGCTCCACCAGCAGTGGAGTAGGGTTCCCTTTTCCCCGCATCCTCGCCAGCAAGCGTCGTTGTGGAGAACACTCAAACAACTCAAAATCTGCATACCATATGACCCAGCAATAGCACTCCTAGGAATATATCCAAAACACCTGTTTTACGACAAACCAACATGCATCCCTATGTTCATTGCAGCACAATCAGTAATTGCAAAAACATGGAAGCAACCGAAATGCCCATCAGCAGAAGATTGGATAAGAAAGCTTTGCTTCATCTACTCCACGGAATACTACTCAGCTATTAAAAAAAAACAAAATGCAGTTCTTTGTGGCTAAATGGGCACAACTGGAAACTATAATGCTAAGGGAAATGAGCGAATCCCAAAAGGTTAGATACCACATGTTTGCTTTGATTTAACCTGTAATTTTTTGTTTGGTTGTTTATTATTTTTTTTTAACCTGTCATTGATACTGTCTCAACCCAGATGTTTCGAAGAATGGAACTTGCATTATCTTTAACATATTGTTTACCCAATACTATGTCAATTAATTCCATAATGTTGTATATTGATACTGAGGTTTTGTTGGGGATTTTATATGACCGGATCTTTACTCTGTTAGTTCGACCTTCAGACCAGAGAAGGTCTCCCCAAGAGGCCACTGAACTTATCTGGACAATAAGACGCTGAACTTTATGCTAGGTATATGCTTGCAAGGAACGAATCTCAACTGAACTTGAACTATGGTTATGCAGCAAGGTGGAGGAATTCACCATGGGGGGAGGGGTATGGGAGGGGTAGGGGGAAATCCCCAGCGCCTATAAAACTGTACCACATAATACAATGTAAACAACAATTAAAAAAAAAGATTTATTTATTTTTATTGCAAAGTCAGATATACAGAAAAAAGAAAGACAGTGAAGAAGATCTTTCATCCAATGATTTACCCACCAAATGATCACAATGGCAGGAACTGTGCCAGTCCTTAGCCAGGAGCCAGGAATCTCCACCAGGTCTCCAACGCGAACACAGGGTCCCAAGGCTCTGGGCCATCCTGGACTACTATCCCAGGCCACAAGCAAGAAGCAAGCAAGGGAAGTGGAGTTGCTAGGACTAGAACTGGCATCCATAAGGGATCCCAGTGCATTCAAGGCAAGGATTTAGCAACTAGGCCATAACGCTGGGCCCATGGCATTGGATTTTATCAAATGCCTTCTCTGCATCTATTCAGAGTATCATTTGCTCTTTATTTTTTAATTTGTAGATGTGATGTATCACATTTATTGATTTACAAATATTGAACCACCCCTGCATGCATGAAAGGAACTCCACCTGGTCCAGGGGAAATATCTGCCTGATGTGATATTGCATCCTGATTCTCTCTGTCATGATTTTGAAAATATAATAAATAAATATTTTTGAAAGAATGTTAGAACATTTTGTAGATCTAGGTTCAAAGAACTTACAAGATAAGAGAATTCCAAATTAAACCAAGTAAAAGATAAGATAAATCTGAGGTAAAGCTGCAAATCATGGATAGTCTGTTCATCATACAAATTTCCCACAATCTCATAATCTCAGGTATTTCATGATTTTTCAAATTTTCTTTATTTTATGATTGTATGAAGCAGTTTCATACCTGATGAGATTTCCCTTCTCTCCTTACATACCCTCCCCTTCCCCTAATAGGATTTCCCTATAGGATTACAGCAGTATAGTGCTTAATAAACAGTCATAAGTCCATCATTCTGCTAGTTAAGTAGCCTGACATTATAGGTGTAACCAATAGCAGAAAGTCCAGCATCCTAGTGTTAAGATACATGTAACGGTTTCATGGGGAGTCCATCTGTAATCTGCAAGTACAATACATGCTGCATTGTATCTTCATGTCTGGACATGATAGTCTCTCTTACACAGCTACTATACATACCCTTAAATGAAAAGCCATAAAGCTAAATCAAGAACAGGAAGAAAAACAGAAAATTTACAACATGAAGTCAAATAAGGCAGTGAGCATTTCCCTAGTAGCGACCATAGTAGTCAGTCAGCACATCCTACACTGTGTTGGCTGAGTTCAGTTTGAAAATCCAACCCCAGATTATGTATTATGCCAGAGAAGACCCTGAATTGCAGAAGGTGATCACACAGGTGGTTGCTGCCTCTCACAACCATGGGAGATCTTCTTTCTTTTCTCAGGAATTCTATTTACTCATTCATCTATTTAAGTGATACATTACACAGAGAGAAGGAATGAAAGAAAAGGAAAGTTTTCCGTCTTCTAGTTCACTTCCCCAATGGCCACAATGGTCAGAATTGAGCTGAAGCAAACATAGGGCCAGGAGCTTCTTCCAAGTTTCGCATGTCTGCAGGCAGGGTCCCAAGTTCTTGAGTCATGCTCCACTACTTTGCCAAGCAGTTAGCACAGTGCTGGATCACAAGTGGAGCTGCTAGACACAAACAGGTGTCTGTATGGAGTGCCAGCACTAACACGTGGAAGAATAGCTCTCTATACCACCCTGACAGACCCATCTATAATTCTTCTTTTAAATGCAAATATTAAATATAACTTTTAGGTAAAAGAATTTAGATTTTTAACTGACAGGAAGCAACACACAGAAGATATGCTATCACATTAGAACGCCCTGTAAAAATGTATTGTACTCAATTAAGGACACAAAGACAGCCAAAAGATACAGCAGCAAGACTGTTCAGACTGGGGACCCTGGGAAAACAACAGCTGAAAAAGGTGATGACCTACAACACTGACACCAAATGCAGACACCAACACCTGAGGTTTATACAGTCCTTGGTAGAACAAGCCTCCACAACTTCACCCTGCATAACATTACACCCAAAGGTTCTGAGCTAAGGTTGTCCCCAAGACACTGAGCACTTCCCCAGAAGAAGGAAGATTTCCAAATACTCACCCCCACATATTTCCATATTTTTTATAACAGTCTTTGTCAAAATCCCTCAGACCCTGAAAGGGAAATGAAATGAAATGAAATGAAATGAAACGTGTTATTATTATCAACACAGTAAACTTGATCTCCAATTGAAGCAAACTAAACAAATACAATTACAACTAGCTTAATATGGTATCACTTAATTATCCAGAAATTTCTATTCAGAGACACCTGGAGAAAAAGGGAGAGGACATTTGAAGCAGAGAATGCAAAGGCACTCTGAGTTTTCCCTGAATACTCTGGAAACTCTGTGGCTTAACCTTGTCTACAAATACTATGTAGTCCCTGTCACTATGACACATTTTCCTGGACCTCTGTGATCTCCAAATATCCCATAGCCCAGCAAGTCTTTCTCCACAGATGCATGAGGAAACTGAGACTTAGGGAGAGCTGTGAGGTTCCCCGGGATGAATGCATTCACTTGTCTAGATCTCATGAACTTTCTAGAATTCTGACAGACTTAAGATACTAAAGACACCAGTTAATCTCTTTCATTCTCAAAGATTTATGTCACTCGTGGGTATGTTCCTGAGTGAGGAAGTGCATTGGTGATGTTAGAGTGCGGGTAAATGTCCGAATGCTAAACTTGAATGTTATTGTTGGGCAGTGTGAGGTTCTTTGTGCTGAAAAACTGCTACCTTGCAAGGACAGGAGGCAACTGGACTCTGGAAAGAATCCACTCTAGCGATAAATATGTTCCTTGCTGTCCTACAACCTTATGATCTATCAACTAACCCAGCTGCAAGCGGGGAGGAAGAAAAGAGTGTGACAATGTGATAAGACATGAAGATAATGAGTGTGGGAAGGGAGCAGGCTGCTTGCACCTAAAGGCCATAAAAATTAACATGTCTGGAATCAAGATGGCAGAATAGGGTAAGGACACGTTTAAACGGACGGAGAAGCATCTAACCAGAATGAAGCAGAGAGGACATGTTTCAAGAAATACGAAAGGACAGAACAACAGCAGAGGGGTACCTGGAGACTGACAGACATAGGAAAGCAGCGGGCACAGCAATGTGGTGTTGCAGTGAATGATATTCCAGCACAGCGATCTAAACTCCACCAGCAGCCAGAACTCCACCAGCAACCAGGTGGGAAGGGACTTTCACTGGGAGCTTGGGAGGTGAACCCAGACAGGGAATTGTCTGTCCTGCTGGCCCGTTTGATTTGACCAGGAGCAGAGACAGAACAGCAGGTCTCAGGCGGGCAGTGCGAGAAAGCAAGGATTTCATAGCCAGTCAGCCCCCTGGAGCTGAATTGTTCACATTTTCTGTAAGGAGTAAGGACAAGGGAAAGGACTGAGCATGCTCTGAGCGGGGAGTGAGCTCATTTCTGACTCAGTGAACTGCAACGACGTGGCATTCTACGGGTTCCTTCCAGGGCAGGTCTGGGTAACCATCGGATCTGTCAGCCAGCAGATCAAGAACTGTTGTGGTAACACTTCGGGCGCCATTTTGCACACTGTGGCAATAGCTTTGGGACTGCAAAAACAGTGAACTGCGCATGTGCTGGGCTCACAAGAACTCTAAGATAATACCGACTGTGGCATCGTACAGGTCAAAACAGGTCCATGTGGCACCCAGACCTAGCATCCAACAAGTTCCAACAAGATCAGTGCCACCAACAACCTAACTAGATAGTACACCTGGTGTCTCTTTAATCCTGGAACCCACTCTAACCAGAAGAGGGAGAAAGGTTGCAGAGACAATAGTGCAGCCTCAGCACGGTATCACAGGAGGTGGAGAGTGGTGAGCCAAGAGCTGGGGCTATGGAGACCACGGTGGATATCTGACATAAGAAGCCAGACCTGGAACTCGCTGGAGGTTGTGGCACAAGTGGCTGCAAGCAACAAGTTGTGTACCAACTGCAATAAGTAAAATCACATTGTAGACCTGTGGGTCACACAGCTTAGAAACCTGCCCCAAGAAGAAGACTCTGCTAACCAGAAGTACAATGATCAAGAGCAAAAGAAGAGACAAAAGCACAATGAATATTACTGAAAACTCCCCTGCAAAAGAGCAAAACCCTTTGCCAACCTCAGAGTTAACTGAGGAAGACATTGAGAAAATGGGGGACACAGAATCCATAAGACTCATTTTAAAGATTCTGGTCAAAAATGAGAAGTTAATGCAAGAGTTCAAAGAATTTAAGGAAGCAGTAAAGCAAATCAAGACTGGAATATCAGAAATTAAGAACACAGTAGAGCAAATTACAAGTACAGTGGAGAGTCTCCAAAATAGAATGAAGCAAGCAGAAGAAAAAATCTCAGAATTGGAAGATATCTCCTGTCACCAGGGGGAAGCAAACAAAAAGCTGGAAGCAGAGCTGGATCAAGCCAAAAAAAGTATTCAAGAATTGAAAGACACTATTAAGAGGCCAAATATAAGAGTTATGGGAGTCCCGGAAGATGCAGAAAGAGAAGCTGAGTTTGCAAATGTATTTAATGAAATGATCAAGGAAAATTTCCCTAATCTGGAGAAAGAACTGGGAAACAAGATCCAGGAGGGACACAGAACTCCCAACAGGCTTGATCAAAAGCGATCTTCCCCACGACATATGATCATCAAGCTCTCTTCAATTGAACATAAGAAAAAGATCCTTAAATATGCACTTGAAAAACATCAATTGACATATAAAGGAATGCCAATTAAACTCACAGGATAATCTCTCACAGGAAACTCTACAGGCAAGAAGAGAATGGAGTGACATATTCCAGATTCTAAAAGAAAAAAATTGTCGGCCTAGGATAACATACCCAGCAAAGCTTTCATCTTTGAAAATGAAATAAAATTCTTCCAGAGTAAAGAAAAGCTGAAAGAATTTGCCTCTTCCAAACCTGCTCTACAAATGATACTTCAAGATGTTCTGTTGACAGAGAGGAGGAATAGCAACCTACCAAAACCAAAGGCAAACGGGAAGAACATCCCAGTAAAATGACAACAGAAGACTAAACCAATGAACAACCCATTCCTAAAATTACAGGACCAAAGTACCACCTATGTATATTTAACTCTAAATGTAAATTGCTTAAGCTCAATCAAACATCACAGATTAGTAGACTGGATTAAAAAACAAAATCCATCTGTTTATTGTCAGGAGGAGACACACTCCAACAAAGATCAGCAGAAACTATATCATATGGGTTTTGTTGTTTTCTGTTGGTTTCATCTCTTCAAAACACTTTCTACTGATTAAATCATTCAATGATTCATAGATCATACATTTGCATCATTTTCTTCAAGAAGGTTCTTGATTTTCACTTCTTCAGCTACACATTAGACATTTAATAGCATGTTGTTTAACTTCTTGGTGTTGTTAATTTCTTTTTTCTCCCGGAAGTTGATTTTGTTTTGTGGCTCTTCATTTAAGGGAAGGTATAGTAGTTGTGTAATGGAGACTATCATATCTAGTAACATGTCATTTAACTTCATGGCATTGTAAATTTCTATTTTTCTTTCTATTGTTGATTTTGTATCATGACTTTTCATGATTTCATTTAAAACTTTTCAAGTTTCATTTAAGGTAATGTACAGTAGTTATGTAATGGAGACTAACAACCAGATGTGAGGATGCAGTGTGGTTGGCATCTCTGTTTCCAGACAAAGATGGACTTACAGTGAAACTGTTTATATTATATTTTTACAATAGGATTCTGGACTCTCTGCCATTGTCCATGCCCGCAATGATAAACATATGACTGAGTATGAAGAACTATATGTTAGTAATGATATAAAGGAACTGGGGGGGGGGGGGGGGGAAATTAGGGAGGGGATAGGGGAATATAAAACTGTATCGTAAAATGATAGCAATAATAATAAAATGTGAAAAAATATTAACATGTCTAAGATTGTTACTTTTAATGTATGTCTCAGACAAAACGGGCCTACATAATCTCCTGCCTTTTGCTAGTTTGAGTCCGACCTTCACTTGGCTAGCCCGCTTGCCCCAAGTACAGTCTGACCCCAGCATGCTGGCACAAGAAACTCTGTTTGCTTTTTGCATTACCAGCGAGACTCTTTGTCGTTTTCTGGAGGTTGACTAGCTCATGCCCTAATGTCTGGGGGGCTCTAGCCCAGACCCTAACAGTGAAAGAATGCATGTGAACTCACCTTCCAGTTTGAGGGCACAATATGGGAAAGAGTAACAAATACCACCGCTACACATAGGACCAGCATTTTATAATAATGGCACAAGGTCAGGCATTCCAGCATAGTACCTAAGACACCTCTCTCCCATGTATGAGTATCTGTGCCCCATATCTGTCCCTGCCTTCTCATTTTAAATTCACACTGAAACATATGGTAGCCTGCAGCAAAGATGGCTCAACTAACACGGTACCTCTGTTCTACTCGTGAGGCCTGGATTCAGTTGAACTCAGCTTCTTACCAAGTGTGCTCATGGATACTGTGATTCACACATCAGTCAGAAACTGGGCAAATGCAAACCTTCTCCCCTGAGGAGAACTTCATCTCATAAAACTCAACATTCTATGCAAATATGTGAAGAAAAGGCAGCAGTTCAAATGACACTCACCTTGCGGTAGCCCATGATATTACCCAGGAAAGGCAGCGGTGTTGGCCCAGGAATGCCCAGCTTCTTAAAATGGCCATGTGTAGAGGTGCCATATCTGTAATGTCAAGGAGGAATCAGGTCACAGGGATGATAGTTTATATAGAGGGAACTCCTGCTCATATACAGGAATAGTTAAACCAGGCAGGTAATGTGTAGCCAAGTGACTAACAGCAGGACTCATCTCCTTCCTGCAAAGTCCTAGAATGAGTTGCTGAAAAAACTCCCCTAAATGACCATGATACTGAGAGATTCAGCCTCAAATGCCCCCAGGGCATTTCATTCACTCATACATGCAATGAGGATTCTCATTCTGGGTCCAGACTGGGAAAAGTAATTCTGCTCTGCTGTGAGGAAAAGTTGTTGCTTAACTGCATCCAACAAATCAGGGAGTCTTTGGGAGTCTCTGGTGCCATTATTCTTGGAGTTTGCTTTCACTTTTAGGTTACTCTCTGTTTCCATAACCCATATCCTATTTAGGACATGGTCCTTGTTAAATCTACCTTTACACCATATTACATGTTATTTTTAACGTTCATATTCAGGGATACTGCCCTATATTTTAAGATGTAAACAGAAAGAATACTGCTGAAAATGAGGTACAGCATCCCCACTTCGACATTTCTACAAAATTAAAGATGTGCTTGCAAGTTTCATTCGCCATAGAAAATGTCAGCAATTTTTAGCAATGCAAGTATTTTCTTAAGGCAATTTACCTAATTTGAACTTGGCATAATGTGACCACACATATCTTCCCTTAGCTAATACTCAATGATTCATTCTTAAGCCAAGCCTTCTCTCATGAAAACCACCATTACAACTGCTGATACACACCTTGTAAACACAACACCAGGCATGCTCACTCCTTTCAAGATAGTCACAAAGCAGCAAGTTTCTTTCCTCTGCCTATCAACTCTCTCTGAATCAAAACCACAGAGGCCAGTGCTCCCCAGAACACACCTGCCTGTAACTTGGTTTCCCTGTCTTATGTAGACTCCAAAAGATGAGGTCCTGGATCCTTGTTAATGCTCACTACTGTGACACTGAAATGGCAGACAGAGGAAGATAAGCAGGAGGAAGGGATACTAGCTACCATTTAAGAAGTGAAGCTGTGAGTGAGGCAAGATGGCAACATAGAGTAGAGAGATGTATGATAAGATGGAGAATCTTTAGAAGAGTAAAGTACAAGAAGCAGATTACAGAGGAAAATAGGGGTCAAGGAGTAAGCAGGGGGCACCTGGAGACCCACTGGATACAAGGAAGCTGCAGCAGCAGCAGAGCAGTGTTGCAGTGGACAGAAAAGCCATCCAGCAGTTGGTGAGTGGCAACAGATTATGATGATCCATTTCCAGCACCATCCAGACATCCAGCAGTGGCCTCCACAGCTCTTGCAACAGCCAGGTGGGAGACTGGGTTCGTGTTTGGAGCTCAGGAGGCATGTTCAGTCTGGGACCAGCCAATCATGCTGGGTGACTTGGATCAGTCACAGGCAGAAAAAGAGTGAGAGACTCAGGATGCCATCTTGTGTGGAGAAGCAGAGCACAGAGTAAACAGAATGGTACAGAGGAGACTCATTTCTGGCTGATCACATGGAACTGACCCAAGTGGGGAGGGCAGCACCAGTTTTGCTCCCTGCAGGGTCGATATGATCCCTGGAGCTGAAAGCTAGCAACTTTTGGTTTTGATTCTCCAGCAGTGCCCCACTGGCACCATCTCATGTAGCAGGACAGCAAATGTGGATTGCAAGTGAACTTCCAGAGTCGGCTTCTTACTAGCTAATTGCACTGAGCTGAACCCACAGCACCAGCCTTGCAGCCTGCAGGGTCTGTGTGGTCCCTGGAGCTGACAGCCAACAGCCGCTGATCTTTGTTGGTGCCCCCACAGGCGCCATCTTGGACAGTGAAACAAGAGCTCAGAACACTGATAAACTGCAAGAGGAGGAGTGGTAAACTGCACATATGCTAATTCAGTAGCACTCAGATATTAGTGTTATGGGACCAGGCACTGTTACACTGAATGGAGGACAGCTGAGCTGCCCAAGAACTAAGTTGGGAATAGAATCTCTACCATCTTAGAGCACTTTAAGGAGTATGCTACACAAGAAATAGCAGCAATAAATCAAATCAAGGCTGATATGTCAGAAATGAAGAACACAGGAGAGCAAATTAAAAGTGCAGTGGAGCGTCTCAAAACTGGAATGAATGAGGCAGAAAAAAGAATTTCACAACTGGAAGATATTTCTTGTCACCATGAAGAAACAAACAAAATGCTGGAAGCACAGCTGAGACAAGCTAATAAAAAAAGTATCCAAGAACTAAAAGATATGATTAAAAGGCCCAACATAAGAGTTATGGGAGTCCCGGAAGGTGCAGAAAGAGAAGTTGGGATTAAGGGTGTAAAAGAACTGGAAAACAACATCCAGCAGGGCCACAGAACTCCTAACAGAGTTGATCAAAAACAAAGTTCACCACAACACATAATAATCAAGCTCTGCACAGGTGAACAAAAAGAAAAATCATTAAATGTGCATGTGAAAAAAAATCGAATGACATATAGAGCAATCCCAATCAAGCACGAGGCTGACCTCTCAGAGCATACACTTCAGGCCAGAAGAGAATGGAGTGACATATTCCAGATTCTGAAAGGGAAAACTTTTCAACCCAGAATGACTTGCCCTGCAAAGCTCCCTTTGTCTTTGAAAATGAAATAAAATTATTCCACAATAAAGAAAAACTTCAAGAATTTGTCTTATCTAAAACTGTCCTACACATGATACTCAAAAGGATGTCCCCATGGGGTAAAAAAAAAAAAAATAGCAACTACCAAAAACAAAGGAAAATGTGGAGAACAACCCACTAAAAGGCTAACAGAAGACTCAATCATAGAACAACACATCCCTAAAATGACATGACCAAACTGTCCCTTATCAATAATAACTCTGAATGTAAATGGCTTAAACTCATCAATCAAACACCATAGATTAGAGAACTGGATCAAAAAACAAAACCCAGCTTTCTGCTGCTTGCAAGAGACTCATCTCACCAACAAACCTCAGAGGAAATTGAAAATGAAAGGGTGGAAAAACATATTTCAAGCAAATAATATGAAAAAACGTGCAGGTGTAGCCATCCTTATATCAGATGATATAGACTAAGATGGGGAAAGTATCAAAAGAGATGAAGAAGGATACCACATAATGATCAAAGGATCCATTCAGCAAGAAGAGATCACCATAATAAGTGTAAATGCAACAAGTGCCAAAAAATCTACCTACATGAAACAAATATTAAGGGGCTTAAAGCGAGAAATAGACTCCAATTGGCTCATACTGGGGGACTTTAATACCTCATTAACATCAATGGACAGATCAGCTAAGAAACTCAGCTAAGAAACCATGAATCTCACCCAAACTCCAGAGCAAATGGACTTAGATGATATCTATCGAACCTTTCATCCTACAGACAGAGAATACACTTTTTATTTCAGCAGTACATGGAACCCTCTCCAGAACTGACCATGTTATAGCCACAAAACAAGCTTCAGTATATCTTAAAACATGAATATCATACCATACATCTTCTCAGATCATCATGGAGTGAAGGTAGAGACCAAGAAGTCAAAACACCAAGGAAAGCTTGTAAATACATGGAGACTGAATAATATGTTATGAAATGAGCAAAGGGTTAGAGAGGAAATCAAAGGGGAAATTTAAAAATTGCTTGAAACAAATGAAGGCATCAACACAACATATCGAAACTTACGGGGTACAATCAAGGCAATGGTAAGAGGAAAGTTCACTTCAATCAATGCTTAGAAAAGCATCAAGTGAATCAGCTAACCTTACAGCTGAAGGAACTAGAAAAGCCACAACGAACAATCCCAGGATTAGCTGAAAAAGAAAAAAAAAAACATCAAAATAAGGGAAGAAATAAACCATATAGAGACCAAGAGACAAATACATAAGATCAATCTATCAAAGAGCTTGTTCTTTGAGAAAATCAACAAAAGAGATTCCTCACTAGCCCAACTAATCAAAAAAAAAAAAAAGAGGGAGAAAATACACATCAATAGTATCAGAGATGAGAAAGGAGATATAACAACAGATACCTCAGAAATACAAAGAATCATCAGGAACTATTACAAGCAACTATATGCAAACAAATGAGAAGACCTAGAGGAGATGCATAGATTTTTTAACACATACAATCCATCCAAAATGAATCAAGAAGCAATTAACAATCTAAATAGACCTATAATGTGGACTCTAATTGAATCAGCAATAAAAGCCCTCCCAACCGAGAAAAGTCCTGGGCCAGATGGCTTCACTGCTGAATTCTATCAAGCATTTCAAGAGGAACTGACCCCAATCCTACACAAGCTTTTCCAAACAATAGAAAGAGAGGCAATCCTTCAAAACTCTTTCTATGCAGCTAATGTCACCCTAATACCAAAGCCAGATAGAGAAACAACAGAAAAAGAGAACTACAGACCAATATTCTTTATGAACACAGATGCAAAGATCCTCAGTAAAATACTAGCCAACTGAATCCAACAGCAGAACAGGCAGATCATTCACCCGGACCAGGTGGGATTCATCCCAGGCAGGCAGGAATGGTTCAACATTTGTAAATCAATAAATGTGATACATCACATCTACTGACTGGAAAATCAAAACCACATGATCCCCTCAATAGACACAGAGAAGGCATTTGATAAAATCCAACACCATTTCATGCTAAAAACCCTAAATAAGATAGGCATAGAAGGAACATTCTACAACATAATCAAAACAATTTATGAAAAACCCAATGTCAGCATCTTACTAAATGAGGAAAGATTGGAAAGCCTTCCCACTAAACTCCAGATTAGACAGGGATGTCCACTGTCACCATTACTCTTCAATGTAGTATTGGAAGTCCTTGCCAGAGTTATTAGGCAAAAGAAAAAGAGTTAAAGAATGACAAATTGGAAATGAGAAAATGAAATTATCTCTATTTGCAGATGACATGATTCTCTACATAAGAGAACATAAAAGACTCAGTCAAGAGACTATTGGAACTCATAGGAGACTTTGGCAGGGTAGCAGGATACAAAATTACTGAACACAAATCAATGACACAAGTGTACAGAAATAATTCCATGGATGAGAAAGAAATTGTAAGTACAGTTCCCTTTAAAATAGAAGAGAGGAATCTTAAATATCTAGGAATTAAGCTAACTAAATAAGTGAAAGACCTCTATGAGGAAAACTTAAAATCATTTAAAATTTAAATACAAGACCTTGAAAAATAGAGAACCTTACCATATTCCTGGATTGGCAGGATCAACATTATCAAAATGATCATATTACCAAAAGCAATATACAGATTCAACACAATCCCAATAAAAATCCCAACAACATTCTTCTCAGAAATGGAAAGGATGATACAAAAGTTCATCTGGAATCACAAAAGACCACAAACAGCCAAAGCTATCCTGAAAAATATAAATCAAGCTGGAGGTATCACAATTCCAGACCTCAAGATATACTACAGAGCAATGGTTATCAAAACAGTCTGGTACTGGTACAGAAACACAGAAGAAGATCAGTGGAAGAGAGTAGAAACACCAGAAGGGAGCCCACACATGTATCATCAACTACGCTTTGACAAGAAAACAATCCAGGGAAATAGTCTGGCCTATTCAATAAACACTGTTGGGACAACTGGATAGCAGCTTGCAGAATTCAAAAGCAAAACCCATATAATGCAAAAAATGTTGCATTATACAAAATCAGCTCTAACTGGCTCAAGGACCTAAATCTACACTCAGAAACCATCAAACTACTAAAGGAAAACATAGGAAACACACTCCAAGATATAGGAACAGGGAAAAACCTCTTAGAAAAGATGCCAAAAAAAAAAAAGCAACCAAAGCCAAAATGAACAAATGGGACTACACCAAACTAAAAAGCTTCTGTGCAGCAGAGACAATTAACAAAGTGAAGGCAACCAACAGAATGGGGAAAAATTTCGCACACTACAAAAGTGATAGGGAACTAATATCCAGGATTACAACGAGCTTCAGAAACCCAGGAACAGCACAAAAAACAACCCTGTAACAAAATGGGCAAAGGAAATGAACAGACATTTTTCAAAAGAACAGATTCAGAAAGACATATGAAAAAATTCTGAGGCTCCCTAGCCATCAG
The DNA here is from genome assembly GCF_017591425.1 of Ochotona curzoniae. Taxonomy (NCBI): domain Eukaryota; kingdom Metazoa; phylum Chordata; class Mammalia; order Lagomorpha; family Ochotonidae; genus Ochotona; species Ochotona curzoniae. The sequence goes on along the minus strand of NW_024465862.1, from coordinate 737,853 downwards.
AGAGATACAAATCAAAACTAAGTTGAGGTAGACCCTAACTCCAGTGAGATGGGCCTACATTCAGAACTCAGGTAACAACACCTACTGGCATGGATGTGAGGAGAAACACACCCTTCTTCACTGCTGGTGGGACTGTAGGCTAGCACAACCACTGTGGAAATCAGTACGGAGTGTGCTGGGAGAATTACAAATAAACCTGCCATCTATCCTGCCATAAACCTGACCAAGCTATCCCTTTTCTAGGAAAACACCCAATGGAAATGAAATCTGTATAGGAGAAGGGGATCTGTAATCCGACATTTGTAGCAGCACAATCTACAATAGCAACGACATGGAAACAATCCAGATGTGCGTCCAAAGAAGAGTGGTTAAAGAAACTGTGGTACATCTACTCCATGGAATATTATTCAGCTATTAAGAAGAATGAAATTATACCATTTACAACAAGGTGGTCCCAAGTAGGGACCATTATGCTCAGCGAAATGAGTCAATCACAAAAGAACAAATACCACATGCTCTCTTTTATATAAAAAACCAACATAGAACATGTAGCATCAATAATCAGATCCATACGGGGTTTTGGGGGGAGGTGGTTTTTGTTTGCTTATTTGGTTGTATCCCATGTGTTTCGATGTTTTTGATTTCAGTTTTGTTTATTCCAAATAATTCCGTTTTTTCTTGTCAAATTTATCACTGGCTCACGGATTACACGCTGGCATCATTTTTCCCTAGGGACTTTTGTGTTTCCTTTTTGTCACTTATGTGTTGGTTACTCAATGGCGTGTTTTTTCATGCTGTAGTAATTTTTGTGGATGTTGTTGCTGTTGTTGTGGCTGTTCTAACTCATACCAGTTGTTCACCTCATTTCATGGCTTCTCAATTATGCAAATGTATAGTGATGGAGTACTGGGGTCTATCATATACAAATGTGAGGGAATAATGGAACATTCATCCCTGCTTTCAGACAAGAGATAGATTCCCAACCAAACTGTTGGACATGTGTAGATAATGGGATGCTGGCCTGCCTGACATTGTCTGCACCAACAATGTCAGGGTACTCTTGCATAAGAGACTAATAGAATCATGATTCCTTGTGAAGGGCTACACTATTGTAGTATAATGGGGAAAATCTGTCAGGGGCTGGGAATTTGGGCAGGGGGAATTTTGTACCACATAATTCAAAATTCAAAATAAAAAAAATGTTTTAAAAAGAGTAAAGCTGTAAAATCCATGTGGATAGCAATATGGACTAGGAGCACATACTGTAGGGGAACTGCAGGGAATCCCATCCTGCATTGCTGCTTCAACCGGTGAGTGTAAGAGCTGGCACTGTTGTTGGGTACATCTGGGAATGGGCCAGGCTGAGCTGGATTGCTACATCAGCTGGCAGGTGACTGCACTAGTTGTGAATCATATTAGGCTGGACGGCAATACTCAATGGGAGGCACAGGATTCAGTGCTGCGAACATCCTTGTCTTAGGAACTGTGAACACTTCCATGCTAGCTGTATCTGTTGCTGAGGAGCACAAGAACCAGCGCTGAGTGTGGGGGTGGAGCATTCTGAGCTAAACCGCAGCACTCATAAGCATTCATGAGAGCCAGATGGGATGTGCACTGAGTAGAGCTAGGCTGCAGCAGAAAATGGCAAAAACCAGGTCTGAGGGCAGTCATTATGGGGGTCTTGGAGGTTGCCTCAGTTAGTCCACATAACCCACAGGTACGCATGACTCAGGGCTGGACCACAGCACCCATCAATTCATATAAAGGATGGAATAGAATTGGAACTGACCAAACAGTATGCTATGTATGTTAGCTGCTGCAGGTGATATTGCACACCTGACATGCACTGGAAAGTCAACACAAGAGTTAAAAATGAGGTACTCCAAGTGAGGTTTCTTAGGGAACTCCCAAGAAACTGCTAGATTCAGAGGCTGGCCTCAGGGAAAATCACAGGATGTATGATTCAACTTGGAAACACAAGTATTGGAACTGGACCACTTCAGTTACTGATGCCAGCAAGGTGGACAGCATGTCCAGATGCACGCCAAGGTCATGGCAGTAAGTTCATCTAGGCTAGCAGGGAATATCAACTGACTCATCAGAGGATGGAATCCGGAATGAGTTGGACAATTATGGCCAAATATTGCAACAGGTTGCTAGCTCTGTGGAAGCAGTAGGTGGACTTTGTCAACCAACAGACCTTAGAAAGATTTTCTCAACACCTCATTTCAAAAAATCAAAACTTCTCAAAGTATCAGAGCTGCTGCAGTAACACCCTTGGGACATTCTTCCACAAATGTGGGTCTCTAACGCATCTTCAAAGGACTGATCACCATCCCATGGTTCTGAGGTAGTCTGACATCTGCAGCCCACTCCACTGCAGACTCAGGGCAAAAACAAAAACCCGGAGCATATGTCACACTCGTATTCCTCCAAACCTCAAACTCTCACCCTAATGAGAACCCATATTGACATGGATCAACCTCAATGGAACAATATTAAAAATACATACAAAAATTAAGAAGAAAATATAAAGTGGATTTTGTGGTATTCTGGTTCTTGAGGCCACTTGAAGAAAAATATCAGAGTGAAAATAAATCTCTATACTAATGCTAACTTGTTAACTTCACAGAAACTGTGACAAATAAGGGAAAGAAAGCTGCAGATTGCTGCCAGGTCTGCCCTTCTCTGAAAATCACCATTCTACCTAGTGAAAGGCTGAGGAGTCGATTCACAGGAGACAGGAGGCAGGAGGGGAGTTTCAGGGCTGAAGCACAGAGGGATAGAAGAACTGAATCTGAGCCTCCACTGCAGTCCAGGGCACTGGACTGCTCTGTGTCAGTGATTCAGGGAATGGAAAAGAATAAGTCAAGAGCCAAGCACAGGAGGGTTTTAAGATGGCCGACGTAGGAAGAAGGCTGTGAGGGAGCGTCCAGTGAGAGAGGGATAGAACGCTACAGAAGCAGCAAAGAGGAACAGCAGGGAACCGCAGGGAGAGGTCCGTGAAGCTCCCTGGGACAGTGTGGAGCCAAAAAGATCCACACAACTCGGAAGAACAACGAGAACGGAGCAGGGCAAAGGCAGAGAAACCGACATCCCACTCCAGACCTGCTGAGTCACTTTTGAAAACGGCCTGACGGGAGACGCGGCCAGCTCGGAGACAGGGAAATCGGAGGGATCGGCGCCGGCGGAGATCCTAAACAGCAGCAGAAGCAGACTGCAACAGCCGGACATTTGGTGAGCAAAGGGTTAACATAACAGCCTCCGCATTCCTCACCACCTGCTGAGGTTCCAGCCTCTGAGAACGCGGGGCAGGCAGCCTGAAACTGTTGGGTCTGTGCCTTGGGAACTACGCACAGTGGTGTTGGTGGCTGAGGGGGCCCCGGGAAGGCGCCTCGGATGTTCCTGCGCTGAGGGGGCCGGTGCGTCTCAGTGCGCAGAGGCTGCTGGCGAGGGTCTGGAGACCCCCACACCCTACCTGGTGGGTGCGCGAGAACACCAGAAGGACTCTGAACGCTGCCCCGAGTGGGCTGGGCGGCGCTGCCTGCAGCAGGCGCCTCCGCAGCGCAGCTGTCAGGTGTCAAGAGGGCTCTGAGTTTTGGGAAGTGTAGCGCTGTGTGACCCTGACACGCAGGTACCACTCCCATAGTGTGAACTGCTCACTTCTCGCCTCCCACCCCACAGTTCTGAGCGTGGGTGACCCACCAGGAGAGCTCTGAAAACTCCTGCACCACACTGACACGGTGAGAACCTGCCGTGAAGTCATTATAACAGGGCGCCTGGGCCACTCCTCCACTAAGGGCCTGTGTGGGGGAGCCACACGGGAGCAGGGGCTCTGAACACCCACACACCATGAGTGGTGGATTCACTGCACAAGAGCCACGCCTGGAAAGTGCCTCACCCACAGTCCCGTGTGTGGGAGACGCACCAGGTGGGCTCTGAAAAACCCTGCAGTCCCTGACACGGAGAACGCAGGGAGAAAGCACATAAAACCTTCTAAGCCCTGTGGATTCCCGTGCAGGGGGCACACCCAGAGAGCGCCTCCATCCCTCCACGCCCTGGGGTGTCACACCTGTAGAAGAGGTGCCCAGAGTGTGCCTGGAATCCACTGGGCCCCCAAGGTGGTGCTCTACAGCCCCGGGCCCTGAGAACGCACCAACGGTGCCTTGAAAATTACCACGCCCGGCAACACCACGCCTGCAGGCTCCAATCTCTACAGGAAAGCACCTGACAGCCCCTCAACACACGGGTCCATTTGCCTCACCAGAATACACCAACGCAATGGGAAAAACCACCAGAAAGAGTTGTGCTCCAGATGAAAGAGCCAGCACCCCACCAAACAAGGGCCAAAAGCCATTATCAATATCGGCGATATGAGATGAAGACATGGAAGTGTTACCAGCAAAGGAATTGATGAAAATAATGCTAAAATTTCTCAGAGACGTGGACACAAAGCTGGAAGACCTCCAGAACCGCATAATCACCGAAATACAACAAATCAAAACCAAACTGGATGCCCAAGATAATAAAATTGAAAGCCTCATCAACAGAATAAATGCGGCAGAGGAAAGGATCTCTGAAACAGAAGACACACAAAATGAAGGTGCCCAGCGAATTAAACAGCTGGAGACAAACCTCAGCAAAACTAATAAAATGATGCAAGAGATGAAGGATTACCTTAGAAAATTGAATATTCGGATCATCAGCCTCCCCGAGGGAGTAGAAAGAGAATCTGGGATGCAAGCAGTGCTTGATGAAATTATACAGGAAAACTTCCAAAACACTTGGAACACGAATCCACCCCGCATACAGGATGGACAGAGAACTCCCAACAGACATGATCCAAAGAGATCTTCACCCAGACACACGGTGCTCAAGTTCTACTCCAATGAAGACAAAGAAGGAATCCTGAGACAAGTACGAAGTAGAGAAAAGATCACATACAGGGGAAAACCCATCAGAATCACTGCTGACTTCTCCGAAGAGACCCTACAAGCAAGGAGAGAATGGACAAAGATCTTCCAAGTCCTGAAACAAAACAACTGTCAACCAAAAATAATCTACCCAGCAAAGATCTCATTTGTATATGAGAACGAAATCAGATACTTCAATAGCAAAGAAAAACTAGAAGAATATGTCTACACAAAACCAGCCCTGCAAAGTCTCCTTAGAAATGCGCTAATCCCAGAAAAAAAAGGAGGCAAACCACAAACAAAGTTGGCAAATAAGAAGGTCTCCAAACTAAAGCCCACACAAACAAGACAGTTACACAGACAACAACACACACACAACACAATCGCATGGCAGGGCAAAATTGCAACCTCTCAATTTTAACTCTCAACACAAATGGTCTAAATTCACCAATCAAAAGACAGAGATTAATAGAATGGATCATCAAACAAGACCCAACCATCTGTTGCCTACAAGAAACGCATCTAACCAGAAAGGATGCAAAGAAACTGAAAGTGAAGGGATGGAAAAAGATATTTCACGCTAATAGACGAGAAAAAAAAGCTGGGGTAGCTATCCTAATTTCAGACGAGATAGATTTCATTCTAACTAACATCAAAAGAGACAGGGAAGGCCATTTTATACTGGTGAAAGGAATGATCCATCAAGAAGCAATCACCATTATTAATGTTTATGCACCGAATCTTAATGCACCTAGTTATGTAAAGCAATTACTTACAGACTTAAGGGAAGACATAGACACCCGCACAATTCCTGTAGGCGATCTCAACACACCTCTAACAACAATGGACCGGTCTACGAAACAAAAACTCAACAAAGAAACAACAGAGCTCACACAAACAATAGAACAACTGGACTTAGTAGACATATATGGAACTTTTTATCCTAAGGCCACAGACTATACATTCTTCTCAGCGGTGCATGGCACCTTCTCCAGAATCGACCACATGATAGGACATAAAGCGAATCTAAACAACTTCCAAAACATTAGTATCATACCATGTACCCTCTCTGACCACCATGGGATGAAACTGGAAATCAACAACTCAAAACTCCCCAGGAAGTATAGGCACTCTTGGAAATTGAACAATATGCTATTAAACGAACAATGGGTCAGAGAAGAAATTAAAGATGAGATCAAAAAATTTATGGAAACCAATGAAAACTCTGATACAACATTCCAAAATTTGTGGGACACCGCCAAAGCAGTGCTACGAGGTAGATTCATCGCAATCGGAGCCCATGTCAAGGCCCAAGAAAGACGCCAAATACAGGAACTAACCTCACACCTCCAGGATCTGGAAAAACAGCAGCAGAAGAGTCCCACGCACAATAGGAAACAAGAAATCATCAAAACAAGGGAGGAGATAAACCAAATAGAAATCAAAAAAACTATACATAAAATCAACAAATCAAAAAGTTGGTTTTTTGAGAAAATAAACAAAATAGACACTCCACTGGCCCGATTGACCAAAAAAAAACAAGAGAAAGTGAGAATTAATAGCATTAAAGATGACAAAGTCAACATAACAACAGACACTGCAATCATTAAGAAAATAATTAGAAATTACTACAAAGAACTGTACTCCCACAAATTTGAGGACCACCAAGAAATAGAAAAGTTCTTGGACTCCCACCACTTACCAAAACTCAGTCCGGAGGCAACTGCAGAATTAAATAAACCTATAACCGAGGTAGAGATTGAAACAGTCATCAAGGATCTCCCAACGAAAAAAAGCCCAGGCCCAGACGGCTTCACTACAGAATTCTACAAAACATTCCGAACAGAACTAACCCCAACCCTCTACAAGCTCTTCAAAACAATAGAGAAGAAAGCAACCCTCCCAAACTCATTCTATGAAGCCAACATCACCTTAATCCCAAAACCGGACAGAGAACCATCAGAGAAGGAAAACTACAGACCTATTTCTCTGATGAACATTGATGCTAAAATTCTCAACAAAATCCTAGCCAATAGAATTCAAAAAATCATCAGACAGATCATTCATCCGGATCAAGTAGGATTCATCCCTGGAATGCAGGGATGGTTCAACATTCGGAAATCCATAAATGTTATAAACCATATCCAAAAACTGCAAAACAAGAACCACATAATAGTTTCAATAGATGCAGAAAAAGCTTTCGACAAAATCCAACACCTCTTCATGCTAAAAACTCTAGCCAAAGTAGGCATAGATGGGAAAATCCACAACATAATCAAAGCAATTTATGAAAAACCCAACGCCAGTATCATACTGAATGGAGAAAAGCTAGAACCCTTCCCACTGAGATCTGGAACAAGACAAGGGTGCCCGCTATCACCACTGCTATTCAACATAGTCCTAGAGGTACTTGCAGAGGCCATAAGACAAGAAAAAGAAATCAAAGGCATACGTATAGGAAACGAAGAAGTCAAGCTTTCACTATATGCAGATGACATAATCCTATACATAGAAAAACCAGGAGACTCAATACAGAAACTGCTAGAACTTATACGAGAGTTTGGCAGAGTGGCGGGGTACAAAATTAACGAACGAAAATCAACAGCCATAGTGTACGCAAATAACACCAAGATGGAAGAAGATCTAACCAACAGGATACCATTCAAAATAGCAGAGAGAAGTATGAAGTATTTGGGAATAAATCTAACCAAAAGCGTAGGAGACCTATTCGAAGAAAACTACAAACTATTTAAAAAGGAAATTGAACAAAACCTCAAAAGATGGAATAACATCCCGTGCTCCTGGATAGGCAAAATCAATATCATTAAAATGTCTATACTACCACAAGCAATATACATTTTCAACGCAATTCCAATCAAATTGCCCAAAACATTCTTCACGGAACTGGATACAATGATTCAAAAGTTCATCTGGAAACACAAAACTTCACGAATAGCTAGAACCATCCTGAAAAATAAGAAGTTAGCAGGGGAAATCACAATCCCGGACCTCTGGACATACTATAGAGCAGTGGTTATCAAAACAGCCTGGTACTGGCACAAAGACAGAAAGGAAGATCAATGGAATAGAATAGAAGCACCAAAAGGGAACCCACACAAATACAGCCAATTAATCTTTGACAAAAAGACCAATGACAGTCCAAGCAAGGGGGAAGGCCTCTTTAGTAAATGTTGTTGGGACAACTGGCTGATAGCCTGTAGAAACAAAAAGATAGACCCACATCTATCACCATACACTAAGATCCAATCTACATGGATAAAAGACCTAAACCTACATCCAGAAACCTTCAAACTCTTGCAAGAAAATGTAGGAAATACCCTGCAAGACCTAGGAGTAGGTCCCGACTTTCTAAGAAGGACACCAAAAGCAATAGCAATTGAGAACAGAATAAACAAATGGGACCTCATCAAACTAAGAAGCTTCTGTACAGCAAGGGAAACAATCAACAAAGTAAAAAAGCAACCCACAGAGTGGGAGAAGATCTTTGCACACGATATAGGCGATAGGGGGCTAATTTCCAGGATATACAAAGAACTTCAAAACAACCAAAAAACCAAAACAAACAAGCCACTCAAGAAATGGGCACGGGAAATGGGCAAACATTTCACAAAGGAACAAGTCCAAACGGCAAACAAACATATGAAAAAATGTTCCAGCTCCCTAGCAATAAGGGAAATCCAAATTAAAACATCGATGAGGTACCACCTAACACCAGTAAGATTGGCCCACATAAACAAGAACACCAACGACGCTTGCTGGCGAGGATGCGGGGAAAAGGGAACCCTACTCCACTGCTGGTGGAGCTGCAAATTGGTACAGCCTTTATGGAAATCAGTCTGGAGAACACTCAAACAACTCAAAATCTGCATACCATATGACCCAGCAATAGCACTCCTAGGAATATATCCAAAACACCTGTTTTACGACAAACCAACATGCATCCCTATGTTCATTGCAGCACAATCAGTAATTGCAAAAACATGGAAGCAACCGAAATGCCCATCAGCAGAAGATTGGATAAGAAAGCTTTGGTTCATCTACTCCATGGAATACTACTCAGCTATTAAAAAAAACAAAATGCAGTTCTTTGTGGCTAAATGGGCACAACTGGAAACTATAATGCTAAGGGAAATGAGCGAATCCCAAAAGATTAGATACCACATGTTTGCTTTGATTTAACCTGTAATTTTTTGTTTGGTTGTTTGTTATTTTTTGAACCTGTCATTGATACTGTCTCAACCCAGATGTTTCGAAGAAGGGAACTTGCATTATATTTAACATATTGTTTACCCAATACTATGTCAATTAATTCCATAATGTTGTATATTGATACTGAGGCCTTGTTGGGGCTTTTAACTGACCGGATCTTTACTCTGTTAGACCTATCTTCAGACCATAGAAGGTCTCCCCAAGAGGCCACTGGACTTATCTGGACAATAAGACGCTGAACTTTATGCTAGGCATGTGTTTGCAAGCAATGAATCTCAACTGAACTTGAACTATGGTTATGCAACAAGGTGGAGGAATCCACCATGGGGGGAGGGGTATGGGAGGGGTGGGGGGAATCCCCAGCGCCTATAAAACTGTACTACATAATACAATGTAAGCAACAATAAAAAAAAAAAAGAGCCAAGCACATGCACAGGGAATGATTTCCCACACTCCTGCAGTGCAGATGCAGACTCAGAAGGTAAAGCTACTGCAGAAGTCAACCTCTTCCCTCAGAATCTCGGGAGTGTAGGCTCTGGGTGAGGATTCCCATGCATATGCAACACATGTTCGTATAACCTATCTCTACTGAATTCTAACTACATAGCATGGGTCAACCTTAGAGCCAATCGGTCTCTTCTATGAAACAGATGCCATTAACACTTCCTACAGGCAGAGTTGGGAACTGGAAGGGGTGAGATACGTTAGTAGTCTCACTGAAATCTGTAATTACCTTTCTATTGGTATCACCCAGCACTTGGACAACTTCCCCCTCTGACCACCAGAACAGATGAATGAAAGACAAGCCTCATTACCATTCCAGATGCAAGACTAAAGGAGAGATCAAATGGACAGATACTCACAGATACAGGAGCAACAAGCTGGTAGCCACGAGAACCCAGGTTTCTAAGGAAAAGTATGGCATCAGGTCCATTGTCACTCTCTGCTGCAGCTCTGTCTGAGTGTTCTCTGCAGCTATGTGTGCTGCTCTTTGCTGGGCTGTGCATGCACAGCTGCCCTGCGCTGTAAGCTGTGATCCAGTCAGGGTGACTGGAATATTTATATGCTGGGGAATGAGGTGTAGCTGGAACTGCAATGAGTAGAAGATTTACTTGTGCCCTGCCTGCAATCTGGGACTCTCTCCAACTTGGCAGTTGGCAAGGAATCTTAGACACCCCTTGGTCATCTCGGTCAAGTTCATGTTCTGTGCCAGATCAATTCTAAAAACAACAACAAATAATGAACTATGAGAGCAATTCTCCACACCCAACCTTTCTCTCCATTGTGGCACACATTCAAATTATCTGAAATCCACACAAATAACTCACACCAAGACATCTTACTCGTGAAGCTTCCCCTGACTAGAATGACCTCCTGCCCATAGAAGCTTATTTGTCCTTCAAACACCAAAATACATAGAAACCCTCCAGGTAGCATCGCTCTTCATCAAACTCCTCAAGCACACAAAGCACTCTCCTCCAGGTAGCATCAGTCCCACACACACATTTGGGTCACTGTCTTCCCTGACCTCCAGTATCACTGTCAGTTCCACCTGTGCTTTCTTTACATCACAAGCATCTCAAGGGCATGGCCTGGTCTTAGTCTCTGTTATGTCCCTAGCTTCTATCATGGTGTGAACAGGTTAGTTGAGTCAGGTAATACTGCTGGACCCTGTATGCCCTTTCTCTGTGACCCTGTGGAGAACATTGCATCTTCCCAGATTATTACCACAGCGACAGGAGCTATCAGGGCCTTCAGACCCCATGACTGAACATTGTGAGTGATCCATCAGGATTCTGCTGCCACAAGAATTCCTGAAGAGTGGACCAGATGGAACCATGGCTGCCTTGAGCTACATCAATTCAGGCTGTGTTGTGTGCACTCAGAGAGCTGAGTGGACTAATTAAGTTTCATTCATTTTGGTTCTCTCTCTGCAGCAAGATTATGTATCCAAAAGAATGAATGAGACAAAAACACAACAGAACAGCCCACATGTCCACATGGACATCAAGCACCTTGGCCATCAAGGTTGTGGCAAATGTCACCTTAGGTAGCACAGACTACACCCAGATCTTTAAAGATATACCTTAGTGTAGGAGGACATTGTGAGCCTGGAAGGCCAGCGAGCACAGGTTTACAGTTCATTGGGCAGTATTTGCATGAAAATGACCAAATGGCTATCTCTTGCATACCTGTTGGGAGATAGTTCCTACAGGTTGAGTAAACAGCATGTAAATGAGAACACCTAGCGCGATGTAAAGACTAAAGGAATTCTAATCTAGAGTGCGATAACAGTTGATGGTTTTGTTTATGAGCTGGATACTTCCTCCCCTACCCAATACGGACTTTCAGAGTATAAAGTCTGATGCCCCTAATAAACTTCGGCTTTGACCATCAGTCAGGGTCCACGCGTGTTATTATCGGCTCCGTGCACCAAGTCCGTCGCTGCGGGACAGCGACAAGTGGCGCCTGAACAGGGACTTGAAAGAAGAAGAGAAAGTGCAGCGGAGACCCCCACAGAAAGTGGTGAGTGGGACAATGGGCCAGAAGCAGTGTAGAGCACAGTCGTTTATCCCTCTTATGCAGAATTTTTTAGTGAAAAGTGGAGCAAAGGTAACTAGGCAGCAGTTGCGTTCTTATTTAGAGCTTATTGGTGAATATAATCGTTGGTCTCCAGATGAATGGACACTAGAAACTGGACTTAAGAATTTTACTCAGAAAAATGCTGAAAAAGCCGGAAGGTTAGAAGATAATCAAGTTAGCTTTTGGATTATATCAGCTTTAATTAGAGCTGTTATTATAATTTTAGAAGGGGAATGTGCAAGAAACTCCTCTAAGAGGAGACACCCCCAAAATGTAGCCAAAAAAGAAGTGTTTCATAATATGGACAAGGAAGAAAGAGAAAGAGGACTCTTAAGAGGTCCACCTAACAGGAAAGGCTACTGTAATATTTCTAAAAAAGAAGCGCCTCATAGTACAGATGAGGAGGATGGCAAAGAGCAGCCTGTGAGAGATTTCCCTAATGGGAGACGCCACCTTAATGTGGCTAGGAAAGAAATGGCTTATACTACAGATGAAGAAAATGAAAAAGAACATGTGAGAGACCCTCCTAGATGCCTCTGTAATGCAGCTAAAAGAGAAAGGCCTTATGCTGCAGATGTGGAAATTAGGAAAAGAAAACTCAGGAGAGATTCTAATGAAAGATGTTACCATAATGTGACTGAAAAGGAAATGAGAACTAAGAAAAAGAAGAAATTTTGTAGTGTTAAACCACAGGATTTCTCTAGTGAGGTAAACAAGGATAGGATAATGGAAGAGTTAAATACCAGCCCATGCCATCTCACTCTTAAATCTGATCAAAGACGTTTCCGAATGTCTGATGTTCCCCGGAGACCTCATGAACTCCGATTGCTTTTTCCAATCATACTTAGTCAAGAAAACCATCAACCTACGTATGAAAGCTTAGATGTTAATGCCATCACAGCTTTTAAAAAGGCTTGCGTGTCCTACGGACCTACTTCTTCGTACGTGTGGGAATATTTAAATGGCTGGAGCCAGGCAGCAAACTGGATTCCTTATGATTTTGAAGTAATAGCAAAAATAGGACTTTCTCCTTCTCAATATTTACAATGGAAAATGTGGAGAAGCGATATGGCTAAGGAAAAATTGCGATCGTTAGGAGCATCAGGTCGCCAACTCCCTGGAGGGGGCAATTGACTTATGATATGTTAGTCGGAGATGGACAGTGGGTTACTACAGAGCAGCAGATACTGCTACCTCAAGCTGCGTTCATTCATATACGCGACGTGGCATTGTTGGCATGGGAAAAAATTGAAGCTGGGTCTGAATTTGCAGGCAGTTATACAAAAGTCTTTCAAGGGGCCAGAGAATCTTATGCTGATTTTGTAAGGCGTTTGACAGACTCCATAGAAAAACAAGTTAGAGGAGAAGGCACTAGGAAATTGTTATTAAAGCAACTGGCTTTTGAGAATGCAAACGAGGACTGCCAGACTGTTATTCGTCCTATAAAAGAAAAGGAAGATATTTTTGGTTACCTCAAAGCCTGTTGCAACATAGGCACATTTAAACACCATGCCCGCCTAGCAGCGCTTGAAACCTTTGCCATTCAAAAACAAATGAATGCTAAATGTTTTAACTGTGGCAAGCAAGGACACCTGAGAAAAAATTGCCAGATGCTTCCTACAACTCAAAGATACCACGCTAATACTTCTAACAGTCACTCCCCAGGAATATGTCCTAAGTGCCAAAGAGGCCTGCACTGGAAAAAAGAATGTAAATCGAAGTTTGATCGTGGTGGCAGACGCCTGTGGCCAGAAGACTCCTGGAGAAGCCATTCCCAGGTCCCAAACATTCAGGAGTTTACAAAACAGGAACACCCTATTCAATTTGTGCCTGCAGAGAAGCTTCAAACTTAAAATAGCCAGCAAGTAAATCCTGGAGGCTGAAATTCCAATCAATTGTGGTGAATGCATGTTATTCATATAGCACTTTTTCTATACAGCATTGCTTAATCATGTATGCCAATTTTGGAGTACAAGTTTTTAAGTTATGTTCTCTGTCTCATTAAGTTCTTATTGTTTAAAATTAACAAAGTGATGTTCTTGCTTTAAAGAGTATTTGGGTGACGGCATTATATCGTTATAAGGTGAAAGATTGCTGTTTTTGTGTTAATGTACCCAGGTTGTAACTGCATGTCTTTTGGAATGTTTTATCCATTGCAACTTTTGGGAACTTGGAATTCAAAGAAAAGACTGGGCTTTTGTAAATCTTGAAGGTTTTTTGGGGAGACATTTTTTAAAAAAAAAAAAAAAAAAGGAGTGAAATTTTATCGTAATTTTGGTATAGAATTGAACTGTAACACACTGTTAGATTATTTCAAGCTATAAGTTAAATTAATGTGATATCGTCTACAAAGTGTTTGCATGTATTAATGTAATTCTTATGCTTTTGGCTAGTTATCAAATCTCTCACTGCCTTTAATGTGTCAAGGTTTTGTATTTGTTTTAAAGATATTTGAGTGACGATCTCACATCAATAACCAATTGTAATGTATAATGTGTTATGCTAACTTCAACAACAAATCTTTCAGATATTTTCAGCTACCTTTAAAAAAGCATTTAAGTATTCAAAGGTTTCAAATCCTAGGGCTTCCCTTGGTATTCTTACGAGGCCTCAAGAATGCCAACGGATCTATCTCCTGTTTTGTGGAGACAGTTGACCAGACTATTGAATTATATTAAGATTATTGCCAAATGCAAAATGGAGTAAAATTTTATTGTGTCAAAATGGTGTATGCTTCCATGGAATTGTGAAGGTTTAAATTTTAGTTTACATGCTTTTAATGATTTAGCTCTAAAGTTGTATCTGGTTGTTAACTATGTATTCTTAGGATGGCTATATTACTGGGAAGACTGAAATTTGCATTTTTAGATTGATAGAGGGATTTCATAGCGGCGATCAATGTTTTCACTGAGTTTCTTGGTTCAAGATTATTGATTTAATATCATTTCACTTACAGATTTCTGGTGAACACTGCTACTAAGCTTGGTTGAGAATAATATTTTAAGTCTCCAAAAGTGTGTGTGTCTGTGTGTGTGTGCGCGCATACATGTGTGTCTTAACATTTTGTCTTTTGTAAAAGTTGTTTAAAATTGTTATCATGTGTTGCTGTTTGTTTATCAACAAGAACAGGTTGCTCAGAGCTTTCTGATAGAATTGTAAAAGTATCTACATGATTTTAAACTGTTACTAAATCTAATTTACTTTGTCCAACAATATATGTTTTAAAATCAGAGGGGGGAATATCCCACCCCTGTGCGTGCATTAATTTGGTCTTATTTACCTTAAATTTTCTTCAGATTTTGCCTTCTAGTAAGCAGCAGCTCTGTATTACTGGAGGCAGTTTGCAGGCCCAACGCAGATGTCTTTGGTTCGATGGAGGGACCTAGCCACTCACAAGTGTAGAGGTCCTGACCCCTTGCTAACTGTGGGAAGAGGATATGCTTATTTTCCCAGGAACTGAGCTGCAGCCTGTGTGGATGCCTACTTGTAAAGTCCTGGACTCCATTCACTGGAGGAAGCTCCTGCAGTAAGACAGCTTCACGACCTCATCCTGAAAGATCCATCACCATCAAGGAAATATTGGAGAAGGACAAACCCCTCCCAATACCAGGTGACATGGGAGGTTCTAAGAGATTGGTGCATCAAGCACAACTCTCCCTGACCTCATAATGTATTTGATAATACAACTGAATGATTGATAATGTGGAACACTAATAATCTATGGGAAAGGTTATGCTCTTACCCCTAGAATTTCCTGATAGATCTTCAAAACTGTGGTTTCCCTATGGCTCATCTGACCTTGGAAGTGCAGCAGCTCCCTTCAACGCAACGCTGCCCCTGGAGAAGATGGAAGCCCCAGTAGAACTGCCTCTAAGAACTGAAAACTAAATTGGTTTAATATTCCTCTTGTTCCACTACAGGTCAGGAGTGCAGAGAAATTCTCCACCTTCTTAGGATGTTTGAGGAAGACTTTAAGTGTAAATTATTATTCATAGATAATAAATTCTTAACTGCCTTAGACATTAGAAAAGCCATATTAATTTGTGGTGGGATCCAAGGACGACTCTGACACCCTCTTAAAGGAGGTTGTGTGTACAGAGCAGGAAGGGATCTCAAGGCGGAGCAGGAGGATAAGAGGAGCTCTCTATCCTAGTCCCAGAGACCCCCGGAGGTCTTCCATGTGCTTTCACTACAGAAGCAGTGGATGCCTGCCTCATCAAGGAGGACCTTATCCCGACTGCCAAGGGGATTACAAGGAAGGTGAGTGCCCTTGGAGGCCGAGAACTCTGAGGTCAGTCCTTTCCTAGTGAATTTCCCACACGGGATTGATAGGGTCTGGTGACATCGGAACTTCAGCCAGGAGCCCCGGGTGGCACTCAGAGACAAGTGGACTCAGAGGAGGAGCTTGCTCTAGTTCTTACCTAGCTCCAGCCGTGGTTCCCAGCCCTCTCTTACACTGATCATCAGGGTTGCTTGTGAGCCCAAAAATTATTTTAGATACTAGACACTAATAAAGGTCAGCTAACTGATAATCACCCAACTTGTACCTATTTGCTTTTCATGGACTTTACTAAGTTAGGATATAGAGTTAAATTCTTCCTCATTCACTAGGTTGTTGGAGATTTCCCTGCTTACCTGCCTAACGCTTTTCTATGATTTGGTAGAATTATAAGACTGTTTTGATTATCCTAAATGCATAGAAATCTGTAAAATCACACTTCAATTATATAAATGGCAAGGCTTAAATTGTAAGTTGAGATCCTCCCCAAAACTTTCATCAACTGTTAATACTAACTGTATAGAAACTATGATGATAAGTTTATACTCAGTTGTTACATATGATGGATGTTAACTGTTCACTGTTCCTGTGCAACTCTGATTTAGGTTGAATTCAAAAACATGTTAGCTCGGGAGAAATTATAGCTGTTAATATATATAACATTGTTTCTCCCCATTCTTCTGCTCTTCCAAGAGCATGTTCCCCCGGCTACAACTTTCAGGCCTAATTTTATTAAACACAGAAGGGGGATTTGTAGGAGGACATTGTGAGCCTGGAAGGCCAGCGAGCACAGGTTTACAGTTCATTGGGCAGTATTTGCATGAAAATGACCAAATGGCTATCTCTTGCATACCTGTTGGGAGATAGTTCCTACAGGTTGAGTAAACAGCATGTAAATGAGAACACCTAGCGCGATGTAAAGACTAAAGGAATTCTAATCTAGAGTGCGATAACAGTTGATGGTTTTGTTTATGAGCTGGATACTTCCTCCCCTACCCAATACGGACTTTCAGAGTATAAAGTCTGATGCCCCTAATAAACTTCGGCTTTGACCATCAGTCAGGGTCCACGCGTGTTATTATCGGCTCCGTGCACCAAGTCCGTCGCTGCGGGACAGCGACACCTTAGAACTTCTTCTTTGGGACAAATTGGATAGAAGAACATACCATCTATTTTCCTAGTCAGTAGGGGGTTTATTGATGGATGGTAAATCCTGACCCTTAATCTGGTATGGAAGCCTGCCTACAAAGGATGGGAGAAGGCATAGGGTGTCCATTCCACCTTCCTTACACTGCTGCAAAGCTATTGAGAAAAAAAGGACGAGCAGGACCTTATCATTACTGCTCATGTTCTAGTGTCTCTAGAACAATGTCTCTCCTGATAGACAACTCCTATGCCTCTCCAAAGCACTGTGTGGCTACCAAGTGTCTCTCACCTTTCTTAATCAATCCTCATTGCAGCCCTAGGAGATAATTAGTAATGAGACTGTGCTGGTACCTACTTTGTCATTGTGGAATCAAATTGATGGAAGAGAGACTTCTCCAAACAATTAAAACAAGAAGCCATAGTGACACAGCACGACGTTGGTCAGAGAGGTGACAAGCTAGCGCCCGGTCTGCCCTGCTCAGTGCGAGTGGCTTGTGCTCTTGGCAGGTTGGACTGCAGCAATGGCAGCATTAGCTGCAGCGATGGGAACTGAGAAGCTAGGTGTTAAGAGGTCCCAGATGCGTCTGAGGATGCCGCTTCACCACCTTCAGCCTCTTGCAGGCAGTCTCCATCCTGGGTGCTGAGGCAGGGAAAGGCACTTGCCTCGGGAACCATGAGCACAGCCCTGATTGTTTTGAAACCACCCGCCATCTCAGCACACAGGTTGTGGGCCTCACTCATTGTTAGACTACTCTCCAGGGAAGCAGTGGAGGATGCTGCCCTCCAGCCTTGCTCCTCCAGTGGGCCATGCACCTGCTATTATGCTGACCCACACTTTTTTTTATTTATTTTTCTATGTTTTGTTTTTGTTAAGGTCAGCCAGTGGTAGTAGGCATCAGTGTCGGATGTCTTTTGGGCTGAAGCTGCAGCAGCTCCTCTGGCTCCATCATGTCCATGGAAGGACACTTCGGGAATCCATTGAGTAATCCTGGGAGAGTAGAGCATTGGAAAGACATTCTTGATCACCAGATTCATGTATGATGTTTTTGACAACACCTACCAGACAACAATTGGCATTGGTTTTATACCAAAAACAATGTATTTGCAGGATTGAGCAATGAGGCTACAGTGGGGGAATACTAAGGGTCAGGAACGTTTCCATAGCCTCATTCCACTTACTTTCACAATTCTGCTGCAGCCATAGTAGTTTATGATATTACTAGTGTCAATTTCATCCAGCAAACTACAAAATGGATTGACGATGTCAGAACAGAATAAAGTGGTGTTATCATTATGCTAGAATGAAATGAAACAGATGTTGTTGAAAAGAAACTAATGTCTGCTGAGGAGGGAGAGGAAAGCCCAAGAACTGAATGTCATGTTTATTGAAACTAATGAAAATGCAGGATACACATAAAGCAGCTCCTCCAATGAGTGGCCGTAACTTTGACTGGAATGGAAAGCACACAGGACAGAAGCAGAGAAGACATGATTGACATAAAACTGGAAAAGCCTCAGGATGAGCCAGTCGGCAAATGCTGTTCCTGCTAATACTGGCTGCACCTTCACTTTGTGCCACTCTAGAAGCCCACTGCCTTGGCCCGCTTCCTCTCATTGACTGCAGTGTGAATATTGGCTTGAACCTTTGTCCTCCAGTAACAACATATAACAACTCATCATTGCTGCCTGTCTCATGCAGATGATCTGCTAGCTTCACAAGTACAAAAAAAGTCAGTCTCTTAATTACTTGTACTTTACACAGAACCAAATGACTCAGCATATTCCAGTGATAACTTTAAAAGTTGCATAAAGTTTTATAACATTTTCCTCTGTTAATGTTATGATAATGTCCTACAGAATGATGGAAATTTCAGCAATGGTATCAGCGTGGCTTGGTTAAGAAGCAGTGAGCTCACAGCAGCACTTGGCCGACCTCCTTGAGCTCTCCATGCTTTCCACACCTTCACTTAGTCACCATTCCCTATTCTTACCCTTTCACCTTCCCCCAAAACAGATAGGAGGAAGCAAAGCAGCAGTCTGTCCAGGCTTATTGGAATTATCCCTAAATGTTGTAGTCTTCGTTTGCACTAGGCAAAGGGCCAAGACATCCAGCATGACTATTGAGCGCGATAGGAATTACTTGAACTTTCTTTGAAGTCAAACACGGCTGTGATGGCAGTCAGCGCTTGAATGAGGGAAGGCTCTGGTGCATCTTCAGATGAGTCCTGAGCAACATCCTGAGTACTTACAAGTAGAAACAAAGATAGATTTCCAACAGAAACAAAAGAACCCTTTCATACGTGTTTTCTTACACTTTTGGAGAGAAAAGAAACACAGTGCTTCAGAACAGATTTTTAATATTCAATTCTAAACAGTAAATAAAATTCTAATTTGTTTTTCTCTCCCACCTCTTCCTCACCATCCTCCCTGAGAAAATCATAAGATTCTAATTTAGCTATTTCCCTAAGGATTTTTGAATTCTCAAGGTAACATTATTCTACTTAAGGGGAAAAGACCGCCCGTTTGAACTGTAGAGTTTGTTTTTTTTTTTTTTTTCAGAGTTGCTGCTGAAATTTTTTTTTTTTTTATTGTTGCTTACATTGTATTATGTAGTACAGTTTTATAGGCGCTGGGGATTCTCCCCACCCCTCCCATACCCCTCCCCCCATGGTGGATTCCTCCACCTTGTTGCATAACCACAGTTCAAGTTCAGTTGAGATTCATTAAATGCGTTTCTTCTTTTCTGAATACTATGAAGGCAAGGCACTATAGAAGTCAAATTCCTAGTGGAAGGACTAGTGGAAGAATTTAAATATGGCACTATGACCAAAATCACTATACCAAGTAGAAATAATGATATCAACAAAAAAAGCCCTCACAGAATCACTGAGAATTCGCTCAGGACAATTGAGGTCAAATTACAGATGGAAACAGATTTTATTTGGTAAGCCTTTAGAGGCAGATCAGAAAAGTATATACCAAAGAGGAAGAGGAGAGTATTCAAATAATGCTTAATATCATGCAAATGTATGCCTTATGTTTTAGCATTTTATAAATGCTAGGTGTTTCAGACTGGTTTTGTTTTTATTAGATCTGTATAGTTCAGGTAAATAACTAGTGATCAGTTTTACATTTAAGCTGCAATTAATCCTTTCCTTGGTGATATTTGTTTCTTTGCCTTTTTCTTTAAAAGCTTCAACATTTAGATACATTGTTGGATCTATTTAGAGCTTCATCAACATGGCAATATGTATTTCCCTTAAAACACTGCAAACAAATATACTAGGAGTACACACCTTTAATTTTTACTAGTTATTATGAGATTGCTGCATAAGTTAATAAACTCATTTGTAAATACATTGTTTGCAGGAAGGAAAATTTCTGAGTTATAACTCAGAAAAATCTGCTGAACTTACATTGTAAGCATTATGTAACACGGTATAAAGATGAAAAGACAACAAAAATGTCTTCATAATTCCTTATCTCCTCCTCATTGCAACAAAAACCTTTACAGGAAAGCCTTATTTCCCTGTTTTCCTCCTCTTCCACTCCTCACTTATTGTCACCTTGTACTATACAGAGAGCACTCCGACTATGGATCTGGTAGAGACAGCTTTTCACGTATCATTAGCCTGCCTACACATAACTCACACTCAAAGATAGCATGGAGTTGTAAAGTGCTTTTATAATACAATATTATTGTTAAAGGTAAGGATTAACTCTTTTGTTTTGACATGGCATGTCCAGAAATAAGTATCAATTCAATACAGAAAAAGGAAAAAAGAAGCCATAGAATCAAGTCCTAACTAGTAGCCACAACATGAATCAGTGTCATACCTGCTGGGGTTCAGTGTGTCAGACTTGCACAAGGTAATATTTTGTTGCAAATCTCCCAAGAAACTTTCACTGTGATCACAAAAATGCTCCAGAACTGGTCATAACCACAAAAACAACACGCACACCTTTAGCTCAGTACCAACCTAAAAATCCACTACAGCTTTGAAATCAGCAGAAAGGTCAGTGTTGCAAGCATTTCTGATATTTTGCAATCAGAAAATATGAGGTTCCCAATAAGTCAGAAAGTAAGATGATGAACCCAATGAGTCAAAGGGAAATCAGGAATGTGGGAATAATTCATGAGACTGCATGGAAGAATTCAATTAAACAGGAATATAAACATCACAGGATGTGTGGAAGAGGGCAAGGCTGTGACATTTGCCCTACTGACTACTGCAGTGATTTCCTAACTTATTTTGCCTGACCCCAGCCTGGACTTATGAAGGCCATCTCCTAGTCAACCACCAGATAAGGCATGCACCATTTAATGTTCCTCCTTTGTTTCAATCCCTGCAACAGTTCATTTCACTCACAGCTTACAATTTAGCTGTCTCCAGTTATTCAAGACCACACTTGATCTGTCCAATGACTTACTAATCTTGTTTCAGTCCACCTAGCCATGTCAGTGCATTTGGAAGCAAATGTTATATTTTGATTCCTTCCAAGTCCCCTGAAACACTATGTTGATGTCTCCTTGCATGTGTGTAGCATCTTCTCCAGGTTGCAGTGAGCCCAGTGCATGCACAACACAATGGATTCCTATCTACATCTAAGGAGTTGAAAATGGCATCCTCTCCCAGGGAAACCTCATCAACTGCCTCAGTGTATAGGTGGAGACAGGGTCCCAAATCTGCACAATCACAGCTACAACAGAAAATTCAGTCACTGTCAATCCATGTAACTGAAAGATTAAATTGTTTAACAAAGTAACCCCCACCCATCCCTTTTGGGTACCTGTTTGAGTTCAGCTAATCCCTACATCCAATCCATCTCCCTGCTAATGCACCTGGAAAGGCAACAGAAGATGGCTCAAGTCTATAGGCCTTTGCAACCACATAGCCGACTTATATGAAGCTTCTGGCTACGGAGCTTCATCTGCCTCAATTCCAGCTATCACAGCCATTTGTGGAGGAAACTAGAAAACAGAAGGTCTCTATTTTGCTTTCTAACGTTACCTTTTAAATAAAAATTAAAAATACCCAAGCCTGGGAATGCACAGATATGAGAAAGAAGAGATTACACATGGAAAGGAATCTTAGAAATACAGACGTAATTATGCTAGATATGTGTTTGCAAGGAACGAATCTCAACTGAACTTGAACTGTGGTTATGCAAAAAGGTGGAGGAATCCACCATGGGGGGAGGGGTATAGGAGGGGTGGGGGGAATCCCCAGTGCCTATAAAACTGTATCACATAATACAATGCTAACAACAATAAAAAAAAAAAAAAGAAATACAGACGTAATAACAAAGCCGTTAAGGCACAGGCCAGGCTCTGAATCTTGGGTTTTCATGGCAAAAGCACAATCCTGGCGCTGTCAGCAACAATCCTGAATTCTGCAGGGCTCATTATGATGTCCCTGGGCTTAGGAGGCACCATAGTGACATGTGCCATACTTAGAGGCATTTACATCAGAGATTAGAAAATCTATACAGGAAAAATTCACACATCATAAATCAATGATTTTAGGGGCTAGCATTGTGGAATAAGAGATTAAGTCACCATTTATAATACTGGTTTCTCACAAAAGCACCTGCTCAACTCCAAATTCTTCATTTCTAAGCATGCATCCTGCTAACACACCTGGAAAAGAAAAGAGCCCAAGTGCGAGGGCCCATGACACCCAGGTGGAAAACCTGGATAGAGTTCCTGGATTTGGCCACACAAAGCACTGGATGCTGAGGGCATTTGGAAAGTAGAGACAAGATATAAACTAACTCTCTCTCTCCCAACAATACTCCAACTTCAAATAAAAACACAATTTTTAATTAACCATAAAACTAACAACCACAGGGACTTATAATCCACACACTGTTGGACAACCAACACCTCAATCTCATTCCAAATACGCTCGTCATTCCAAGAGAAAATCCTGTTCCAATAAATGTTTTCTTCACATTCTTTCTTCTCTCAGCTCCTGGAAACCAACACTGTGTGCTCTGTTCAGATAAGTCAGCCTATCCTGGACAGTTCAAATGAGCAGGATCAAATAACATGTGGACTAAGATGTTTGATTTCTTTCAATTAGCATCATATGTCAAGAGCCATGCATGTGAATTATACTGATGGCTGCATGGTGTTACATGGTATGCATATATGATTCCTTTACCAACTCATTTATTTAAGATCATTTCAGGTGTCCTCGCTTTTGGCTCTTGCAGAACTGGCGGAGGTGAGTCTGAAGACGTATTTTACAGTTACACCTTTTAGTTCTCTTCAGAATATCAGCAAGTATAGCATTGCTGGATTACATGGTATCTTTAGGCTTAATCATTTGAGAAAACAAAAACTATTTTCCATAGCAGTTGCACTACTTTACATTCTCACTGGCCAAATATGAGCATTGATCAGATCAGTTCAGCCCTTCCTGTTGCAGCCACTATGGATCGAACCAGTGTGTGCAAAATCTATTTCTGAGAATCAAGATGGCAGAATGCAGCAGGAACACATTTAAACAGATGGAGACACATTTAGAAAGGGTAAACCAGAGAGGGCACATTCCAGAAAATAGGAGAAGACAGATTGATGGCAGAGGGGCAACTGGAGACTGATGGACATGAAAAAGCAACAGAGATAATAGTGTGCTGATGAAGTGACCAGACACCCCAGGGGCAGTCAAAGAATGGCAATCTGAACTGCACCAGCACACAGAACTTCACCAGCAACCAGGTTCCACCCAAAATTGGTCTGGAGAGCTCCCAGGCCTACTAGACATCAGTTCAAGAACTCCACAAGTGGCACACAAGGGACCATTTTGTACAGGGTGGTGACAACTTTGAGACTGTAGGCACAACAGTGAGCTGTGCATGTGTTGAGCTGGGAGTGAACTCACCACGTTCACTGCATTGCACTGATCCCACATCAAATATATTACTGCCTTTGACATCTTATGACTCGAAATAGGTCTGGGTGGCCCTCAAACCTAACGGCAAGCACATTCCAACAAGATCAACACCAACAACAACCTAGCTAATTTATGACACCTAGTGTCTCCCAAATCCTGGGAACTTCTCCAAATGCAACTGGGAGAAAGTTATACAGACAATGGTAAGCATCAGCACAGGATCACAGGACATAGTGGTAAGCCAGGAGC
Organism: Ochotona curzoniae; assembly: GCF_017591425.1. Lineage (NCBI taxonomy): Eukaryota > Metazoa > Chordata > Mammalia > Lagomorpha > Ochotonidae > Ochotona > Ochotona curzoniae. Next base: position 713,551 of record NW_024465862.1, on the reverse strand, counting down.
TGGGCTATGCAGACCATGGTGGAAGTCTAACATGAACCCAGATCTGAAACTCACCAGAAGTGGCACAAGGGACTGCAAACAAAGAACCATAAATCAACCATAATAAGTAAAATCAAATTATACAATCTGTGGGTAACAGATCCTGGCATTACCACTTCCCATCCAGCTCCCTGCTTCTGGCCTGGGAAAGCAGTCAACATGCTCCAAAGCCTTGGGACCCTGCACCTGCGTGGGAGACCCAGAGGAGGCCCCTGGATCCTAGCTTCAGATTGCTTCAGCTCCGGCCATTGCAGCCACTTGGGGAATGAGTCATCAGAAAGATCTTCCTGTCTGCCTCTCCTTTGTCGCGCCCACGTGTCTTACCGCCCAGCAATAAGACGCAGACGCGTGTGAAGTCTCCTGCGGTAAAATTTATTGTGCACACTAACATGAGGAAGGAAGCGTGAATCCCGGCAGGCTTCTACTCTTATGTGCTGTCTGGCCCCGCCTCCGCTGATGATAGGTCGGCGTCATGATTACGCAGGGTTCTGGGCGACTGGATTCGTCAGTCCCAGTGTTTACGTGCCTGCCGCGCCGCAGCTCACTGCGCATGCGTTAGGCGCATGCGTGGTACTGCCAAAGCTACGTGACTATCCACCAGGCACCAAGATCTAGCCTCTCTGGCCGGCGCCATTTTGGGTACGGCATGTAACCAGTATATACAGATATGGCTGGCAACATCTCCCTCCTTCTTATACAATAGAAAAATAAACTGGTATGGGCCTGTCTTAGGTTGTAGACTCAAGGCGCACGATCCGTCATAGGGAGGCTGCGTGGCTTGACGTAGTCCCTGTCTTAGACCGATAATTGTCTGGGTCTATCTTACCCGTCATGGGCTACAACCGCGGTGGTTGTAAAGAGCAATGTCTCGACAAGTTAGTTATAAGATTGACTACCCTCTCGCGTGCAATGGATAAGACCTGCGAGGTGCAAGGGCTAGTCAGGTGCATTATGCATCATGCTCGAACTCAGTGCAATGCCATAATGACCTGAGGTGCAGGAGCCATGATGTCCATGCTCTTAACTAAGCCTGTTGAAGCATGCTCAACCATACCATGGGGGAGTCACCATACTGCATGGCTAGTAGGGCTTGATGTATTGTCACACAATCTCGCTGAGCGCGGTGTCTCAAACGACACAGGCAAAAAAGGGCATAAGGCACAGCCTGCACATAAGAGCAGAATCAGCACGACCACTCCCACCCATTCCTTAATATGGGAAGTGATGTTCCAAATCCAAGTGGCCAGGGTTTCAGCAACAACAGGATCCACCCGTGTAGAATTAATCTGGACAATGGCAATTCTCAACTCCGACTGTAAAATATCAAATTCTCTCGTCCAATTTCCTAAAAGATAGGAAGAAAGCTGGCAAGAAAGATTAGCAGTCATTGAAACATTTTGAAAAGGAATAGAAGTAACACATAAACCTTGACACTAAAATTCTCAGGAGACGCTTGAAAACAAAGCGTGTCCTGTAGGGAGAATAAAAAATTACTCATATTCTCCTTAATATCATCATAAGGGAGAAAAGGCAAATCCAAAGAAGAAAAATCGAGGAAACGCTCGGGCTGAGTGGGCGACCGGTAAGGGTCATGGAAAAACACTCAAAACTCCTCATCGTGGCTCAGCAATCACGATCCTCACAAGCGCCATACAGACCATTAGTTGCACCATCAGCCGTGTTTGCACTGGGCGGGGCACCATTGTCCTGTGGGATTGTAGGAGGAGTTTCTGATTGCAGGTCTGCATGAATCTTCCCCAAGTCAGATCCTCGTGCAAGCGCTCCAGCAGTTGCAGAAACGTCAGAAGGCGGTGATGGACAGGAACGAGTCAATCGAGCTGGAACCCAAACCGGAACTGGGGCGTCCTGTGGAAACACACAAATGGCTCCTCGAGCCTGCCTAATAACTGGGTCTGGGCCCTTCCATTTGGACTCCAGAACATCCTTCCACTTGACCCAAGATTGCTCTTGCGCCGTCTTGAGGGAATGACGATCTGCAGCACTGAGGCCTTTCTCATCCAGCTGTAAAAAATTGATGGTGAAGAGAGCCAGGGCTAGAGTGGCCCGAGGGCTCTGACTAGCGAGGCCAAGTGATTCCCAGGTGGTTTTTTGCTTTTGCAACAATTCCTTAATAGAGCGATGAGCACGTTCGATTATCCCCTGACCTTGTGGATTATAAGGGATGCCAGTCACTAATTTAACGCCCATCTTCATGCAAAAATCACGAAATTTGGCTGAAGTATAGGCGGGGCCATTATCAGTCTTAATACACTCAGGTTTACCCCATGCGGCCCATGCTTCTAAGCAATGTTGGATTACATGGATGGCCTTCTCCCCAGTTAGAACTGATGCAAAGAGCACACCAGAAAAAGAGTCCACGGATACATGAACAAATTGGTTCCTCCCAAAGGATGGGACGTGCGTCACATCCATCTGCCACAATTGATTGGGTCTCAATCCCCTGGGATTGACCCCCTCATGTGAAGCAGGTCTAAATTCGCAGCAGGCAGGGCAATCAAGAACTATCTGGCGCGCTTCCTTTCTAGTGATCCCAAATCGGAGTCTGAGGGTCTGGGCTGAAACATGAAATTGTGAATGAAACTGGCGGGCTTTCTCCCCTGAGGATGGTGGAGACACCATCATAATCATGATTTGGGTTCTGGTGGCGGCATCGGCAAGAGCATTCCCTCGAGCTAATGGCCCTGGTAAACCTGAATGAGCTCGGATATGGGTTATATAAAAGGGGTGGCTTCTATGCCAGATGGCCTGTTGAATTTGTTTAAAGAGATCCGCCACCGGGCCGGACCCTGAAATAGAGCCAGCGGCCTCCAAAACATTCACTGCATTAACTACATATTGAGAATCAGAAACAATATTCAAAGGTTCTAGAAAGGTTTGTAAGGCAAAAAGCACCATATGGCATTCAACCCTCTGAGGAGAAACCGTCGCAAAGGTCTTTTTTATCACAGTATCTCCGGCAACTAAGGCTCCGGCTCCTGTCGAGGAACCGTCAGTAAAAATTGTAAGAGCACCAGGGAGAGGACAGGCACTGGTTCTTATCGGAAAGACCACAGGATGTCGCTGTAAAAATTGTAGTAATGGATGCCTTGGAAAATGATTATCAAAAATTCCCTGATAGATAAACATTAGGATGGACCACTCATTGCTACACCCACTCAGCACTTGTAATTGCTGAACAGTATAGGGGACTATTATGCGGTCCGGATGACGCCCAAAATGAATTAAGGCTAATTTTAATCCTTTAAACACTATTGACGCGATCGCAGATGGATACCATTGAATAGACTTAATCTGAGAAACCTGAGAATGAATCCAAAGTAACGGGCCCTGTTGCCATAATACAGCAGTGGGGAAAACTTCTGTAGGCAATACACATAGCTCAAAAGGCTGATTTTGATCTAGGCGTACTAATTGAGCCTTTTCAATAGCTTCCTGGACTTTTATTATGACCTGTTGTGCCTCATGGGTGAGGGTTCGCCTGGAAGCGAGATCAGAATCGCCTTCAAGCAGAGCAAACAAAGGCCGTAACTCTTGAGAAGAGATCTTAAGGAAGGGTCGCAACCAATTAATATCCCCCACTAATTTCTGAAAATCATTCAAAGTTCGCAAATGAGAAATCTTGAGGCTTATCTTTTGAGGCTTAATATATGTTTCTGTAATTAAAGACCCTAAGAAGGCTTTCACCTGCTGCATTTGAACCTTCTCGGATGAAATTATAAGGCCATAATCCTGTAGAGCCCGCTTCAGATCAACGTAAATCTGTAACAACTGATCTTGCTTTTGAGCACAAATTAAAATATCGTCCATATAATGGACGACGCGGGCCGCTGGAAAACGATCTCGCAATGGTTGTAACACTTGGGCAACATAGAGTTGACACATAGTAGGACTGTTAGCCATCCCCTGGGGCAAACTTTTCCATTGATATCGCTTATCTGGCTCTTCATGATTAATGGAGGGAATAGTAAAAGCAAACCTCTCCCTATCCTTCGATGCTAACGGTATAGAAAAAAAGCAATCCTTCAAATCAACCACTAATAACGGCCATTGCTTAGGGAGGGATGACAAAACTGGAAGGCCACGTTGAACGGGACCAAAGCACTGCATCTGTGCATTTACAGCTCTTAAATCATGTAGGAGACGCCACTTTCCTGATTTCTTTCTGATAACAAAGATAGGAGTATTCCAGGGAGAAACAGAGGGCTCCAGATGTCCCAAATGTAGCTGTTCCTGAACTAATTGTTGAGCAGCTTGGCATTTTTCAAGAGAAAGCGGCCATTGGGGAACCCAAACCGGCTCTGCTGTTTTCCAAGGTATGGGCAGCTGCGTGCCAATGGCCGCTACTAAAAACCCAGACCTTTACGGCCTGGATTTCCCCGGGGCTCAATTGGCTGGACAATACCTTGACTCTGTTTACCTAAACCCTTTCCTTGAATATAGCCCATTTTATCCATCAACTTTTGAGAGACTTCAGAATAACCGGAGGCATTAGAGACTAGTCGTATCCCCATCTGTTTAAGAATATCTCTTCCCCAAAGGCAAACCGGTAGGTTCAGGACATAGGGTGTGACTGTCCCGCAATTGCCTTCCTTATCCTTCCACTGTAGGGCTCTGGCACTTTGGGATGGAGCTTGTTCAAACCCCAGACCGCGTAGGCTGTGAGAAGTTTGAATCAAAGGCCAATCACGCGGCCAATACTTGGAGGTTATGATGCTCTTATCAGCTCCTGTGTCTAAAAGCCCCATAAACGGTCTATTCTCTATTTGCAACTCAAGCATGGGTCTATCGACCATATCCATCATTAAATTTATATAAGGAACCTCTACTCGGGTCTGGACAGTCTTGTCTGCACTAATTAAAGCTGGTAAAAATATGAGTTGGGCTATAGGATCACCTGGCGCAACAGCAAAAACACCTCGTGCAACTGAGCACAGCACTGAAAAAGAGCTAGCTTCCGGATGTAAAATTCCAGGTGTTACAATAAAACCTTGAGAGCTCAAGGCTGCTCGGCCTATCACAAGCCCGACCGCACCGGGTGGTACCGTGTCTGTTAAGATGACCGGTACCGGCGTAATGCCGTCCTCTGGTTTTAAGAGGACTCCGGTGGCGGCACAGAGGTCCAGGCTTGCAGGGTGTCGCTCCTGGCAGGGTTCCCTCGTGCCTGACGGAAGAGTGCCCGATCGGTCGAGGGGACCTGGGCCTTCGGTCCCCATCTCCCGTTTTTTGACTCCTGGCTCGAGAGAGGGCGTCCTCCTATGTCCTTCACTGACTTGCACTCATTGGCCCAATGTCTACCTTTGCGGCACCGTGGGCACATCCCAGGAGGCTTATTGCTAGGCCCTGCACGGCATTCCCTTTTCATATGTCCTGGTTTACCACACTGAAAGCACACAGGTGATGCTCTCTCCCTATGATTAGACCTCAAAATGGCGGCTGCTAGTCCATGAGCTGTTAAGGGGCCTCCTGTATCCCTACAAACCTTTAGCCAATCTGAAATTCCCTTGGACTTACGATCCTTGAGTAGGGCTCTACATTCTGCATTACACTGCTCCCAAATTATCTGCTCTTCCATTTTAGTGTTCTGATCTCCCTCTCCAAAGGTCCTTTCCACGGCCTGCATTACGCGTGCCACAAAATCAGCAAAGGGCTCATCTGGCTCCTGCTTAACCTGTGTAATGCCCAGTTTCTCTTGCCCTTTAAGTGAAAGGGCCTTCCAAGCCTTTATAGCTGCAGTAGAGATCTGGGTATACACTGGCCATGGATATCTATTTTGATCATCAGAGTATTGGCCTTGTCCGGAAAGCATATTATAAGTCCAGGTCAAAGCATCACCGCCACGCTGCTGATTTGCGCGGGCGGTCTCAGCCAAAAGCTCTTGCCATAGGCTCTTCCAATTTAGATATGATCCGATGTTAGGGAGAACAGCCTTCACCACAAATTGCCAATCAGAGGGAGTCATATTCATTCCCCCCATACGTTCTAACAGGGACAAAGTGTAATTGGCATGAAGACCGTATTGCTTTACAGACATGGCCAATTCTCGCACTAATGCTGCATCTACCTGTCTGTGAACTCTTTCCCTTTCTTCTTCTAAGACGGGGAACATATCTTGAAGTTCCCGGCGCGCGGCTGCATCGATGAAGGAAGAGCCGGCACCATAACTCATGGGCGGGGCAGATGGCGTCACAGGAGGAGGAGCCATTGATGAAATGGCTCCAGAGTCCTGAGGCCATGGGCCGCGCGTGGCCGGCGCAGTAGCACCGTCATTATCTTTCTTCTCCTTTTCTAATCCTTGTCTATTTCCTGCAGGTTTACGTTCTAAGCGCCTATCCCACTTATACCCTTCCTCAGCGTCGGAAGTCTCCGAACTTGATGAGGAAGATACTGCTTTAAGTTTCACCTTTATTTTTTGCTTCAAACCGGTTCTCCTCTCCCGCTCTGTTTCTGAGAGACTATCCTGGGCAGACTGAAGGGCTTCATCACTCTCTCTGACCGCTCCCTTATGCGGGGCATAAACCATCTGCAAAAATTTCACCAGAGAGACCTGTGCGCCCATGTCTATAACCAGAAGCGGCGGCTCATATACCTCCGATTTATGCTCCTAGTCACCCGAAAGTTCTCCCTCTCAGAGCTCCTTACCTGTTTTATGGCCGCAGTTCTGACTCCATCCCGTTTTGAACGGGAGGCTCCCTCCAGGTCCCGGGTTCTCGGCACCAGTTGTCGCGCCCACGTGTCTTACCGCCCAGCAATAAGACGCAGACGCGTGTGAAGTCTCCTGCGGTAAAATTTATTGTGCACACTAACATGAGGAAGGAAGCGTGAATCCCGGCAGGCTTCTACTCTTATGTGCTGTCTGGCCCCGCCTCCGCTGATGATAGGTCGGCGTCATGATTACGCAGGGTTCTGGGCGACTGGATTCGTCAGTCCCAGTGTTTACGTGCCTGCCGCGCCGCAGCTCACTGCGCATGCGTTAGGCGCATGCGTGGTACTGCCAAAGCTACGTGACTATCCACCAGGCACCAAGATCTAGCCTCTCTGGCCGGCGCCATTTTGGGTACGGCATGTAACCAGTATATACAGATATGGCTGGCAACACTCCTTCTCTCTGCATATCTGACTTTGCAATAAAATAAATACATTTTTTTAAAAAACATTTTTGTTGCCTCCAGAAGACAAGACATATCTTACCAACAAAGATCAGCAGAAACTACAACACATGGATTTTGATGTTTGGGTCTTTATTTAACTTTCTTCAAAATAGTTTTTTTTTTTCTCATATCATCTTCACTGGCTTATAGGTCATACAGTAACATCATTTTCTTCATCATGGTTCTTGAGTTTCTTTGTCATTTCCTCAGTGATGCATTAGTCATTCAGTCTCATGTTATTTAACTTCATGGCATTGTGAACTTCTATTTCTTCTGTTGTTGATTTTGTTTTTGTGGCTTTTCATTTAAGGGCATTTATACTAACTAATGGAGACTATCATATCCAGCTGTGAGGATACAATGCAATTTACATCTCTACTTCCAGATCAAAGATGGACTCCCAAAGAAAATGTTAAGCATCTTAACAATAGGATGCTGGCCTGTCATTGTCCATGCCTACAATGTTGGATTTATAACTGTTTATGTAGGATTATATAATTACAATGAAATAAGGGAACTCAGCTGGGAAGGGGGGCTTGGATTGGGTTAAGGGAAATCCCAGGGCCTATGGAGCTATATCGTATAATAATAATTGTAATAATAATAAAATGAAAAAAGTTAAAAAAAAAACATGAGCACTGTCATTTTTGCATGTTCTCCCTAACATCTGTCTTTTCCCTTCTTCAATTTATTGAACCCTTTGATTCATTATGTGGTGGTAACATTGCTGGGGGCTTAAATTTTTAGAATTGTAAGAGCCAGTAAAAGCCTGACAGGGACATGGTGAAAGGACAGGGTACGGCCAAGAGCTTTACCAGGTGATCCTGGACTTTCTGGGACTTCAGGGCCATCTGCTCCATCCTCTAGATTCCTAACAGAGAGGTCCACAGCATGTGATCAGTTCAGCCTCTCCACACCAATTATTTACCCTTCTTGAGCCTCAGCTGCCTGATCTGGAAATGGGACCTTCAGGATTTCATCTTTCCCTCCCAGAGCACTGCACATTAGGGCACACCCTGGCCTATGACCTACAGTGGGCTTGGAACCTTCATCAGTCAATTTGGCTCATGCTGGACTCAATTACAGGCAGTGAGAACAGAGGATCTGCCCAGTACCTGATCCTCACCTGTCTCAGCCAAACAGTTAATTTTAAATAGAAAAAAATATTCCGTTAATGTTTAAACAAGGATGACAGTTATAAAGTAACCTCAAATTGCATAATGTGTCCTCTCTTATTGATTAGAGGACGCAGCAGTTCAAGCTTTAATTTTAAAACCAAATGAAATGCTGGAAGTTTGTTGAGCTTAAATTGACCTTGTTCCCGATCACCTGACTTAAGCAGTTCTGTTTATCACATTGATGCTTTGCTCAGCAGTGTGAGCACAAGCTCCCAGGGACCATCATATCCTATCTGTTCCCTCCTGGGCAGTTAATCCTCCCGCTGCCCCACTACGCCTCATAAAAATGAAACGTACTAGAAAGAGGGAGTCAGTCTATCCTTCTTAGAAGATGACATGATTCTTTCCAGTGCAGAAACCTATTGGCAAAGTTGCAGGAGAGAAAATTAATACCTACAAATCAATAGCTTTTGATTTTCTAAAATATTCCATGGCTGAAAAAGAATTTGTAAGCCCTATGCACAATAGATTCAAAAATTTTATTATCTTCAAATACAATTAACAGGGATCTGAGAGATCGCTATGATAAAAATTATATAATACTTATAACAAATGAAAATGCCTTTTGAATAACAATTAAATAATAAATACCTTTGAAAAACAAAAATGACAAAACATTAAGGAGAAGACACAAACATGGGAAAATCCCATTTGTGGACTTTTAAAAATAATATCATCAAAATGTCCAGGTAAACCAAAACAAAATTTACATATTCAATACAATTCCAATCAAAATGGACACAACTTTCTTCTCAGAATTGGATAAAGTGGGTGTTTCTCTCTCCTTCACCTTCTAGAAGCACCCCCACCTCCTGGTTTTTTCTCCAGAGGTGCTTCCACTTCCCTCTCCCTTCCCTGCTCACCTGGTCCCTTCGCAAATAAACTTATCTGTCTGAAACAGATTCCCGGCTTTTTATTTCTATACTAAGCTGAGGAAAGGACCCACTGGGCATTTCTGGTAACATGTTTTCCCTGGCACTCAACGTGGGGTGGTTAAAAAAAAGAGATTTAGACAGAAGCCACGTGGCCTGACTCAACTGAGAGAAGACTTCAAGAGGTCTGTATGCCTTCCCTCAAATGGGACTGCACCCATGGAAGTGACCCTTGGCACCCCATGGCTTTGCACGAACATGGAGGACCCCCGGCCTCAGCCTAGCTACGGTTGAACCTCCAGAGGGATTGTGTTATTAGGGGGTGATGTTGGGATTGGTAGCTGTTTAGGCCTTCAGAGGCCCTAATGCCCAACCACCTCTTTGCCCTTTCCTATCACCTTCATTTTGCTTTTGAGTGCAAGGCCATGGGTGTGCTTCTTTGGAGGAAACCTGGAGGAGGACTGACAGTCTCTGGCAGAGGTGACACTTCTATGTGAGTAGAAACTCCCCAGGTGGATTCTGAATGCCAACCGCCTGAATGGGCCCTAGAGCCGAGCTCCCAGCCATGTTTCAGGCTGGTTTCTCCTAGGCAGAGGAGGGGTGAGACTCCTGGCCACCCCCATTTGGTGTGACTTGGGTTGATCTCCTAAAGTGACTCATGCTGAGCTTTGGACGACCTCCTCTACACTCCCCAGATGAGTTGAGAAAAGGTCAGTCCCTTTGTTCTGTTTCCCATCTCCATTCTATGACCCAAGCAGCTTCCCACCTCTGAAACCCAAACAGCCTTAGAATGGGAGAGCACATTTGGAGCTGTGCTGTTAGGAGATTCTTCCTTTAGAAGCTATGATAGCCACAGTTTATATTCCCATTGTGATTCTTATCTGCCTCTATTTGGGATGGGAGAAATTCCCAAATCAGCTAGTCCAAGGTAATTTGAGAAACTTGCCTCTTCCCAGTTTTTTGGGAGGCAAACCTATTTTAAGGCAGGCCCCATGCCTTGCCAACTTTCGGTCATATTGAGATCATGCACATATCTATGGGCTTTTATTTTGATCAGGCCGAGAAGTGCTAGAGGCAACCAAAATGTTAAAAGGTTTACATATTAGAAGTGGTTTGAGTAAGTAAAAAGCAACTTGAATTTAAAGTAAAAAGGAGAAGTTTCTACAAATAACTTGGGCCACGCTCCCAGGCTTAGCCTGTGAGGGTCAGTGGGTCTTTTGCAGGCACTGATAAGAGCAAGAACAAGAGCCCATTGTCCCCCCCACACCCAGGCTCAGGATGTAAGGGGTCAGTGGCCCTGAAGAATAAAAATAAAATAGCCCCATGGTCTGTATTTCACAGATATGTTACCTATTGCTTTGCATCTGTAACCCCTTAGCTTAGAATAGTTTTTGTCTTGTCATGATGAATAGGGATTTGAGGCATTTTGTAGGCCTTTAGCCTTGCCTGTAATTGATTGGAGTGCTTCATACTTGCTTTAAAATGATTGGAGTGCTTTTCATGGGCACAGGCTTTGCTGTAATGGCCCAACTGGCCTATAAGAATCTGGCTTGTCCCTAGGTCGGGGTCTTGCTTCATCCATCGGTCCTGTGTGTCCGTGTGAGGAAGTTGACCCTGGCTAGCCAGCTCAATAAACTCTGCTTGCTGATTGCATCCATGTCTGGTTCTTTGCTATCCAACGGCGGGATGATTTTGGACCCTAACAGAAGAAAATTCAAGCAGTAAGCATTAGCAGACACGTTCCTTAGCTCCAGGGCCTACTTTATTTTTTGTTTATTTTTTTAAAGATTTATTTTTATTATTTTTTCTTTGGAAAGGCAGATATACAGAGAGGAGAGACAGAGAGGAAGATCTTCCGTCCGATGATTCACTCCCCAAGTGAGCGCAACGGGCCGATACTATGCCGATCCGAAGCCAGGAGCCTCTTCCAGGTGCAGGTGCAGGGTCCCAAAGCTTTGGGCTGTCCTCGACTGCTTTCCCGGGCCACAGGCACGGAGCTGGAAGGGAAGCGGGGCTTCCGGGATTAGAACCGGCGCCCATGTGGGATCCCGGGCGTGCAAGGCGAGGACCTTTAACCACTGCGCCACGGCGCCGGGCCCACAGGGCCTACTTTAAATCTTCAGGAAAAGGATCACGGTGGAGAAATGGTTACCAAAAGAGGATGAGACAATGGGCACGGACAGGTGGGGCGAGGCAGGAGTGATAGTGGTAGTCCCCAAGCTCGTGGAGCCTGTCCAGGCAGACAGCAGGCCCACTCCTGTAATGACCGTGCACAGGGTCAGACTGGATTTGCCCCCAGCTCTTACATACTAGACAAGGGAGAAGGGGCAAGTCTCTCTTTAACCTATTCATTGTCTCTTTGTTGCTCAAATGGGATTTCAAAATTCATATGTGGACTCCTCTTGACTGTATCCTTAAAAATTGGGACATATTTGGCTCATGGACTGTGAGCAAAAAGGACTTCATCTTTTTCTAGATGAAGGCCTGGCCCAAATACTCCCTTGCTAATGGTGAAAATCGGCCTCCCACAGGGAGTCTTAATTACCATACTATTTCAAAATTGGACAATTATTGTAGACGTTGGGAAAGATGGGTAGAAATTTTCTATGTTTGATACAAACAAAAAATCTAGAACAGATAGAAAACAACAAGGAAAGCTTAGAATCAGACAGGAAACAGTCAGCATGGATGCACTTATACCTCACTGGGTGGGACACAAAGATTAGTTACTCCTCACTAGGGTATTGAAGATTTCTCTGCACACCCCTCCTAAAACTGTTCACCTAAACTGTTGACATAGGTCTTGTTAGAGTTATAGAATTAGACTACCCGAAAAACATCCAGGCTCAGCAAAATCATGCTTCAATGCTATAAACTGCTAAAGATTAACTGCTAAATACTAAAATTAAAATAGATATGAGACAGCTGAATAGTAATCTATAGCCATTCTAAGGTGTATAGAACCCGGTTGTGTATAAACTAATAATTGAAATGTTAATGAAGAAGTCACAGGATGTGGGTCAGAACTTGCATTCTTTTTTTTTTCTTTTAACATACCGGTTACTCAACACCATGTCAATTAATTCCATAACATTATAAATTGCTACTGATGTTATGTCGGAACTTTTAATTTATCGGGATGATACTTTGCCAACTCTACCTTTAGTCCAGAGATGGTCTCCACAAGAAGCCATTGAACTTACCTGGACAATAAGATGCTGGACTCTATGCTTGGTATATGCTTGCAATGAATGAATCTCAACTGAACTTGAACTGTGGTCATGCAGGTGGAGGAATCCACCATGGGGGAAGGGTTATTGGAGGGGTGGTGGGAATCCCAGTGCCTATAAAACTGTGTCACATAATACAATGTTATTAAAAATAAATAAATTTTAAAAAGTATATTAGTCTTGCAGTTCTTAGATGTAGATCACAAACAGTCTGACTGCAACTGATATTTGGTTTATTGATTACATCACAATATCTTATTTCATGTGATACAGGCTGTTTGAGGTTGAAATAATATTACAGTTTACAGGTACTATTTATTGGAGTGACATCATTTCATCTTAAATTAAGGAAAACATGTGGTATGTAACCTTTTGGGATTGGCTCATTTAAAAAAACAAAATGCAGCTCTTTGTGACCAAATGGGCCCAGCTGGAAACCATAATGCTAAGAGAAATGAGCCAATCCCAAAAGGTTAGATATCACGTTTGCCTTAATTTAAGAATCTAAGATTAAATGATGTCAAGATGAAAAATAGTACCTGTACCAGGCCACAAGGGAGCTGGATGGGAAATGGAGCTGCTGGGATTAGAACCAGCGCCCATATGGGATCCCTGTGTATTCAAGGCAAGGACTTTAGCCACTAGGCCATGCCGCTGGGCCTTCTTACAGATCTTTATAGAATAAAATTTATTATTATGAACAATAATCATGACACTGTGCTGTGAAGCACTACAGTTATTCCTTCCACTTAGATATTGGAAAACTGTCATCCAATTTCTACATATCACCCCTCTCTCCATCAGGCTTAGTGTCTAATAACCCTACTCTGTGTCCAGATTGAGTTTATCTTCCTATATAAGAGAGAGTGCAGATTTTTTTCTCTGTTTTTCTCACCATGGACACATTGGTTGATTTCGTATGCCAGCTGCAATAAACATGGGAGTGCATATATCACTTTCTTATAATTTCATCTCTTTTGGGTATATGCCTAGCACTGGTATTGCAAAAGCATGTTGGAGGTGTTTGGGGGTTTTGAGGAATCTCAGTACTATGTCCTATAAATGCTAAAGTCCATATTCCCCACCTTCTTGCCATCATTTTGTTGTTGTTGTTGTTCTTTTGTTTTCTTGGAAAAAGCCATTCCAGATGGCATGAGGAGACTTCCCACTGTGCTTTTAAACCTCATCTCCAGATGACTAGTAATATCAAGTATTTTTTTATACCCTTCTTGTCAGTTGGATGTCTTCTTAGAAGAAATGTCATAAATTTTCTATTTCTAATCAAGTTATTTGTTGTGATATTGGCTTCTCGATATGTTTGGAAAAATAATATGGATGAGCAGTGTGTGAAAATTCTCTCCCAACACATTTGTTTCTTCTCTCATCTGAATGCTTCCTTTGTAATCCAGAAGTTCTTATTGTGAGATGCTTTCATTTCTACATTTTATTTTCATTATTTATACTTTCACTATCTTATTCAAAGCTGACTATTACAAGGAATTGAAGTGTTTCATCTATGTTTTCTAGCAATTACATAGTTTCAGGATCTTATATTCAGATCTTTGACACATTTGAAGTAGATTTTTGGATATGGAAAAGTGGCAGGGACCTATTTCCATTCTTCCATGAGTATAGTATTTCCACCAGGAAACTGTCTTTCCCCAATGTATATTCTTGGCATCTTTGTTAAATATCAGTTGGATATATACATATGGACTCAAATTTGTTTTCTAATTGTTGTCAGATGTTATGATTTTATATGCCCTCTGTGAAGATTTTTGTATTTATTTGTAAAGCAGAGTTACAGAGATAAGAACAGATCTTCTAGCTGCTGTTCACTCATCAAATGACCAGAAAAATCAGGGCTGGGCCAGGCCAAAGCCAAAAGCCAAGAACTCCACTGATCCCTCGTGGGTGACACCTCAGCCATCTTTTTCTTCTTTCCAGGCACATGAGCAGGGAAGTGAATCAGAAGTGGAGTAGCCAAGACTCAATTTGGTGCTCAATGATGTGCCACAATCACAGAGGGAAGCTTCACCACTGCATTAAAAAGCTGACCCTACTGTTCTGCTTTAATTATTTTGTTTTGGAAGTGTAATTGAGGCTGTTTCCCTCTATCTCCATACCAATGTCATCTACAAGCATGGGTATATTGAATTCCTCTTTTCCAACATGGATGCCCTTTGTTCCTTTGTCTTTCCTAATTGTGAGTCTAAACCACCTGATATTAAAGTGGAAAGGCGGGGGGAGGGGGGGTCACTAAGCATCCACTTCTTGTTCCTAGTTAGAAGAAACAGTTTGATTTTTAATTCAGCATGATGTCTATTACAGGTTTCATATACCTAGTCATTGTTTACTTGAAAGTTTTCTGTAGCTAATAGTTGACCTCTTTTATCATGAAGGAAAGTGAATCTCTTAACAAATGCACTTTCTGGGTCCGGCACGATGGCACAGTGGTTAAGGTCCTCACCTTGCACGCCCGGGATCCCTTATGGGTGCCGGTTCTAGTGCCAGTGGCCCCACTTCCCTTCCAGCTCCCTGCCTGTGGCCCAAGAAAGCAGTCGAGGACGGCCCAAAGCTTTGGGACCCTGCACCCTCGTGGGAGACCCGGAAGAGGCTCCTGGCTTTGGATCAGCATAGCATTGGCTGTTGCGCTCACTTGGGGAGTGAATCTTTGGACGGAAGATCTTCCTCTCTGTCTCTCCTCTCTGTATATCTGCCTTTCCAATAAAAATAAAATAAATATTTTTTTAAATGCTCTTTCTGCATCTATTGAGAGAGTTTTCATTCATCATTCTGTTGTGTTTTACTACAAATACTGACTTCTGAATGTTGATGCCTTACATCATAGGGATAACTTCTACTTGATTATAGTGCATGACTTCTTTTTTTTAATTTATTTATTTATTTTTTAATTTTGACAATCCTTACATATTTAATTGGGGTAAAAAAGGTTCGAGGCCTAAAGGGGGATATAGAGGAAGAAGCCCCACCCAGTTTCCCACCCACCCTAAGTCCCGGGTGTGGGGCATGCTCTGGGATACTCGATCAAGTGGTTCCAATAGTTCACCATTCATGGGTCGCTGCCAGTCTCGCCACTCCAAGCACGATGTGGTCGTTGAAGAGTCCATTGATTGACACAGTCCATCATAGAGTCTCCATTTGCCCAGTATTTTGCAGCCAACAGATAGCTGAGGTTGTTGCTTGACTTGTTCTGTCTTTTCTTGGTTAGGACTCTGAGTCCGGTGTCTCAACTTGGGAGATCCTCAAAGAAATTTTGAGGTATTCCCAGTCCAGATTCCTGCGTGTTCTAGTAAGCATCGGGCCCGGCACAGTCCATTGTCCCGATCAGCTGGTGGTTGCAGTTGCTGGGTCAGTTCTGTCTCTACCCGTGTCCTCTTGCAGTCCGGCCTGGTTCCACCCTGGACACACTTGGCCCTTGCACGTACCAGTAGGAGTTGCAGCCCAGTCAGGGCGGCCCACAGTAACCCCAACCAGGCCCACCCTCTACCCTGGCTTGCCAGTATGTATGGCATACTATTCCAGTCTGTCCCAAATACCCTTCTGTTCATATACTTGCCAACAGGTGTTGCAACCTACTTCCATCCAACCATCTCATCCAACCGTCCCTAACGGATGTTGTTGGGTGTCTGTCTAGCCACCCCAGCCCCTGTTCTAGTTCTCATGCCCTCCCGTGGAAGGTGATGACCCACGAGGGAGGAGCCCACTATTTCCCTCACAGGTCGCTCCCATTCCAGTTGTGCCCTCTCCAGTTGGCCCTGTGGTTCAACTCAACATGTCTAACCCTTTGTACCAGCTTCCGCCAGCTGTTGCTACAACTAAGCCCCAACAACCCTCACCAACTCTGATTGTAGCTTGCACCAGTGGGAATAGTCAGCCCAGCCTGGTTTTCACCCAATCTGGTCCACATGAGGTGCGCAGTTGCTGTGTCCCTGCCTGGTCTGGTCTATCCCCTACCCAGCTCACGCTCCTCAGTGTAAGTTGCTGTTCAGCTAGGGAACCACCCCTTATTCCCCTGTCAGCTCTGCCTCCTCCTTTCCTGGTTCTCACGTGTGCTGGCTGGGTGCTGCGGCTGCATTCGGCTCAGGCTACCTCGCCTTGGCATTCCAACTTGTGTGTTGCTTTTGTCATGACTGGACCTGGTTTGACCCATACTCTGTTCTGGCGTTCGGATTTACCAGTGGATGACATGAACAGATTCAGCCTGGTCTGCCCCCAACCTATGCCAAATGCATGCCAGTGGGACACTTTCTATGACCTCTTGGCTGTCCATGTTTCTTGCGCTGACCTGCAGGGTCTGTGTCCTGCCAGAGGAGTTGCCCAGGCTCCTCCATCAGAACCCCTCCATGTGCCAGGTTTCGTGCATACCAGTGGGTCCATGTGCCAGTTCGCCTCCTGTCCTAGCAGGAACAGTGGCCTTTCCTAACTGGCCATCATCCCTTTCTGGTTCTTGCTGTAGGGTGTTTCAGCCCAGCCACGGTTGTCCACACCCCCATATAGCTCGTATATGGCTCAGTTGAGGTTGGGACCTAGCCTAGTCCGTCCCATATCTACCCTGGTACTCCAAAGCACCAAAAGGTGTTACGGTATGGCCTGGCCCGGTACGTCTTTTTCCAGTCCACACTTGTGTCAAGGGAGACAACAACTGTATCCAGACCCTACCGCAGCCCCATCCACCTGTCACAACCCCTGCCTTAGACACCGTGGCTCAACTCTGTGCTTAATGTGAACCAGTTGGAGCCAAAACCAAGCTGGGCATGTCCTGAGCTGCACCCTGTGTTCCAATCATGTTTGTGGACTAAGGTTTGCTTAGTCCGAACATTCAGCTCTCAGTCCCACACTTGCATTAAGGTTTCATGTCCCGGTTCCTGGGAATCACCAGAAATTAGTGTCTCACCTATGCTAACACTGGTCTTACTTATGGGTGTCCCAAAGCAGCTATTTCATATCATCAAAACCCCAGGCTCGCCGCTGGGTGGCCAGCAGGCAGAGCCTGGCACCACTTGGTGCACTGGCCGCCCAAGGCTGGGTCTCTGTCCCCGCCTTGTGGCGGGGACTGTGGCCGAGACCCCGGCGGGGTTCCGTCCGGCAGAGGCGCCCCCGACAAGCGCCACCTTGATGGGCGGTTAGTGCATGACTTCTTGACAAAAGACAAAAAATGGCAAAATCCACAGTGGGTTTGCTCAAGTCTACCTTAATGTCAAACTAGAATTCTGAACAATTATCTCTACAGTGTTTGTGAGTATCCAAAGTGTGATTTGATCATTCTCACTGAGTTCCATAAATTCTCAATGGGTAGGAATGATGTTGACAACATTTTTTGTAAAGCAATGTTTATTGATCATCTCAATGGGATACTTACTAATGAATAATCCATATAACATAGGATACAAATGTCACTTAAACAGTCACCTCATTAACTCAAATTTCAGTAAAAATTATTCAAAAACAATTCATAATGTTTGTTGTGTGATCCAGCTAAGCAAAGGTTGATGAAATTACATGAGTGTGAAGAGAGATAATTCACAATAAATCAACTCTTATTAAGAAAATAAAATGAAATCTTTGGTGTTTTGGATATAGCTTCCTTGAAGAGTAAAGCCGAGGTTCATAGAAAAATCACGCTCCACATACTGTTTCATCTCTTGCCACAACCTTTAGAAGAATGGGTTTTTCTGGTTGAAGGAATCCTTGTGTGGCTAATTTAATGGGGATCTGCAACAGTTAAGTAAGCATGCTGAGAAGCAGGAAATACCACCAATAACAAAAGCATAGTAGAAAATCCACACTCAAGATAATAATTGTTTATAAATACAGAATATTATGTAAGCTTCATATAACAAATTTTTATAGTTATTGTATAACCTATTTCAACACTGAATAGTGAAACCATTCATCTGTCTATCCACTAAACAAAATGTTTATGGAGAACATATTCTATGCTGGACCACAGGAAGATCACATCAGCTTGTATTCTTTTTTTATTTAAATTAGAAGTTTAAATGGTAAACATAAAAAATTTAAACATTACGTTTAGATTTACAGCTAATGCTTTTAGAAAAGTCACATAAAGTTGACTTTTGTATGTAGAAACTTGAGATTATTCTTGAATGGGTGAAACACATTTGAACTGTACGGGCAGTTCTCAACTACTTTTAGTGATGAGAAAGGAAACATCATGCTTTTTGTATCTAACATCTCTTCCTGCATTCCAGCTGTAATGCAAATAGGGAAATACTGAAGTGTCACTAATTCTTTCAACATCACCTAAGGGAACCATTCAGTGTTGGGGAAGCATCCAAAGGTTCTCATCTCAATAGAGAAGCTCCAGCAACTCCTCAAGACATGAGGAAGAGCCAACTTAAAGATGACTGGAGAACTGACTGCCAAGGAGGAGGTGCCCCACACCACGTGCAGCAGAGACCTGCTTCCTCCCAGGGAAGATTCCATTTCTTCACACACTTACAAACTTCCACAAAGATCCCTGAATTCCACAAATATAGTGGTAATCAGCTCCACCCTCCTATGCTCCTTTGCAGAAACCATACGGAGGTGAAGGAGATGCATATTAAATGCATATTAAACCCTAGAAATAAGCTTCATAGGGCCTTCCCTGAAAGGACTCAATGAAAATATTAATGTAAGATTCTCACAAGAAAAATTCCAGAAAAGGGTAGAAAAGGATAAACACTGGACAGGTTCTGACAGCCACTGAATCTGGCAAATGTTAGTTGACAACTGACCAACCATTTTATTCTCATTTTTCATTGTATTAAGATGGTATTATCATGATTCAAAGATGGGATCAAGAGGGGTATAAGAAAATGCATTCCTTGCCTTCCACAAAAATCCTGGGAGAAGAAATGAAAACACGACATGCTAGTCATAAAATTATAAGTGCTGCAATTGATTGTTATAATAATACATACTTCAAAATGGGCAAAATATAACAATGAAGTCGCTCTCTAAGATGCAGGAAAAGGCAACGTAGATTAGTTATTATCAATTTTGACAATCAAATTGGACTTCTGAAATGGGCCCCATTCAACCAGGGACGATAATGATAAAAAATAATTAACTATAGATTATCGCTGATTCGGTTCTATAGATTCTCACCTTAATGGACATGAAAACAGCAGAAAATACTTTCCTGTAAACATATTACTTAATCATATTCAAATTTGAAATGGTATTAATACACTTTCCATGAAGACGTACATAAAAGTGTACAAATATACACAAATACATTTTGATAAAATTCTTAATTTAGTAAACTTAAAATAAACATTTAGTAATTCCAAATCAATGTCTAAGCATTGCTTAAACATTTTGTGAATATTTGGGGGCAGACCAGGCTGAACCTGTTCACATCACCCGCTGGCGAATCCGAGCACCAGAACAGAGTGTGGGTCGAACCAAGTTCGGTTGCGACACAAACCAGTGCACATTAAGGAATGCCAAAGTGAGATGAGCCACACCAGAGGTGGTTGCAGCACCCAAACAGCACATGTGATAAACAGGGGGAGGAAGCAAAGCCAGCAGGGGAATGTGGGCTCCCCTCCTGGACAACTACTTCCATTGCAAAGCGTGAGTTGGGATGGGGGCAGACCAGACCAGGCAGGGCTACAACACCTGTGGGCCTCATATGAGCTAGATAAGGGAAGGGCCTTGGTGGGCTGACTGTTCCGACTGGTGCAAGCAATAATGAGGGTTGGTTGGGCTTAGCCACAGCATTAGCTGGCAGAGGCTGGAACTGGGAGTTTAATCTGTCAAGTTAAATGCCAGAACCACCTGGAGAGTAGGTGTGGCCTAGAAGGGAAATAGTAGGCACCTCCCTCTTGGGTTACTACTCCTACTAGAAAGCACGAAAATCAGGACAGGGGCAAGGGTGGCTAGACAGAAAGGCACCTGCCAGTATGTATGTGGGCTGGATAGTAAGGTTGGTTGGATTGAACTAGGCTTCAATGCCCATTGACATGTGCGAGAGCTAAATGGGATGTGGGACAGACTGGACAAATCTGTGGTACATACTGGCAAGCATGGGAACCAGGGTAGGGAGCAGAACTGGTAGGGGTTACGGGGAGTCACCCAAACTAGGCTGCAGCTCCAACTGGTTTGCGTGAGGACCAAGTATGAAGTGGGTAGGATCGAGTTGGACTACAACACCCGTTGGTTCATGAGGAAGACAATGTTGGAAACAGAACTGACCCAGTAATAGCAACGACCAGCATGTGCATAAGCTGATTGGTGTGACGGACGGTGCTGGACTCTGTACTAGCAAACTCACACAAGAATCAGGTCTGAGATCATCTCAGATGAAGTTTCTTTGGATATCCCTCCAACTGAACTGCTGATCTTAGAACCCCAACCACGAAGACACTATGTCAGCCAGTGGACTCTGAATAGGTTTCATTGCAATTGGAATGGTGAGACTGGCAGCAATTCAGACCTGTTGAACTAGCAAAACTGAGCAGGATCCTCAGATTGTGCCTCTCATTGGGGACCTGGGATGAGTGAGAGGTTGGTGGGGCTTTTCCCTTTATTTCTCCCCTGACCCCAGATACAGAGGAAAATGATAATATTAGTGTGGAAACAATGATATTACCCACTTTCACCCTGTAGCCCTGACCCTTTGTACCCTAATCAACTAAGTAAGATTATTAAAAAATAATTTTTTAAAAAACATTTTGTGAATATTGTTAGTGGGCTGAGACCACTAAAAGATCTCATTGGGAGTTTACCCAAGGATTAAAGTGCTCCTCCACTGTTACATTTTGGGGAGATATTCATTGATGCAGGAAAAACACACTGAGAACCAAGATATATAATGTACCAACAAAGTGTTCTATTAAGAGACAATTAATCTGCTCTGAAATCATGAACGGAGAAGTGAATGTTCCCCAGACTAGAAAGAGGAAAATTCCCACAGAGGGTGAATTTGGTGAAAAAGCCAAAAATGAAGCAGAACTTGAAAGACAAGAACAGTGTGAGGAGGAGAGAATGAAGAGAACTCACAGAGCTAACATTGGAATGCAAAGGGAGTCAAGTTTGTCTGGGACACAGCTCATGGAAGATGGCGTAATGTAGCCAGGACACTATGGATGGTGGACATTTTTCAATTATTAAGAGTTCCACAAATCAGCAATTGCTAACCTTGAGCCCACAGCAAAGAATGGGGAGAACTTCAAAATTCACACTCCGTATGAATTATTTCATAATTTGGAGATGATCCAGGCATCATAAGTTTGTCAAGACTCCCTCCTTAAAGCCCTTTGTACACCCAGTGGTTCAGTATTACCAGGATACAATATTTGTGCAAGTTGATTTCAGTCAGGAAAAGGAAAAAGGGAATCAAAGTATGCCTTGCTTTTGATGGAGACTTTTTAGATCCATAAACCTTTTCTAATAATATGCATTTTTCCATTAACTTTTTAAGATGCCTCTTAAACTATGGAAGAGAATAACACCCAAAAACCATGACAAAGTAATCACTCAACTTCATGTGTGAATACAGCTCTTCTCTATCACCTTTTGGCTTGAAATTACAATTAAAACTTTCCTCATCACATAATCACATCATGTTAGAATGCACTGACTCTAGATAATCCTTATACTTGGGTCTTTAGAAAATTACCCATTTAGAACTCAAGAACTGCAAGACACTTAATGCTCACAGATCCATATACATTCCTTGGCTGCTAGAATGAACTCAAAAGAGATATGGGTACACCCTTTAGTCATATAAAACACACTCAGTAAAAAAAAAAAAAAAATAAGAATAAGAATATTCCCAATAAGGCATAGGAGCCATTAAATACACTAACCTGGGTTTCCTTACAAGGCTTGAAGGAGAAGTTCTGCATTAATCTGATAATAGCAAGTTTTATGTTCATGAGAGCAAACCTCATACCAATGCAATTCCGGGGACCAGCTCCAAAGGGAAGGTATATGTAAGGATTGATGTTGTCCTTGTTTTTCTTACTGAACCTGGTTCCACAACAGAAAATGAAAACAAATTAGTGATGCATAAAAATGCAGAAACCACCTATTTGGAGTTGTCAATTACATAGCTCAATCAGTTATATATAGAACAGACTTGTGGGTTGACCAAATTTTGCTTCTTTTGAGCTTTAGGAGTTGTAAGCTATAAAGCCTTTCTGATTCCCCTCACACTAGAGAAAGGCATATGAGAAATAAGAATGATGGAAGGGAAAGTGGATCAACACTTCACCTGCCAACTATTTTGATCATACAGTCACTGAGGAAGGAAAGGTGTCCCCCTAGCACCTGTTTTCCTCCTTCTCTCGCCTTTCCTTCACTTCCTCCTATACCACCCTTTCTTTCTCCTTCCTCTCTAAACAATTCATCAAATACTCTTTGCGGTCCCCCATACAACCACTCTCCATCTCTCTTGCCTACAATAGTTTGTCAGATAATTGACATGGCATCTGATGACTCCAGTAACATCAGTGACTTCGTTGGTAATTTTTTAGACTAGGCTATAGTTATCTTGAAGATTAAGTCAAAATTGAGCTACATTAATTCCTGGATGGTTGATGATTTTAAAGAAACGATGTTTATATTGAGGAAAGGTTCATGGGATATAGACATTTGCTTTTAAAATAGTGGTGAAACCTTAGCTCACCAGCAAGAACATAAATCAGACTGGAACACAGGTTATGCCAAGCTAGGCTTTTTTTATTTAAAGATTTATTTTTATTATTTCTTTATTGGAAAGGCGGATATACAGAGAGGAGAGATAGAGAGGAAGATCTTCCGTCCAATGATTCACTCCCCAAGTGAGCGCAACAGCCAATGCTATGCCGATCCGAAGCCAGGAGCCTCTTCCGGGTCTCCCACACGGGTGCAGGGTCCCAAAGCTTTGGGCCGTCCTCGACTGCTTTCCTGGGCCACAAGCAGGAAGCTGGAAGGGAAGCGGGGCTGCCAGGATAGAACCGGCGCCCATATGGGATCCCAGGCGTGCAAGGTGAGAACCTTAACCACTTGCGCCACAGCGCCGGGCCCGCCAAGCTAGGCTTTTACACATACTGGTTTGCATGAGCCAGGGATGGGAGTAGACTGAGCAGGGCCAGGTTCCATCACCCACTAGTGATTATCAGAATGGGGGGCAGGGAAGATCATGTCAGGTTACAGCATCTAAGGCAAAGGCCAAGACAGGTGAGGGGCTATGCCAACCTGGATCAAAGTGACCACTGGCATGCACGTGATCTATGCTGGAAACAGGCCTAGGTGGGGAACTAAGGGGACACCCTGGCCGGGTTGGGGTTCCCACTGGTGAGTGCAGGGGCTGGAGTAAGAGCCGCATTCTGGACTGGATATGGCTGCAGTGCCCCTTGGAATAAGTGTGGACTGGGGCTGGGTGCACAAAGCTGGACTAGACTTCAGCACCATCTGGTGCTCTGGAGGACCTGGGTAGGTGTAGCACAGGCTAGTTTAGGTCTCTGTCCCTATTGTGCCATGCATGAGCTGTGTCTGGGTGTGGACAATCCTTGGCTGGGCTGAAACATATAACAGTTAGAACCAGAATGGGTTGAGGGACAGTCAGGAAAGACCACTGTTCCTACTAGAACAGGAGGTAAAGTGAGTAGGACTGGCCTATGGACACACTGATATGCATGAGATCTGGCACTAGGAGAGGTACTGATGGAGACGCTTGGGAAATTCCTCTGCCAGGACACAGTCCGTGCAGTTGAGCACCAGAACCACAATGGGAAGCAGCCCAGACCAAGCCATGGAAAGGTAACCAGCAGCATATATTTGGCACAGTCGGGGGCAGATCAGACTGAACGAGTTCACATCACCCACTGACAAATCCAATCACCAGAATAGAGTGTGGGTATGGCCAGGCCTGGTCACAACACATACCAGTATATAGTGTGACTGAGACTGGGTGCCTGCTGGGCTGGGCTAGTCTGTAACCCACATCAACGTCAGCTGGAATTGGGACAGACCAGGCCAAGCTACAGCACCCACTGGCAAATGCTGAGGCAAGGTGGGCCTTGCCAGACTGGGTCACAGCACCCAACCAGCACACATGAGAACCAGGAACGAAGGGGGGAAAGCTGGTAGGGGGAATGTGGAGAGCTCTCCTGTTGGACAGCCACTCCCATTGGAGAGCCTGAGTTGGAATAGGGCAGACCAGACCAGGCAGAGCTACAACTGTGGGCCTCATGTGAACTAGATCAGGGAAAAGCAAGGCTGGGCTGACTTCCTACTGGTACAAGCATAAATCAGAGTGGATGAGGGCTGGTTGGGCTTTGCTGCAGCATCATCTGGCACATGCTGGCACTGGGGGGTTAATTCTGTCAAGTGAACCTACAGAACCACCTGGAAAGTACATGATCTGGGAGTGGGAATGGGTCCAATAGGGAAATACTGGGCACCTCCCTCTTGGGTTATCACTCCCTCTGGAGAACATTAAAACCAGGACTAGGGCACACCTGGCTGGACACAACGGCACCCATCAACATGTGTATGGGCTGCATAGTGGGGCTGCTTGGGTTGAACTAGGCTTTAATGACCACTGACATGTATGAGAGCTGAATGGGATATGGGACAGACTGGACCAGTCTGCCATACATACTGGAAAGCACAGGAATCAGGGCAGGGGGTGGTCCTGGTGGGGGTTATTGTGAGTCATCCCAACTAAGCTGCAGCTCCCACTGGTTTGTGTGAGGGCCAAGAGCATGGTGGGGAGAATCAGGCTGGACTCCAACACCCATTTATTCATGTAGAAGACAGGGCTGGAATCAGAACTGACCCAGCAATTGTAATCACCAGCACATGCATAAACTGATTGGGGCAATGGACTGTGCTGGACCATTCCATGACACTTAAAGTTAAATATCATTTAATCAAAATAATGACACACATTTGCCATGGAACATGAATGAAGCTATACAAGGTATAAATCCTGAACCTATAGGACACACAGAATTGCTGGCCCTTAACACATAGCATAGGTCAACACTGATTTGCTTTTCCATAAATATCATATGGAGACTCTGTGCTAGCACTAGAGGTGACATAGACCACAGACGTTTTTATCATCAGAAAGTCCATTTGACAAAAACATCTGGATTTTAAGATTCCTGACTTACCAGCTAGTGCCCTACAAAACTTTGGTCACTTTTATTTGCCAATGCAATAATGGCAGCAGGTCAACCATTTCCAGAATGTACAATGTGCCCCAAACCTGACATACACTGCTAGTTCCCAGAAGAGCAAACAGCTTCAACAGCCAGTTACTTCATTACCAAGAGGGCATGTGGCTGCCAGAGAACGGCACCCAGAACCAGGACCAGGGTGTCTGGCCTCTCTTCTGTCCTCACTAACTCCTCTGTCCATCAGCAATGAGGACTTCTCAGCACAGCCTGAGGTTTTATAATTGCTCTAGAGGAAGAGGCCATCAGATACAAGGTGGAAATGTTTCCTATAGGTGCAATGACTGTAAAGCAACCAAAGTGGAAAACTGGAACCAAAAAAAAAAAGCCTGTACACCTAAAATAAGGCAGCGGTTAATAGATTAGTTAAATGCAAACATCACCACAATTATGTGAGTTTTCACATGTATATAGAACTGTATGTGTATCAGCGGAGGACAACATGCAGGATTCCCCTCACACAAATATCCAGAAGCTCAAATCTCTTACATAAAATGCAACAGCATTTTTACAGTCTCCTGTATAACTTAATCACTGTCTAAGCAATGTAAAATAGATGCTACATAAATACGTTTGGAACTGTGGATGACGACAGTTTCTTGTTTCTACAGTTTTGATAATAAACACCACTTTCGTCAAAACAAAAACTACTAAAAACAAAAGCAAATACGTGCAAAAGATTCCACCATCACAAGTTTGTTAAATGTACTAACAGATACCAGAATATTTTGAACCAGCCTGGGTCACGGTGGTCTCCCCTTCCCAGAAATCCTGTACCTTTCAGGGCAGAAATCATCAGGTTGTGTCCAATACTTTGGATCTCGGTGGAGGGCATAGCTCGGCATCATCACAACAGTACCTTTGGGAATGAATACCCCATTGATTTCAACATCTTTCTTACAGACTCTCTCAATTCTTCCTGCAATCGGGTATAATCTGAGAGCCTCATTCACCACCATGTCCAGATATTCCATCTGCATGATGACATCATATGTGACAAGTGCCTGGGAAATAAAGAAACGGGTTTTGATAAATTGAGATTTGGAATTGATCTTAAACTCAGTCTATGCAATGCTGTTGAAGCATTATGAGCTTCAGAGGATAACTCACAGTGATGAAAGACACTGGCTTAAAAGAAGTACTTAATGATAGTTACATCATTTGCCCTGCTCAATGAATGATACATTCCAATTCAGGAGACTTGGAAGTCAATTCCCTAAAGAGGCCCAGAAACCCTCAAACTGACCAACCAATCCACCAATCATCCAACCAATCAACCAATGTCTCTGTGTCTCTCTCTTTCTCTCTCTCATGCATATGAGTGAGATTATAGAGCACACCACTGCTCCCAAAGAAAAAATGTCCGTCCTTGCCACCATTCAGAGAGATCACATGTGTTGTCAGAGAAATAAGACAGAAAAAAAAAAATCCATACTCTGCGAAAGACATTTATTTTAAAGCTCCTGATTTTAAACTGCTTTGATCACATATATAAAATCTGAACAGACAAAAGGCCGTAACTACCATGTAACAGGTAAAGCCACAAGCTGTAATGCCAGCCTCTTTCATCAACAAGACTGGTGTCCTGGCTGCTCCACTTCATTCCATTTGACAGCTAGTGACTGGGGAAAGCAGCACAACATGGTCCTCCAAATCACTACCTGTCCAGATAAACTCTGAATACAAATGGCTTAAACTCATCAAGCAAATGTGATAGACTAGTGGAATGGATCAAAAACCAAAATCTGTCTGTTGCCTACAGGAGACACATCTATGCAACAGAGATATGTGGAAACTTAAAGTCAAAGGACGGAAAAAGGAAATTCTAGGCTAATAGAAAGGAAAAAAATCTGATGTAGCCATTCTTATATCAGATAATAAAAACATCAATGTGAAAAAACATTATTTGATCATTAAGTCAGATAATGAGCAAAGGATCTACTTAACAAGAAAAAAAATCACCATTATAAATGCATATGCATCAAATGCCAGGGTACCCAGCTATGTGGAACAAATATTAATGGATCTGAAGGAAGAAACAGACTGAAGTACGATAACAGTGGGGACTTGAAAACCCCACTAACCTCAATGGACAGACTGATGACACAAAAACTCAGCAAAGAAAACAGCTCACTCAGACAATAGAACGAACGGATGTAATTGATCTCTACAGAACTTTTCATCCTATACACACAGAATACATTTTTTTTCTTCATCAATACATGGAACTTTCTCCAGGAATGACCATGTTATACACCAAAAATAGTCTCAAAAATTTAAAAATCAAAATGATACCAAGCATCTTCTCAGACCACCATGGAATGACAGGCGAACAACAAGTCAAAAGACTCTACAAAATATGCAAATACTTGAAAACTGAAAAATATAATGCTAAATAAACAATAAGCTGTGGAAGAAACCAAAGGGGAAATTTTTTAAATGCTTGAAATTAAAGAAGGCATCAACAACATACGAAAGTAAAGGGACACAATCAAGGCAGTGTTAAGAGGAAAGTTCATTTCGATCAACACTATGTCAAGAAAATAGAAAAGTACCAAATAAATGGGCTAACCATACATATGGAAAAAAACTGGAAAAATAACAGTAAAACAATGCCAAGATTAGCAGGTAAAAAGAAATAACCAAAATAAGGGAGAAAATAAACCAAACACAGACCAAAATAACATACATAAGATCAATAAATCAAAGAGTTGGTTCTTTGAGAAAATTAACAAAATAGATTCTCCATTACCCAATTATCCACAAATAAAAAGGAAGTAGAAGATACAAATCAGTAAAATCACAGACAAGGCTAATTCCTTGTCTTCTATGCACCGAGATCCCATGGGGGTGCCAGCTCATGTACTGACTACTCCACTTCTCATCCAGCTCCCTGTTTGTGGCCTGGGAAAGCAGTAGAGGATGGCCCAATTCTTTGGGACCCTGTACCAATGAGGGAAACCAGAGGGGACTTCTAGTTTCTGGCTACATATTGGCTACACTCTGACCATTGCAGCAACTTGGGAAGTGAACCAACAGACAGAAGATCTTTCTCTGTATGTCATTCGGTCTGTAAATCTATTTTCCCAATAAAAATAAATAAATCTTTTAAAAAGATTCAGATACAACAGAGGAAAGATAACAATGGATACCTCAGGCATACATAGAATGATCAGGGAATATTACAAATAATTATTGGATAGCAGCCTGCAGAGATAAGAAGCAAGATCCCCACCTGACACATTATACAAAAATCAGCTCTAAATGGATCCAGGATCTATATCTTCACCCAGAGGAAAACATGGGAAGCATACTGCAAGGTACAGAAATTGTGAGAAGGAAATTCACCAAAAGTACAGGCAGTCAAAGCCAAAATAAATAACTGGGATCACACCAAACTAAGAAGTTTCCATTCAACAAAGGAAACGAGCAACAAACAAATGAGCAACATTAAGAAGCAGCAAGCAGAACGGGAGAAAATCTTTGCACATTACACAACAGAGAGGCTACTAATATCCAGGATTTACGATGAGCTTCAGAAACTCAGTTAACATAAAAACAAACAAACCTGAGAAGAAATGGGCCAAGGAAATAGATATTTTTCAAAAGAACAAGTTCAAATAGCTCCCTAGCTGTCAGGGAAATATAAATGAAAATCACATTGACACATGGGATGGAAGAAGTCTAAATCCTTCCTCGCAGGATCCAAGGGCATCAGAACAACAGCCAAGAGCCCTGAGCAGTCTGCAGAAACAGAGCAGTTAACTTCCTTTGGGAATAGGAATGGGAGCTCTCTCTGGTCCTCGCTTGGTTCCAACTTTGAGTCCCCACCCTCTCTGGCAATGACCATCAGGATCGCTCCGGAAACCCCTTAAAATAAACAAACAAACAACAAACAAACAAAAAATCTAGAATAGATAGAGAACAACAAGGAAAGCTTACACTCAGACAGGAAACGGTCAGCATGGATTCACTTATACCTCACTAAGTGGGACACGATGATTAGTTACTCCTCACTAAGCTATTGAAAATTTCTCTGCACACCCCTCCTAAAACTGTTCTGCACCTAAACTGTTGACATGTGTCTTGTTAGAGTTATAAGCCAGTTTAGAGTACCCGAAAAACAGCCAAGTCCAGCAAAATTAAGCTTCAACACTATAAAATGCTAAATACTGTGATGAAAATAGACACAAGACAGCTGAATAGTAATCCAGAGCCATTTCAAGGTGTATAGAACCCAGTTGTATATAAACTAAAATGAAATGTCAATGAAGAAGTCACAGGGTATGATTGAGAACTTGCATTTTTTTTTTAACATATTGGTTACTCAATACTATGTCAATTGATTTCATAACATTATAAATTGCTGCTTACGGTATGTTGGGGCTTTTAATTGATCAGGATGATACTTTGCCAGCTCTATCTTCAGACCAGAGTTGGTCTCCCCAAGAAGACGTTGAATTGGTCTGGACGATAAGATGCTGGACTAAATGCTTGGTAAATGCTTACAATGAAAGAATCTCAAGTGAACTTGAACTGTGGTCACACAACAAGGTGGAGGAATCCACCATGGGGGGAGGGTTTGGGGAGGGGTGGGGAGAATTCAAGTGCCTATAAGACTGTGTCACATAATGCAATGTAATTAATTAATAAAAAAAACACATTGAAATTCCACTTAACTCCAGTGAGACTGGCCAACATTCAGAACTCCACTAACAGTGCACCCTTCGATAGCTCAGCTGGTAGAGCGGAGGACTGTAGAGTGAGAACTCCACTAACAACACCTGCTGGTGTGATTGTGAGGGAGAAATATGCCACTCTTCACTGCTGGTACGAATGTAGACTAGCACAACCACTATGGTAATATGAAGAGTGCTAAGAGAGCAGAAAATGGATCTGTCATATGACCCAGTTATCCCACTTCTGGGAGAATATCCAAAGGAAATGAAATACATATATGAGAAAGGGATCTGTAATCCTATATTTACAGCAAAGACATGGAAATAACCCAGATGCCCGTCAAAACAAAAGTGGTTAAAGAAACTGGTACATCTGCTCCATAGAATATTATTCAGCCATTAAAAAGAATGAAATTCTACCCGTTGCAACCAAACTAGAGACCATTGTGCTCAGTGAAATAAATCAATTCCACAAAGACAAATATCACCTGCTCTCTAATATAAGGCAGCCTTCATGCAAAATACAAGATCAATATATATATAGGTAAATATGTATATACATATATTTATCTAAAGGAACTGCACAATGAAAGCAAGTACACTGTGAAATGAAGATACATAGCAGTATGCATCTGTACCTCTGAATAAACAATGGACTCCCAATGAAACTGTTAAATATTTCTTGACAATAGGATGCTTGACTTTGTACCATCGTCTATACCTACAATTTTATGATACACTGAAAAATGATGGGCTGTTGCTGGAGGACTATACCATTGTTACGGGAGAAACAATGGGGCACAGGAGGATGGAAAGGGAAATCCCTGAGACTAAAGAACTGTATCACAAAGAACATAAATGAAAAAAAAAAAGAATGAACATGTTCCAAGAGTTTTAGTTCTTATAAGCTACTGAGAGTCCAGAAGCAGCTCCTGATATCTGGCTTGCTTTGGCTTGGCTTGGCGCTGCACTAGCCATTATGACCACTCGGGAAGCAAACCAGATCTGTCTGCCTCATTCTCTCTAGCTCTTACACTCAAAATGAGTGAATAAGCAACTAAGCAAATGAGTGAATAAGCAACTAAGTAAATCTTTTTTTTTAATTGCACAAATGAGAACTTGGACTATTTCTATCCTACACTTACCATGAAAGAGCTTAAAATGATGTTAACATGGCAACAATTTCAGTTTTGATGAAAAGAACAAGTTCGAGAACAAGATAAGAACCCACTCCAGCCCCATTCACTGTTGATAGAATGTCTCTCGGGTATAGCTGCAGCGTCAGCTGCAAACTCGGAAGAAGACACTGCTATTTACCTTGCCATCAAACAGCCACACACCCCGACGTGAGGTTACATAATATGAGCCTATCACTTGGTGTTATCTTGGAGAGACTGAGTTTGACTCAAGAGCCAGAGACCCTGAGTCGTCTCTTTTCTCCTTTACCACGGGTGGTGTGACTGGAGGATGAGATATGCAGGAAGCAGAGCACAGCCTGCCTCCCCAGGCCAGGCCCACTCAGCCAACAGCTAGAACAAACCAAGTCCAGCCACTTGAAGCAGAGCTAATGACCACAAACCTGAGCAACAGGGACTCCCTGTAGGTGCCACCATGGTTCTGCAGATATTTTTGACTTGGCACAGACACCCAGGACCAACACCAATTTACAAAGATCTTACAATTCAGTGAGTAGCGATCATCATTTTGTTTCTTCATGTGTTTTCTTCTTCAGTTTTTTTTTTCCTAAATTTGCCAGTGAAAGTATCCAAGCCACACATTGGCAACCATTCCCATGAACAGTACTGTGGAGGTTTTCTATCAAGACACTGTCTCTGCCAGTGTCCCTGCCCTTTGTATTACTCACTCACCTTATTGGGCAAAGCTGCATCAATCTCCTCCTGTAGCTTCTGCTGGATCTCAGGGTGAGTGGCCAAAAGATACATAATAAAGGAGAGCGTACTGCTAGTGGTCTCATAGCCAGCAAAAAGAATGATAATTGACTGGGCTACAAGCTCTATATCACTCAGAGCTAAAAAGAGAAGAAACACATTTTAAGTAAAATTGATGAGTATGAATCAAACCAGTAGATGAATAAATTCCACCTAGAGATAAATGCTTATACTTTATGGGTTAAGCTATGACCTAAGATACCAGCATTCCATACAAACAATGGATTCAAGTCCAGGTGCTCCACTTTCAATTCAAAGCTAAGCTAAAGCACCTGGAAAAGCAACAAAAGAGACCCAAAGATTTAGGCCCATACACCCAAGTGGAAGCCTTGGATAGAGCTCCAGTCTCCTGGCTTCCGCCTAAACCAGCCCCAGCTGTTGCAGTCATTTAGTCTGTGAACCAGCAGATGACAAAGCACACACTTTCACTCTTGTTCTCTCACTGTCTAACTCTGTATTTCAATAAATAAGTGAGAGAAAAAAACAAAAAGTTCACATAAACCTTCAAAATATCCAGAAGAAAAAAATTGAGAATTCAGAACCAAACAATGTATGGTATTCACACTAATGTCAACTATACAGACAGAAAAAAGGAAGATCTGTCTTTACATATTTCTGTAGCTCTCAAACAAATAAACAAACAATCAATAAGTATTTCATTAAGCAAAGAACTGCACATGTCCAAACTATACCCTAGAAGCACAAAATCAAATTCTCACTTTTCATGCAACATGAGAACCTAGTATGCACAACCTGACTTGAAAAACATGGGTTATACTTTTGAAAGGCATCAAGCGTGACAAGATCTGAGGCAGACCTGAAACATCATAATCTCAGACTGTAAAGAGATTCAGAGAAAGAAAAGGATCTAGAAGTGCTGTGATTCATCCTAGTCAGTTGAGGAGCAGTAAAATAGCTGGTAATGGAATGTATCAATAGAAAAACATGGGTCAGCATGAGATACTGAAAGATGGGATACAACAACGCCTGCAAAATCATGGCCTGAATGCCCTCTTCTCAAGTGCATGCTCCCTATATTTCCTTTCCTCAAGTTCCCAATCCAGCCCTTGCGGTTATGAGCTGGCATCTCTCTAAATTTTAATTCTGAAAGAATCTAAAATCTGAAAGAGTTATCTGTTTGGTCAAGTCTGATTGTGACATTTAGGTATCTACAACACTGAAATTAACATATACCTACCCTAACTAAACAAATTATATTCTAAAACATATGAGATTAACGTGAAAAATGTCTACAGAGTCCTGGTTTACCACTGACAATTTCTATGATATAATTGTGAGCAACTTCAAAATGCTTTCTCCATGTTAACATAAACCTGTTGATACTGTAATGAAAATGGACTAGAAATTCAAACCACACATCTCTAGTTTGTCACAGTCACCTTTAACTATCATGTCCACTTTCAAATTTTCATTTAGGATTTGAACTATAATACTGCAACAAGGTGAAGGAATCCACCATGGGGGGAGGGGTTGGAGAGGGGTGGGAGGAGGGTGAGGGGGTCCCAGAACCTATGAAACTGTGTCACATAATGCAATGTAATTAATAAATAAAAAAAGAATGCAATCTAAAACTTTGTTTACTTGCACTACCTGTATGCCAAATATTCATGCTACATATGTCTGGTGATTATTATACTGAACACTGAAACTACAGAGAATTTTCCTTATCAAAGGAAGCTGATAAGGTAAATGACAAAGAAGTGAATATACTGGTTAACATACTGGTTAAGATGCCTACGGGATTCAAATCCAATTGCAGAATGCTTGTTTTCAAGTCACATTTCTAGCCTCAATTCAAGTGCTCTGCTAATTCAGACCCTGGACTACAGTGGCCATGAATCAAATAATTGGGTTTCTGCCACCATGTAGGAGAAACGGATTCAATTCCTGGATCCTGGCATCCTGATTCATCTGTGGACATTGTGAATATCTGGGGACTGAATTGGTATTTGAAAAGTGCATACTCACTCTGTCTCTCTTCTCTTTCTCTCTCTCCATCCCTCCCTCAAAATATAATAAGAAAAATTTAAATTACAGGCCATCTTAACAAAATATGAGTGAGAAGGAATGTAGACATCGATAGATTTACACAGATGTACTGGAATCAGTCCATCTTACTATCTAAGCCAGTTGTTAAGTGCTTCATAATTTTGCCAGAGGGTTGGCAAAATACTAGTAGGCTGAAAATGACCATCATCAAAAAATCTACATCAAAGAAAAAGGATATGAACTGGGGAGGAGGTGTTTGAGAAAAATGAAACATGAGGAGATGGAGAAAACAAAGACCTGTTGACACCATTGAGTATCATACATTTGGAAGTATTTTATTTCTAGTTCTGTATAGATAAATTTAATTTTCCTTGTTTTGAATAATCTAGAAAGCAGACACCTCAGTAGCAATAATCACTTTCAGCTCCCAAAAATGATGAGTAGGAAGTCATTTCACATCCAGTGAGTGATCATGGTTTCACTTGAAAGCCATCAGTGCATGATGAAACTACCAGGTAGAGGTTGAGGAGAAACTGCAAAAAACTCTGCAAGGTTTCTCCCACAGGGTGCATGTGTATTACAAACAGAAAAAATTGAATTTTACAGGCTATTAGGCCACTGAGCACACTTCCACCAAGCAGTCCCAGTTAATATCAGAGCTCCGGACAAGTTCCACACCTAGATGAACATTTCCAGGCAGACACTCTGATTCAGGGATCTGTACGTGACCAGGGGTCCACCTCTGTTCTACCAACAACTGTGATTCACCAACCATTCACTGGTTTCCCAGCATGAAATGCATGGTTCGGGGTCTTCTTTCTTTTCCTCCTGCCACTATGGCAGAGGACTAGGGTCCTTTTTATCTCAGAACTCTCTCCTGTCACTAGGACAGGAGTCCCCTTCCTCAACTTGTCTAATAAATCTTGCTTTAAAACTAGAAAGAAAGAATAGAAATAAAAAAAGAAATGCATGGTTCTCCTCATGCCACAGGCTGGGAGAATTCACTCTGACCTCCACTGATAACATCTGAACATGCATCTCTGCAGGCTGGCAGAAATGCTCATCTCCTCGAAAATGTCATGTACATTTAAGAATAAACCCTTCCTCAGAGCTTCCCATCCATTCATAATTACCTTTGTAGGAATTGATTTCTTCGGAATTCTGGGAGTTAATCATCAGTTGCAGAAAATCTACTCGGTGCTAAAACAGAAATGTCAAAGACAAGGTAACCCTATGTTAGCAGTACACCACTGTGCCTGCCTTCTGAGAAGACCCCTCTTAAGTCCAAGTCTCACTGGAGTTGCCTGAGGCACAGTGAACAAAGCAGTAGTCTGGAAGTCTAAGAGGGCATTTCATTTCCCCAAGAAAAATCCAGCCACACTGTCACTTGCCTTCTGATCCTGAGTTTTTCTGGCTTTTGAACACAGCTTCCCAGCAAAAGAAGCTTCTGCTCCTTCTACTGTCACGCTTGCTCAGCAAGTCCTTTCTGTTCTCCCTGGGCTCTTACTCAATATCTGCACAGATTAAACTCCCACAGATCCTTACCAATGTTCAGGTGCAAATCTTCAAATATTTCACATCCCAAAAACAGACATACTAAATTCAGTGACACTCAGGTATCTGGTCCTGTTTGCCAACCTGCAAACCTCCCTGTACAGGACTCCAGACTACACAAAAGCAATGTCCAGTTAGCCAGTTTACAGCCTCAATGCCCACAAAAGACCACTGACCCAACCAAGCCAGGAGCTTTGCAAATACAACATAGACACTCTCCCATCAGGTAGACTAATGGGACCTTTCACAGTAGCTTATGTAAAATAAGGCACATGAGATGAAGATGATTCTTTAAAAATCTAAGATCTGGGGAGACCAGTTTCAGTAAACGGTTTCTAAACATTTGTTTTTAAACCTTGACAACTTGTTCAGTGGGATGGAAATGATAATGTTCCTACCTCAATAGTATTCTTCAAAATACTAAGTGTTTACCTATTATTACACTGTAAATGTCCTGACTTATTTTCATATTACCTACCCCAAACCCCACCTTATTCGTATCCCCAAGTGTTAAAAACTCTCCTTTATAAACCTAAACTCTCTGCCATCAACAAATGCACAGAGAAATATTAAAATCCTGTTTACAGCCCAAAATCCCAGCAAAAACAAAACATCGAAATGCAAGCAACATCACATTTACCTTCTGCTTGTCTTTCAGACGATCTTCCTTCATCCTTTCTACAGACATTTTCAAAAAATCAGTAACCTCTTTTGGGAACATACTGACATGTAATGCCTCAAAAACTGGGATAAGGAATGGAAAGAGAGCTACAGGAGAAAGAAAATAAAGAAATCACAATTTTTAAAAAAACAAAATTGTGTGACACAATTATCATTTCTCAGTCAGAAGAGTGGTTCTCAACCAAGACGGATTGCTTCAGCACTTTTTCCTTAGACTTCCAAGCCAATGGCTTGAACAGAACAACCAATGCCCTTTTCTTTATCTTTGAAATGACAATAGGGATGGAACCACACTTTGTTGCTGTATTAATAACTGTCTACTTCAAAATGCATTCATCAGCTGCCATAGAATGAAACTATAATCAGTAACAGAAAGAAAACAGCAAGATCACAAATATGTGGAATACAGTCAATTCTCCTGAATTACCAATGGGTCAAAGCAGAAATTAAAAGGACAATTGCAAATACTTCGCAATCAATAAAACTGAAGTCACTTATGGCAAACCTCAAAGCATATTTTTGTAGGACATAGTGAAAGCATTGCTTAGAAGGAAATATATTGTTACAAATCTCTCAATTTTTTAAAAGTTTCCAATCAATAATCCAACTTTACATGCTAACACACAAATAATTAGGAGCAAACTAAAATGAGAAAAGAGCAAAGACCAAAGTGGAAATTAATGAAACATACAATATATGACAGAGAAAAATTGATAAAATAAAATGCTTTTTTTTCTAAATATCAACAAAATGGCAAGCTTTTAGCTACTCAGATGAATAAATAAAGACACCTGACAAATGACTATCATCAGAAATGAATTACAGGTAATTACATCAACTTCAGAAATAAAAAGAATTATAAAGGAAATCTACTAACAATAAAGTTATTAGAAAATTTTCATAAATTAAATAAAATGAATAAATCCTATAGACAAATTACAGAATGGAAACTGAAGGGAGTAGACAATATGTATAGAACACAAAGTTATTAAAACCTGTCTACAATGAAAATCACAATTCTAGATTATTTCAATGGTGATTTCCATCTAGTATGAAAGATAGCTGATACTACTTCTTCACAAATATTGGCAAAACACCAAAAAAATAGATGCTTCTAAATTCATTCTATGGGACAGATATTACACGAAAAACAACATTAGACAAATACATCATGACAAAGATACAATCCAAGTGTTTGGGATCCTATAACCCATGTGGGAGACCTGGAAGAAGCTCCTTGGCTTCAGCCTGGCTCACCCTTGACTGCTGAGGCCGCAGGGAGAGTGAACTAGCAGATGGAAGATCTTTTTCTCTCTCTTTCTTTCTCTGTGTCTTTCAAATAAATAAAAATAAATCTTTAAAAACAAACCTATCTCTAGATCGTATAAATCTTTCGCCTTTTACTAAAGATTTTCGTGGAGAGGAAAAACAAACCTATCTCAAAAACTATCAAAGTATTACACTGCAGACCTAAAACTATGCAACTCAAACAGGAAAGTCAAGAGGGTTAATTTCAAGACCTCAGATTTAACAAGGGATTCATACACTTAATACCCAAATCAGAAACAGAAAAAGAAAATATTACAAACTGTACATTTTCCCATAAATTAAACATTTGTACCTAAAAGGAAACTATCAGGACAGTTTTTTAAAATACAAAAATACGATAAAGTTTTTACAAAGCATGTATCTTTTAAATGAATTTTTATCTGCAGTGTATAAATACAGAGGCATGAAAATGGTAAATGGTGCATACAATTTAATTATCAAGTTGAGGATGATCAAAACTGCCATGGGTTACTACTTCTATTCACTAGAGAAACTGTGATCAAAAAGATGGAAAAATCAAGCACTGACAAGGAAGTGAAAAAGTTGGAACCTTACACACTTCAGATTGGAAAATAAAATTATAGTAATTGTGATCAGCTATTTGAAAGTTGATGAGTGAATTAAACACAAAATTACTACCAACCATTCTACTATCAAGCATACACCTAAAAAGATTAAAACGCATATTTACAGTGGTCACATGTGCATGACCACTCATAGAATGAATATGGCTTTCAGTAGACAAAACATGGAATCAATTCAAATGTCCAACAGCTTACAAAAGGATTAATAAACATTGAATGCTATATGACAAGATTCTTTACCATAATTACAAAATACATCATGACACATGAATCAACATTGACAGTCTAACAAGTGAAAGATGCCAGTCACAAGTGAACACCTATTATTCCATTTATATAAAGTGTAAATAATAGTCAATCCATGGAGACAGAAAGGAAGATTAGTGAAAATGGGGAGGGGGGAGGAGTAGGGATGGTGAAAGAAATAATGGGATTATTAAATTGACAAAAAAAGTTCTAAAACTGGCAAATATGATAGCATAAATGTACTATTTAAATGGGTGCAGTACATGCTTTATGAATCAGATCTAAAAGGCACTTTTTAAAAATAGATGAAATAGTACACTACTTACTTATTAAGAGAAGAAAAGGATCAAAGAAATTAAATTTTAATAGCCTGCTGACGTTTTTCACAAAGGGATCCTGTGGGTTTCTAAGAGAATCAATGTTCACTCCAAATGATGTGCCAGTGATCACATCCATGCTGTAGGCTCCAAAGATTCTGAGGAGAGAGAGACACCAGGACAATTAAACCAGCACCTTCTTGCCATTATTCAGCTACACATGCAGGAGGAAGTGCTGGGAAAGCACATGTCACACACAAAAGGTAGACAGCCACACACTGCCTGGACCACCTCCTGAAGCAGGCAGTGTGGTTCAGTGGGTTAAGTTTGGTAAGCCCACATCACCACTCGGAGTGCTGGTTCAAGTCCAACCTACACAACTTCTCATCTAGTTTCCTGCTAATGCATCCTGGGACGTAGAAGATGGCAGTTTAACAACTTAGCCCCTGCCACCCGTGTGGGACCTGGAGTTAGACTTCTAGATCCTTGGCTTCAGCATGGCATACTCTACTGAACCAGCAAATGGAAGATAGCTCCTCTCCACTCTCTCTCCTCCATACCTCTCCCTCTTGGTTCTCACTTCTCTCTGCCTTTCAAATAAATAAACTGATAGCACGTTTTTCAGGGTGGCCGATGTTTCCATCACTCACATTCACACATTTACTATGGGTATACAATGCAGTTGTCTTTCTTCTAGGCGTGGTAGGACTCTGGGAAACTTAAGATACACATCTCAGCTCAAGCAGATCAGGACATGAAGAGTCACACACCCATAACTGAACAAATTACAACTGTATGACGTATGTGGATGTTCCTGGTGTGGAAGCCCTGGGCTTCAACAGGACAAGGTAGCAAATTCACTCTTCCAGGGGACTGAAGAGAGTGCCATTCACCTAGGTCTTACCACATCCTAGGGACTATGTACAGAGATGAGTTATCTTCAGTACATTACAGAATAGCAACACCCTGCTCTAAATGGCAGGAACATCATTCCTCCTTCTCTCCATTGTCAAAGCTCCTAAAAGATCCCTTCCTTCTCATCTCCAGGATTTAAGGTTGCCCTTTATATCTGTAAAATATAAGCCCAAGGATAACACTTGCTAAATATAGTACACATCTCCTCCAATATTTATTTAGAATAATTCATAACTATGTGAACAAGTGTCCCCTGCTTGCCCAGGACAGTCTCACTTTACACAGATTGTTCCCAAATAATTCAAAATTATCCCAGATGGGAGGCTGGAGAGAGAGTAGCACAGCAGTTAGGATGTTGTTTCGGAAGCACCATTCCATGTCTGAGTATTCAGGCCAAATATCAGCTTCACTAACAGTTCCAGCTTCTTATGAATGCACATCCTACTAATAATGGTCAAATACTTAAGCCCTTCCACTCACAGAAGATATGTGAATTGAGTCCCAGCTCTTCGCTTCAGCTTACCCCAGCCTACACTGTTACAGGCATTTAGGATCAGGAGATGGAATATTTCTCTCTTCCTCTCTTCCCTTCAAATTAGTATGAATAAAGAAATAAATAGCCTAGTTAGATGATAAATTATTTTGTTGACCTGCCCATGGTCTTTACAGGGCTTTTGTTTTTCTTCGGAGACTCAAGAAATCAGAAGCAACAGATATATTTCAACATCTAGCATTTTTCTACTATCCTCAGCAAAACCATGAAGCCATTTCAATTGTTCCTACACACACACTGGACTCTTCTGCCCTACACCCTGTCTCCCAATACGTACAAAATGCTTCCCCTACCTCCCCAGACCCAACCCATACCATCTACAAACAAAACTTTGGTACAATCAAGTTTCTTCTTTCTACCTATGGATTTTGTATCCCAAACAGTTAAGGTGAAATCAAGCAGGTAACTATTATGCGCTCTATTCAAATCAAGTCCTTTCTGTTCCCAACTTCCATGTCTTCAAGTTTCAGCTGTCTCCTTTTTTGGATGACTTACTGG
The DNA here is from genome assembly GCF_017591425.1 of Ochotona curzoniae. NCBI lineage: Eukaryota > Metazoa > Chordata > Mammalia > Lagomorpha > Ochotonidae > Ochotona > Ochotona curzoniae. The sequence goes on along the minus strand of NW_024465862.1, from coordinate 672,543 downwards.
AGATCTAACAGCACATACCTGCTTTTGTGTGCTGTTAGTGACTCCAGAAGAAAAATTTCAACTCCATGGCACACACTGAAAGAGTTCAGAACCTCTGCAACTACATTCATACTTACTTTTTCAAGTCTACAGGCTTGCCTTTCTCTGCTTCCTGTCTCAGGTTTTTCATCAACACATCTCCATACTGGGCAATTATGGGTATCATCTAAGCACAAATACATAATACCAGTCATAGAGAAATACAGAGATTCAAGTAACATAAAAATATGCTTTTGAATTCATGGAGAAGTGACATAATGTTTCTGTATACAGACCACTACCGCACAGTTTAAGCTAGAGACTCAAGTAAGAAGAACACGGATTAGGGATCGTGCAATGACCCAACAGCCTAGCCCTCTAACTTCAGGCACTGGTATCACATGTGGGCACCAGTTCATGTTCTGGATGCTCCATTTCCCATTGAGCTCCCCGCTTATAGCCTTGGAAAGTAGCATAGGATGGCCCAAGTTATTGGGACCCTTCACCTTCCCTGGGAGACCCAGAAGAAGCACCTGGCTCCTGGCTTTGGATATGTTTCCCAGTCTCTCTCCTCTCCTCTCCTTTTCTCTCTCCTCTTCCTTTTTCTCTTTGTCTCTCTCTCTCTCTCTCTCTCTCTCTCTCTCTCTCTCTCTCTCTCTCTTCTTAACCTTCTCTCTTAAAATAATAATAAGTAAATTTTTTTAAAAAAAATCAGAACATAACTACCAACGCTGAAGTCATTTTAATGAATGTAATATCTCTTCTAGGTCATAAAATCAAAAGACAATTTGGAGGACACTAAAACCCAATGAATTTTCTCTTTCAAAATGAACTAGGGTGTAACTTTCTACCTGTCCCCAGATTCATTCAAGTTTCTAATAAATATCCACTATTTCATTACCTCCTTGAGTTTTCCACTAGTGAAAGTAGGAGAGAGCAATGTTCGAATTCTCTTCCATTCTTCATCCTCAGATATGGAGACGGCCTTTTTCATAAATCCCACTGGTCCAAAAGGCTAAAATCCAAACATAAGACATTTTGTCCTACATATGATTAGAAAATCATCAGCATTGTAAACAATTATTAAATAGGCATTAGTCATTTTTGAAATGTTAGTGAGGTATACAAGCTGGCACACCCAATGTTATGCTTTCAATAAATATCTCATATGCCTAGCCTCACTTGAGTGAATGAAATTTGAGTAGTGCCCTCAGAGCATGCCCCACATCAGGGACCTGGGGTGGGCAGAAGGTTGGGTAGGGTTTCTCTTTTATCTCCCTCCTTAACACAGATATAGAAAAAAAGAGAGAGAATGTGGAAACAATGGTCTTACCCACTTTCCTGTAGCCCTTGACTCTTTGTGTCGTATCAACCATGCCAAGATTATGAAAATAAAATTATAACTTTTTAAAAATCAATGGTTCACATAAGAAAATCATTCTTCCAGGAGAAGAACAGAAACAAAAACATAGAACATCCTCAGGAAAGTACAAAACAGAAAAGGGTTGGTGACAGATAGCCAGAAATCCTGGGAAAACTGTCTCTTTAGTCTAGCTAATCCTCTTTATATACACTCAATCTCTCTTTACATACACTCACCCACAAACACATACAACGATGTGCTATATACTCACAATGGAATGCAGCCATAAGTTACAATGAATACAGCCATAAATCAAAATCAAGTCTGGTTATTTGCAACAAAACTAATGGTACAGAAGGTCATTATGTTAAGCACCATTATATTAAGGCAACAACAAATTCTCTCTCATGCGTGCAAGTTTTAGAAAGTCAGTCTGAACATAAAGCAGGGATTACTGCAGGCTCTGAAGGACTGGAGAAAAATATAGAGGAAAGCTGGATGACAGGCACAAAAACACTGAGAAATAATTAATTCAGGGCTACATAGCAGAGTGGAATATCTGTAGTTTAAAAATGTATTTTATGTTGTATGAAAAACTGAAAAAGAACTCAGGTTCTAAACATGAAGAAAAAAAAAACAGAACACACTTGTTAGAAAATGTTAACACAACAGACAGCGAAGTAGAGCAAGGACATATTTAAACAGACAGAGAAACATTAAGCCAGTGTGAAGCAGCGAGGACACCAGGAAATGGGAGAGGAAAAAACGAAAGCAGAGGGGCATCTGGAAACTGACCAACACAGGACCAAGAGCAAAAGAAGACACAGAGGCACAATGAACATTACTGAATACTCCCCTGCAAAAAAGCAAAGGCCTTGCCCAACCTCAGAGATAACTGAGAAATACTTCGAGAAAATGGTAGATACAGCATCCAAATCACTCGTTATAAAGCTTCTAATCAATAATGAGAAGCACATGATCAGGAATTCAAGCAATTTAAGGATCATGTCACACAGGAAATACCAATGAATCAAATGAAAGCTGATATATCACAAACGAAGAATACCATGAAGCAAATTAAAAGTACAGTGGAGAATCTCCAAAATACAAAGAACAAGCAGAAGAAAGAATCTCAGAACTGAAAGATATTTCTGTCACCAGTGGGAAACAAACAAAAAGCTGGAAATAGAACTGGATAAAGCTTTAAAAAAAAGTATTCAACAAATGAAAGACACTAAAAGGCCCCAAAAAAGAGTTCTGGATTCCCAGAAGGTACAGAAAAAGAAGGTGGGGTTAAAAGTGTATTCGATCAACTAATAAGGCAAATTTTCCCTAATGCAGAGAAAGAATTGGGAAACAACATCCAGGAGGGGCACAAAACTTCCAACAGGCTTGATCAAAAGCGATCTTCTCCATGACACATGACAATCAAGCACTCTTCAATTGAACGTAAGAAAAAGATCCTTAGATGTGCACTTGAAAAGAAAAATCAATTGACATATAAAGGAATGCCAATTAAATTCACAGGAGATCTCTCACAGGAAATGCTACAGGCCAGAAGACAATGGCGTGACATAGTCCAGATTCTCAAAGCAATAAAATTGTCAGCCCAGGATAACATACCCAGCAAAGCTTTCCTTTCTCTTGGAAAATGAAATAAAATTCTTCCACAGTAAAGAAAAGTTAAAAGAGTATGTATGCCTCTTCCAAACCTGCCCTACAAGTGATACTTACTTAAAGATGTTCTCTTGACAGAGAAAAGCCAAAGGCAAATGTGAAGAACATCCCAGTAACACAACAACAGAAGACTAAATCAATGAACAACCCATTGCTAAAATGACAGGACCGAATTACCACCCATTCACATTAACCCTCAATGTAAATGGCTTAAACTCATCAATCAAACATCACAGATCAGTAGACTGGATTAAAATAACAAAACCGATCTATTTGTTCCCTACGGGGGCACGGGTAGGATATATCTCACCAACAAAGATCAGCAGAAACTGTATCTCACAGATTTTGATTTTTGTTTGTTTGTTTCATCTCTTTAAAACACTTTCTTCTGATTAAATTCTTCAACAACTCATAGATCATACAGTAGCGTTATCTTCTTCAAGAAGGTTCATGATTCTCTTCATTTCTTCAGTGACACATTAGTTATTTAACTTCATGGCATCTTTAATTTCTTCCTTCCTTCCTGTTGTTGATGTTTTGTGGCTTTTCACTTAAAGGGATGTACAGTAACTGTGTAATGGAGATTATCATGTCTAGCAGCATGTTATTTAATTTCATGGCATTGTTAATTTCTATTTTTTTCCTGTTGTTGATTTAGTATTGTGGCTTTTCATTTAAGGGGATGTATAGTAACTGTGTAATGGAGACAGTCATATGCAGATGTGAGGCTACAATGCAGTATGAATTTCTACTTCTAGATCATGGGTTGACTCCCAATGAAACTGTTTACTTGACAATATAATGCTGGGCTCTCTGCCATTATCCATGCCTGCAATGATGGACATATGACTGTTTATGAAGGACTGTACTATATTAATAAATTAGGGAGCTTCAGTATGGATGAAGGGACTTGTGGAGGTGGTAAAAAAAATCCCATGGTGTATGGAACTGTATCATAAGGCAATAATAATGATAATAATAATAATGTTTTAAAACAATATACAGATAGAATGTATATGCTGAAAATCACAAAAATTTGCCAAGAAAACACAATGAAGAGCCATGCTGTGTTCATCAACTGGAAGACTCAAGACAACAAGGATACAAATTCTGACAAAGTTCTTCTATAGCTTTAATTCAATTCCCATCCAAATCTAAGCAAGATTGATATGTAAATATAAATGAATTATTCCAAATTTGTGTGGAGAAATTAAAACGAAGAACAGCTATTCCAGTCATGAAAAGAAAAATGAAGTGGGAAAATTCACTTCACATGATATTATGCTTATTGTAAACCTACCATAAACAAGATAGAGTGGTATTATTGGGTGTTAGGCACAGTGATCAATAGAACAGAACAGGTAATGAAACCTAGACCCACACCATGAGTTCCAACGAATTTCTAACATTGGTGAAAAAGCAATACAATAAAGGGACAGAGAGAGGGAAGGAGATGTTGAAACAAATGAGCAGTCCATAGGGCAAAATATGAACAGTGACATAACCGCCATACATTACACAGGAATTAAATCAAAATAAATTACAGGTTTAAGGTAATCACAAAATCATACAACAAATGAGGGTTACACAAAGAAAGTTCAATCTTGGCAACAAAAGCACAATCTATAAATTATAAAACCAACAATGGCATCTTCAAATAAAAAGTACTAATTCTAATAAGAAATCTGCTATAAGGTAAGACAAGATGTACATTGCAATTCAAACTGAGTAATAAAAGGGAGTCTTTTGGTGAGAGAAGATTTCCATAGGTTGTTTGTTCTGGTAGTTGAAATCTACACATGTGATCCATGTCCTTGGCTACATACATACGTACACGCAAACACAGACAGAGAGAAAGGGAGAGGGAGAGAAATAAAGCACATAAAACTTTATGAAATCTGAATAAGCTTTTTGTTCTTTTCCTGTCATTACAGGAATATCCCATTTTTATAGATATGCAAGATATTATCACTGTGATAAGCAAATTTGCGAAAGGTTAAGTACTTGTTTTTTTAAAAAATTCAATACTTACCCGTCGGTTTGTGAAGACAGAGTAACATTCTTTCACCAGCACTGTTTTCATCATTTCTGGATCAGTGATGGCCAAAACATGCCTGCGACCTTCAAAGAGTCTGTAGTAGGAGAACAGAACTGATTAGGTCCAAGAAGCCAGATTTCAATAGACAAAGCCAAGCCCAGGACCCACACTTTGATCCTGAGGTTACATTTCTCGTTTTGCTTTTTTGTACAACACACATTTAGCATCCCTTCCTGGTTCAAGTTTGAGTAGATTATACAGCAAGATGCCAACGCCAAAAGTCACTCGGGTCTTCATAAACTAAAGTAGCTCACATTACAGACTAGCTTGTCATAAAGATCCCATATATAAGGCCCAGTATGATGGCTCAGTGGCTAAATCCTTGCCTTGCATATACCAGGATCCCATACGGGCACTGGTTCATGTCCTAGCTGCTTCACTTCCCATCAAGCTCCCTGCCTGGAAAAGCAGTAGAGGATGGTCCAAAGCCTTGGGATGCTGCACCATGTGGGAGATCCAGAGGAAGCTCCTGGATTTGGATCAGCTCAGCTCCAGCTGTCACAGCCAGTTGGGGAGTGAACCAGCAGATGGAAGATCTATCTCTATATATCTCCTACTCTCTGTAAACCCACCTTTCCAATAAAAAACAAATAAATTTTTTTTAAAAAAAGTCACATATAGGGCCCAGTGGTGTGGCCTAGCGGCTAAAGTCCTCACCTTGAACGCGCTGGGATCCCATATGGGCGCAGGTTCTAACCCTGGCAGCTCCACTTCTCATCAGATGTAAGATCTTCCTCTCTGTCTCTCCTCCTCTCTGTATATCTGACTTTGTAATAAAAACAAATAAATCTTTTTTTAAAATCACATATAGAAATCATGCTAGGGGTCTAGTACTGTGACACAGCAAGTAAAACCACCACCTGCAAGGCTGGTATCACTTGTGGGCATTGGCTCACATCCCAGCTGCTCTGCTTTCAAATCAGCTCCCTAATAATGGCCTAGGAGAGCAGCAAAAGAAGGCCCAAGTGTTATGGTCCTTGCCAACCACATGGGAGAATGAATGAAGCTCCTGACTTTATCTGGTCACACCCAACAGCTGTGACCATTCCAGAAGTGAAACACCAAATGGAAAATCTTTCTCTTTCTGCCTCTTTCTCATATATATATAAATGATAAATGATGATGCTAAATAGCATGTAATATATAATATATATAACATATGTGTGTTATATATTATATATGATTTATATATACAACAGATATATAATATGTGTATTATATATATCTTCTCTCCTCTGTAATTCTAACTTTGAAAATAAAATTTAGAACTCCTGCTTATTAATTTTCTGCTGTATTATTTTCCATGATAGAACTTCCTAAGCATAGAGTTTCATCCCTTCCTTTCTTCCTCCTTCCCTATTGAGAATGACCTACATACAGAAATCAACAACAAATGCTGGTAAGGATGTGACAGAAAAGGTCCACTAATCCACTGTTAGTTGGAAAGATCCCTAAAACAAGAAAGAACACTAAAACATTTGCTCAGTCTAGGTCCAAAAAACTTTTAATTTTTTTGAAAGTTCATCAATTGTGCCTGATGCAGTACCCTAGTAATTAAAGTCCTGGCCTTGCATGTGCTGGGATCCTAAACGGGTGCTTATTCATATCCTAGCTGCTCTACTTCCCATCCAGCTCCCTGCTTGTAGCCTGGGAAAGCAGTAGAGAACAGCCTACAAGCCTTGGGACCCTGCATCCTCGTGAGAGACCCAGAAGTTCCTGGCTCCTAGCTTCTGATCAGCTCAGCTCTGGCTGTTGTGGCTACTTCAAAGTAAATCAGCAGATGGAAGATCTTTCCCTCTGTCTCTCCTTCCCTCTGCAAATCTAACTTCCCAATTTAAAAAATAAATAAATAAATCTTTTTTAAGTTCATTAATTAAAATACACTTATTTTTTAAACAAAGTTGGAAATTCATATATAGGTTTTTCATCATATGAATTTTCCACATATTTTTTGAGCTCTCCTGGCATTTCCTTATCAAAAAAGGGGGGGGGGAGCGTGACTAACTCCCTCATGGTGAGAGTGGCAGTTAAGACACCACATCTGAGGGGGCATGGAAAGACCAGGGTCTGACAGCCTGGATCATTTGGCCCATGTGTGCAGTGGAAGCCAGGTCTTTGAGCCCCAAAGGGGACAGGGAATGGCTGGGACCTGCATGCCATAGCGGAAGCTGGACTCCTGAGCCCCAGAGTGGATGGAGAATGACTGGGCTCTGCAGCCTGGGTTGCTTGGCCTGCATGCACAGTGGAAACTGGGAGCCTGAGCCCCAGAGGGGACAGGGAAGCAGCCTGCTAATGAGCATTTGGTGCAGACCTCAGTGTTGGTCAGGTCGGGCAAGGTGGTTCCAGTGGTGGCCAGTTGTGGGTTGGTTCTAGAGTAGGGCAGACCAGACAGGGTTTGGCCAAACCTTAGCACATTGGCATGTGCAAGAGCCAGGCGGGAATGCAGGTCATGCCAGGCTAGGCAAACACCTATCAGTTTTAATGAGTAAGGGATGAGAACCATCTAGGCAGGGCTAAACTGCAGCACCCACCAGTGAGAGTTGGAACTAGGGGGAGACAGGGACAGGTCATGCTGCAGCATTGGATGCAAAGGTCAAGATGGGGGAAGGGCTATTCTGAGCTGGGTCAGAACAACCACTGGCATGTACAAGATCTATGGCGTTTGACTGCTGAATGTAAACAGCTTAAACTCATCAGTCAAATGCCATAGATTGGAGGACTGGATCAAAAAACAAAACCCAGCTATCTGCTGCTTACAGGAGACACATCTCACCAACAAACATCAGAGGAAATTGAAAGTGAAAGGATGAAAAAAGATATTCCACGCAAATGGTAAGGAAAGACGAGCAGGGGTAGCCATTCTTATATCAGATGACATAGAATTTGATGTAAAGAGCATTAAAAGAGATGAAGAAGGATACCACATAATGATCAAAGGATGTCTTCAACAAGAAGAGATCAGCATAATAAATGTTTATGCTCCAAACGCCAAAGCAACTAGCTGCTTTGAAACAAATATTAAGGGGCTTAAAGGGAGAAATACACTCCAATTCGATCATACTGGGAGACCTTAATATCCCATTAACACAAATGGACAGATCAAAAAGCCAGAAACTCAGCAAAGAAACAATAGAACTCACCCAAACACTAGAGCAAATGGATTTAGTTGACATCTATCGAACCTTTCATACCACAGAGAACACACTTTTTTCATCAGTACATGGAATCTTCTCCAGAATTCATCATGTTATACTCCATAAAACAAGCTTCAGCAAATTTTAAAAAGTGGAAATCAGGGCCCGGCGCGGTGGCACAAGTGGTTAAGTCCTCGCCTTGCACGCCCGGGATCCCATATGGGCGCCGGTTCTAATCCCGGCAGCCCCGCTTCCCTTCCAGCTCCCTGCCTGTGGCCTGGGAAAGCAGTTGAGGACGGCCCAAAGCTTTGGGACCCTGCACCCGCGTGGGAGACCCGGAAGAGGCTCCTGGCTTCGGATCGGCATAGTATCGGCCCGTTGCGGCTCACTTGGGGAGTGAATCATCGGATGGAAGATCTTCCTCTCTGTCTCTCCTCTCTGTATATCCGCCTTTCCAATAAAAAATAATAAAAATAAATCTTTAAAAAAAAAAGTGGAAATCATATCATGCATCTTTTCAGACCACCAAGGAGTAAAGCTTGAGACCAAGATGCCAAAACACCAAGGAACACTTACAAACATGTGGAGACTGAATAATATGTTATGAAATGAGCAATGGGTTAGAGAGGAAATCAAAGGGGAAATTTTAAATTGCTTGAAACAAATGAAGGCATCAACATATCAAACTTATGGGGTACAATCAAGGCAATGTTAAGAGGAAAGTTCACTTCAATCAATGCTTATGTCAAGAAACTAGAAAAGCATCAAGTGAATCAGCTAACCTTACAGCTGAAGGAACTAGAAAGGCAACAAAAAAGCAATCCCAAGATTAGTAGAAAAAAATAAATAATCAAAATAAGGGAGGAAATAAACCAAATAGAGACCAAGAGACCTATCAATCAATCAAAGAGCTGGTTCTTTGAGAAAATCAACAAAATAGACTCCCTACTAGCCCAACTAATCAAAAAAAGGAGGGAGAAAATACACATCAATAGTATCAGAGATAAAAAAGGAGATATAACAACAGATACCTCAGAAATACAAAGAATCATCAGGAACTATTACAAGCAACTATATGCGAACAAATGAGAAGACCTAGAGGAGATGGATAGAATTTTTAACACATACAAGCCACCAAAATTGAATCAAGAAGCAATTAACAATCTAAACAACCCAATAACATGCACTGAGATTGAATCAGCAATTAAAGCCCTCCCAACCGAGAAAAGTCCTGGGCCAGATGGCTTCACTGCTGAATTCTATCAAGCATTTCAAGAGGAACTGACCCCAATCCTACACAAGCTTTTCCAAACAATAGAAAGAGAGGCAATCCTTCAAAACTCTTTCTATGCAGCTAATGTCACCCTAATACCAAAGCCAGATAGAGAAACAACAGAAAAAGAGAACTACAGACCAATATTCTTTATGAACACAGATGCAAAGATCCTCAGTAAAATACTAGCCAACTGAATCCAACAGCAGAACAGGCAGATCATTCACCCGGACCAGGTGGGATTCATCCCAGGCAGGCAGGAATGGTTCAACATTTGTAAATCAATAAATGTGATACATCACATCTACTGACTGGAAAATCAAAACCACATGATCCCCTCAATAGACACAGAGAAGGCATTTGATAAAATCCAACACCACTTCATGTTAAAATCCCTAAACAAGATAGGCATAGAAGGAACATTCTACAACACAAAGCAATTTACAAAAAACCCAATGCCAGCATCATACTAAATGAGGAAAGACTGGAAGCCTTTCCACTAAAATCTGGAACTAGACAGGGATGTCCACTGTCACTGCTACTCTTCAATATAGTATTGGAAGTCCTTGCCAGAGGTATTAGGCAAAAAAAAAGAGTTAAAGAATGACAAACTGGAAATGAGTTGAAATTATCACTATTCACAGATGACATGATTCTCTACATAGGAGAACATAAAAGACTCAGTCAAGAGACTATTGGAACTCATAGGAGACTTTGGCAGGGTAGCAGAATACAAAATTAATGAACACAAATCAATGGCGCTAGTGTACGCAAATAATTCCATGGATGAGAAAGAAATTGTAAGTACGGTTTCCTTTAAAATTTAGGAGAGGAATCTTAAATACCTAGGAATTATGCTAACTAAATGGGTGAAAGACCTCTATGAGGAAAACTAAAAATCATTTTAATTTATTTTTTTTATTATGTTTTTATTGGAAAGGCGGATATACAGAGAGGAGAGACAGAGAGGAAGATCTTCCGTCCAATGATTCACTACCCAAGTGAGCGCAACAGCCAATGCTATGCCGATCCGAAACCAGGAGCCTCTTCCGGGTCTCCCACGAGGGTGCAGGGTCCCAAAGCTTTGGGCCGTCCTCGACTGCTTTCCTGGGGCCACAGGCAGGGAGCTGGAAGGGAAGCGGGGCTGCCGGGATAGAACTGGCGCCCATATGGGATCCCGGGCATGCAAGGCGAGGACCTTAACCACTTGTGCCACCGCGCCAGGCCCTAAAATTCATTTTAAAAGGAAATAGAAGAAGACCTTGAGAAATGGAGAACCTTGCCATGTTCTTGGATTAGCAGGATCAACATTATCAAAATGATCATATTACCAAAAGCAATATACAGATTCAACACAATCCCAATAAAAATCCCAACAACATTCTTCTCAGAAATGGAAAAGATGATACAAAAGTTCATCTGGAATCACAAATGACCATGAATAGCTAAAGCTATCCTGAAAAATAGAAGTCAAACTGGAGGAATCACAATTCCAGACCTCAAGACATACTACAGAGCAGTGGTTATCAAAACAGTCTGGTGCTTGTACAGAAACACAGAATATCAGTGGAAGAGAGTAGAAACACCAGAAGGGAATCCACATATGTTTTGTCAACTAAGCTTTGACAATAAACAGAAAGCAATCCAGGGGAAAAATCTGGCCTATTCAATAAACACTGTTGGGACAACTGGATAGCAGCTTGCAGAATTCAAAAGCAAGACCTGCACCTGTCGCATTACACAAAATCAGCTCTAACTGGCTCAAGGACCTAAATCTACACCCAGAAACCATCAAACTATTAAAGGAAAACATAGGAAACACACTCCAAGATATTGGAACAGGGAAAGACTTCTTAGAAAAGACGCCCAAAGCAAAGGCAATCAAATCCAAACTGAACAAATGGGACTACATCAAACTAAAAAGCTTCTGCACAGCAGAGGAAACAATTAACAAAGTGAAGAAGCAACCAACAGAATGAGAGAAAATTTTTGCATACTACACAAGCAATAGGGGACTAATATCTAAGATTACAAAGAGCTTCAGAAACCCAGGGACAGCACAAAAAACAACCCTGTAACAAAATGGGCAAAAGAAATGAACAGACATTTCTCAAAAGAACAGATTCAAATGACATATGAAAAGATGCTGAGGCTCCCTAGCCATCAGAGAGATACAAATAAAAACCACCTTGAGGTAGCCCCTAACTCCAATGAGACTGCCCTATATTCAGAACTCGAATAACAACACCTGCTGGTGTGGATGTGGGAAGAAAGGCACTTTCCTTCTTTACTGCTGGTGGGAGTGTAGGCTAGCACAACCACTGTGGAAATCAGTATGGAGTGTGCTGGGAGAATTGCAAATAAACCTGCCATATGACCAAGCTATTCCTTTTCTAGGAAAATACCCAATGGAAATGAAAACTGTATAGAAGAGGATCTGTAATCCGACATTTGTAGCAGCACAACCTACAATAGCAACGACATGGAAACAATCCAGATGTGCGTCCAAGGAACAATGGTTAAAGAAACTGTGGTACTACAAAGATATATAAGCGGAATCATGAGCGATTCTGACAACCTGTTAACAGGAGGTCATATGCACAGAGCAGTGGGGGACCCCAGGGTGGAGCAGGTGGGCAGGAGGGGACTTGTATCCCAACCCTGGTGACTCCCGGATCCTCACAAAGGACTATCAATACGAGCAACAAGGACTACATCCCAACGGCCAAGCAGACCATGGGAAACTGGAATGCCTTCAGTGGCCAAGAACTCTGAGGTCATACACCCCCGTTTGGATCCACCACATGGGGTGAAAGAAGCCCAAACCCTTTCTTGCAGGATTCAAGGTCATCGGAACAGTAAGCTTCCTTCAGGACTAGGAAGAGGAGCTTTCTCTGGTTCTCACTTGGTTCCAACTTTGGAACCCCACCCTATCTTGCAATGACCATTAGGGTCACTCCAGAGCCCCGTACCCCAAAACACACATACACACACACATGCACAAACACACACACACACACATTGGAATAGATAGACAGAGAACAACAAGGAAAGCTTGGAACCAGACGGGAAACTGTCAGAATGGACTCACACATGCCTTATTAGGTAGGACACAAAGATTACTTACTCCTCACTAAGGTATTGAAGATGTCTCTGCACACCCTCCTAAAACTGTTCTGCACTTCGACTGTTGACATATGCCTTGTTAGAGTTATAAGCCAGTTTAGACTATCCTAAAATCTGCCAAGTTCAGCAAAATTAAGCTTCAACACTATAAACGGCTGAATGCTAAAATGAAAATAGTCACAATACAGCTGAATAGTACCCTATAGCCATTTTAAGGTGTATAGCAGCCAGTTCTGTGTATAAACCAAAATTGAAATGTCAATGAAGTAATCAGAGGATGTGGTTAAGAACTTGCATTTTCTAACATATTTGTTACTCAATACCATGTCAATTAATTCCATAATGTTGTAAATTGATGTTGATGTTATGTTGTGGCTTTTAATTGATCGGGATGATATTCTGCCAGCTCTGCTTTCAGACCAGAGATGGTCTCCCCAAGAAATCGTTGAACTTATCTGGACAATAAGATGCTGGACTTTATGCTTGGCAGATGCTTACAATGAAAGAATCTTGACTGAATTTGAACTGTAATACTGTAACAAGGTGGAGGAATCCACCATGAGGGGAGGGTATGGGGAGGAATTGGGGGAATCCCAGAACCTATGAGACAGTGTCATATAATGCAATGTAATCAATAAAAATAATATAACAAAAAAAAAAATCACAGGAGACCGCTCACAGGAAATGCTATAGGCCAGAAGAGAATAGAGTGACATAGTCCAGATTCTCAAAGCAATAAAATTGTCAGCCCAGGATAACATACCCAGCAAAGCTTTCCTTTCTCTTGGAAAATGAAATAAAATTCTTCCACAGTAAAGAAAAGTTAAAAGAGTATGTATGCCTCTTCCAAACCTGCCCTACAAGTGATACTTACTTAAAGATGTTCTCTTGACAGAGAAAAGGAACAGCACCCACCTAAGCCAAAGGCAAATGTGAAGAACATCCCAGTAACACAACAACAGAAGACTAAATCAATGAACAACCCATTGCTAAAAAAAACAGGACCAAATTACCACCCATTCACATTAACCCTCAATGTAAATGGCTTAAACTCATCAATCAAACATCACAGATCAGTAGACTGGATTAAAATAACAAAACCGATCTATTTGTTCCCTACGGGGGCACGGGTAGGATATATCTCACCAACAAAGATCAGCAGAAACTGTATCTCACAGATTTTGATTTTTGTTTGTTTGTTTCATCTCTTTAAAACACTTTCTTCTGATTAAATTCTTCAACAACTCATAGATCATACAGTAGCGTTATCTTCTTCAAGAAGGTTCATGATTCTCTTCATTTCTTCAGTGACACATTAGTCATTCAGTAGCATGTTATTTAACTTCATGACATCTTTAATTTCTTCCTTCCTTCCTGTTATTGATTATGTTTTGTGGCTTTTCATTTAAGGGGATGTACAGTAACTGTATAATGGAGACTATCTAGCAGTATGTTACTTCATGGCATTGCCAATTTCTATTTTTCTTCCTGTTGTTGATTTAGTATTGTGGCTTTTCATTTAAGGGGATGTATAGTAACTGTGTAATGGAGACAGTCATAACCAGATGTGAGGATACAATGCAGTATGCATCTCTACTTCCAGACAAAGATGGACTCCCAGTGAAACTGTTTACTATATCTTGACAATAGGATGCTGGACTCTCTGCCATTATCCATGCCCACAATGATGGACATCCATACACATTGCATATGAAGAACCATACTACAGTAATAATATAGAGGAACTCAGTGAGGTGGGAGCAACTTGGGTAGGGGATAAGGGAAATCCCACAATCAATGGAATTGTATCATAAAATGATAATAATAAAAAGAAAAAATGAATGTTAACACCTGTAACTGTTACTAAAGAACTGTACTACTGTAATAATACAGGGGAAATGGTGGGAACAAGAATAGGAAGGGTCGCAGGGGAGGAAATAATCCCCAAACATACAAAATTGTACTGTGGTAAATAATAATTACAATTTAATTTTTAAAAAAAACCTTTAAAAAGAAAAAAACTTGTGTTCACTTTTACAAAAGAAGTCGGTTTAAAATCTTAAAAATTTAAACAAAAACAAATCATACGTTTGTAGAGACGATATGCAGTTTCCCAAGCCACCTGCCTGTATCTCCAAATCCTGCTTTCAAAAACATATATCAGATATACACGTTACCTAACAGAGTAAAGATTTTTCCCTCAAAGAGAAATCAACACAGGAAGTTCATCTATCATGCACTTGAGGAAACATTAGAATGGTCCAGAATAACGAGTTTCACTCAATTAAAGAGACAAAAAGGGGGTTAAAATAGAGAACAGCCAGACCATGGCAGAAAGTGAAACTAGGATCCCTGGTCAGCAAAGCCTGGACAAAGTAACGACCAACTTGGACATCAGTGCCTGGGATGTGTATGATCCTTGTCAGGAGAAGCCTCCACACCTTTACTCCGTATACTTCATGTTAAAAGGCTCTGAGTTGAGGTTGCTGCGTATGCACTGCGTATGCACGGAAGCTTGTAGAATACTCACCCCCACATATTTCCATACTTCTTATGGCATTTTATGTCAAAATCCCACATACTCTGGGGACAGAAACAAAAAATGAAATTTTGATTATTCTACCTATAGTAAACTCTATCCCAATTCAGACCAAAAAAAAGTGTTCCAAATAATTACAACAAATTTAATGTTTTCTCCAGTATTTATGTGGAAACTCATATTCATCTGAGTCTAAAGGAAAAAAGACATTTGAAGTGAAGAATTCAAAGGCACTCTTGAGTTTTCCTTGAGTATCATGGAAAACTAGTGGCTTTCCCTTGATACAGATATACATAATCCTTGTCAACTGTGAAGTGCTTTTCTGGGTCTCTGTGGTCTCCAAAATACCATAAATCCCTCTGAGGTAGTCCTGATGGACACATGGGGAAACTGAGGCTTAGGCAAAGCTGTGAGGTTCCCAGACATGCATCTGCTCATGAACTCTCTCGAGACTTCTGGCATATTTAGGAAGTGATAGCAGTCAATCTCTTTTGTTCTTGAAGATTTATGCCACTTTTGCACATGTTGTTGAATGAGAAACTGTATGAGTGAGAACACATGTGGACTCACCTTCCAGTTTTGGAGCACAATATGGGAAAGATGAACAGATATCAGCTCTACACACAGGTCCCAGCACACTACAACACAAGCATTCCAGCAGAGTGGCTCACACACTTCTCTCCCATGTTTCAATGTCTGTGTTCCACACCTGGGCCTGCCTGTTCACTTTAAATCCCCACTAAAACGCATCCCAGGTGCAGCAGTGATGGTTCAACTACGGGGTACCCCTAACCCATATGGGAGACGGAGACGAAGTTCCCAGCTTCAGCCAAGTGTAGTCTCAGATATTGAAGTCCCTTGCGGAAGTAAATAAGCATGTGGATGCCTGCTGTCTCACTCTCTCATGCCCCACCAGGTACATAAATAACACTTGCTATTAACTCTCATTTCTGAAACGTAAAGCAAAAAATCTTCCTTTGCTTTCACTTGTGATAATTTTAATATGAAAAGAAGGTCCTAGATGATGGAACTTGGAGGTATAGCTACTATAAAACTCATCTAGGAAAAATAAAGAAGAAATCATTGCCATCTCAGGAGAAAAAAAAAAAAAAAAACCTTATTTCACAGGTTTCTATTACACAAGAAAGCTCCATTAAGGAGAATTAGTGTCAGAAACAGTGCTAGGGACTGTGGAAGAGGAAACTGCACCCACACAGCAGTGCATGAATGCACAGTCTCTGCTGCTGTTCCAGCAGCAAAAAAGGTATACACACACACCACACGCACACTCACCCGCACACACCACACACACGTACACTCACACGTACCACACACACGCACACTCACTCACATGTGCCACACACACATGCACACTCACACACACTCACACACCACACACGTACACTCACATGTACCACACACACGCACACTCACTCACACGTGCCACACACATGCACACTCACACGTACACTCACTCATACACACACGCACACACACTCACACACACACAGATTTTGCTGCTGGAATTCTAGACCTGACCTAGTGACTCTCAACCCAAGAGCCAGGTCCTTACAAAGCATCATAGAGGCTAAACACCAGGAAGTGAAGATACCTTGCAGCCTGCATTTCCACTCCCAGGTGGAACAGTTAAATACACCGTAATAATATGATGGCAGATTTTCTGCCTTTGTCTAAACCTACAATGCCATGGTACATGTGGGTAACAGAATGTTGAACTTGGCAACTGTTGCTGCAGGACTGTGGTACAATAAAGGTATCAGGGGAGGGCCCGGCACCACAGTAACCTAGTGGCTAAATCCTTGCCTTGATACAGTGGGATCCCATATGAGTGCCAGTTCATGTTCAGGCCGCTCCATTTCCCTTTCAGCTCCTTGCTTATGGCCTGGGAAAGCAGTAAAGGATTGACCAAAGCCTTGGGACCCTGCACCTGCAGGGAAAAAGCAGAAGAAGCTCTTGGCTTCCGGCTTTGGATCTAATCAGCTCTAACCATTGCAGCCACTTAGGGAGTGAGTCAGCAGACAGATCTTTCTGTCTCTCCTTCTCTCTGTAAATCTGGCTTTCCAATAAAAATGAATAAATATTTTAAAAATACTATCAGGGAAATAGTGGAAGGGGGAGGTGGAGAAAAATCTCTGTGACTATAAAATGGTATTAAGGGAAAAAATAATTTTAAAATTATAAGTTTAACTGCAAAGGTGTCTTCAAAATGCCCAAACCCTGTGATGTATTTTATATTCCATTCAGCTTTATGAGAATTTTAATGTTTCTCAAGCTATCCCCTCTTCTACAATTACGCTTTTAAAAACCTGTTTTGGGTTTGGATATCTGAAGTTCACAGATAAACACAATTCTGTCTCCATTACATCCACGCTGGCTCAGACTCACCCATGAGGGTACACCTGTGAAAGAAAATAAGTAAGGCAGAAACCTCTTTTTCTGGCTCTTAAATCCCCAACAGATGTCACAGGTAGCAAAACTTTGGTAGAAACACAAAAAGAGGGAATTCAGCAATTCTTGGGTGAATAAAATCATCCAATTCTCTCGTGGTAAGTACCTAAGTGCTTAAAAAACCGAATTTCAAAACTATGCAGGAGGAAAGGACCAAAAGCAATCATGGTCTCTTGCTACAAGCAGGAGAGTTAGAATCTAGAACGCACAGCTTCATGAATCGCCAAGGAGTCCCCTTCCCACGTGGCTCCAAATACAACCAACAGTGATACACGTTCTTGAGAATGTGCCAGGGAAAACTCAAAGCTCTCTATAATGTTCACAGAGCATGAACATCAACTCTCAGCTGAACCGTGAGACCTCAGCTGATGAACCACAGAGTAAGTTTCTTTTCACCTGAGGCAAACATGAGACTTCTAGCCCCAGAGCAAACTTCTCCATCTCCTGGGACCCACACATCAGTCAAGAAGTGGGAAAATTCACAACTCCCCTGCGGAAGAGAACTTCATCTCATAGAATTGACTGGCTCTGTACGAACACATGAAGCAGAAGTAGTTCAAATGACACTCACCTTACGGTAGCTCATGATATTACCCAGGAAAGGCAGAGGTGTTGGCCCAGGAATGCCCAGCTTCTTAAAAAGTCCATGTGTAGAGGTGCCATAACTGTAAAGTCAAGGAGAAATCAGGTCACAGGGGTGATAGTTTACATAGAGGTGACACCTGCTCAGGAATCAGAACAAATCAGGGAGGTAACAAGTAGCCAGTGACTAACAGCAGAACTCATTATCTCCTTCCTCATCACAAGTACACCAAGAAGTCACAATGACTCAATAAAGGCCTTCAACGTCCAAACCCTAGACTGAGTCCCTGAAAAACTCGCCCAAATGACAGTGGGTCTGAGAGGCTCAGAAAATTTGGGGAAATTTTGCAAGACTTTAGCCTAGGTAAAAAGTATTATCTTCTTGGATAAGACTCCAAAAGTACAAAAAATAAAACCAAAGCTAGACAAATGGGATTGCATCATGTTCACAGCAAAGGAAACACTTGACAAGATAAAGAAGCAACTGACAACATGGGAGAAAATATTTGCAAATTCTATATCTGATAAAGGATTTAATCTAAGATTCATAAAGAGCTCAAGAAACTCAACAACAAAACAAACAATACAGTTAATAAAGGGGCAAAGGGCATGAACAGGCATTTTTTTAAATGATGGAATGGAAATGGCCAATGGACAAAGGAAAAGATACCAAGAGTTACTAGCCATCAGAAAAATGCAAATAAAAATTACAATGAAGTTTCTACCCATCCCAGTCACAATGGCTATCAATAAAAAAATGATACTGGTAATGATGTAGAGATAAGGGAGCTTTGATATGCTAATGGCAGAAATGTAAACCAGTACAATCTATAGAAAACAGTATGGAGAGTCCTCAAAAATATGAAAGATGATCTACCATATGATTGAACCATTTCATCTCATTCCTGGGAATTTGCCCAAAGGGAATGAAATCAGCATAGTTATCTTCTTTGATTTATATTTAGGAAATACATAAAATATGTTTTCTTTATATTAGTAAGCTTTTTAAAAACATGTAATAAAAAGAAAAAAGAACTGGGCCTCCTTGAAGCTTGTTCAGTGGACAGCATGCCCTGATGCTCATGGGGGACGTGACAGATCATTGAGGCCAGTAGAGGATGTCTGGTACTATGGCAGAACATGAAGGTCAGAATAAATTAGACAACTCTACCAGCCAAACTTTGACAGCAAGTATCTTAGCAAGTGGAGCCTCTAGGGTGGACTATGTCAGTCAATGGACCTTGAGTAATATCTCAATATTGGAGCAATGAAATTAAGAGCATCTCAGAACCATCAAAACCACTTAAGCAATACCCTTGGAACATGCTCCACATCAGGGAACCTAGGATGACATCAAGTTGCCTTTCCTCATCCCTGGGTGCTCATGCAGTTAGGCTGCTGTAAACAGCCCTTTCCCCATCTCTCCTCTCTTCCTCCAGATACAGGGAAAAAAACAGAGAGGGCCCGGCATGGTAGCCAGTAGTTGAAGTCCTTGCCTTGCATGTACCGAAATCCCACATAGGTGTCTGCAGTTCGTGTACCAAGAGCCCCACTTCCCATCCAGCTCCCTGCTTGTGGCCTAGGAAAGCAGTGGAAGATGGCCCAAAGCCTTGGGACCCTGCACCCACATGGGAAATCCAGATGAAACTCCTGGCTCCTGGCTTCAGATCAGCTCAGCTCCGGCCATTGCTGTCACTTAGGGAGTGAATCATCAGACAGAAGATCTTCCTCTCTGTCTCTCTTCCTCTCTGTATATCTAACTTTCCAATGAAAATAAATAAAAAATACGTCTTTTTTAAATTGGAAGCAATTGTCTCATTCATTATCCCCCATTTCTTGGCCCTTCCCACCCTAACTAGTGATCCACACGGGCTTACATCCATCCCTACTGTGTAACCATTATCAAAAATAAAACAAATTTATTTAAAAAGAGAAATAGGGGGTTGAAGGTATAAAATTCACCAGGATGGTCCCAAGGTGGGAAATTGAGCAAGTATGGCTAATGAGGATGCTCTCTATAAATAGTTCAGTATGCTCTGCAACTGCTGCCAGCAACAAGAGAGAGCCTTCCAAAGTCCACACTTGCTGCAGTAACCAGTACATACATTATGCAACAGCTAATAAAGAGTCATAGCATGTTCAATATGAATTGTACTATGGCCCAATATCCTCTTTAGATATTAGCCTCTAAGGTAGGATAGGTTACCAATACTATCTATCAATCCAGTAGTCATCATGTATTTGATCAAATAAAACTGAAAGACTGTATGAAGTCACTTGTGTTTGATCACCAGAGGCACCTACTACAGATTTTTCATGCCTATTACATGAGGGCATGGAAAGTCTGACAACAGCTGCCAAATTTGGGAGGGGCTGGCTTTCATTATCCACCCCCCCACCCCCGTTCCTTCCTTTGCTACTACCACCATAGCCAGGGAATTAAATTTTTCCCTGTAGGTATGGCACTGCAGCATAGCCGTGCCAACATCCTATTAAGGCATTAGTTCAAGTTCCGACTTTTCTTCTTTCAATCCAGCTCTCTGATAATTTGGGAAAGAGCAAAGTGGTCAAAGTGCTTGGGCCCCTGCACACCTGGAAAAGCTCTTGACTCCTCACTGGGTTCAAAACAGCTGTTCAGGCCATATGGGGAGTCAACTAGCATATGAAATATCTCTCATTCTGAAATTCACTCTATTTGTAATTCTTCATATAAATAAAAATGGGTTTTTTCTCATTCTGAACTTGCAGCCTGTCATGTGACCTCTCAAATTAACTGAGCAGTTACTGTGTCACAACATAGTCCCCTGAAGGAACAGCACAATAGCCTAGCCACTAAAGGCCTCATCTTGCATGCACCAGGATGAACACCACCAGGTCAGTGGGTGCGAACTTGTCATCTGAGCTTTTGCTCTGGAACCTTTAGTTCAAGTCCCACTGGAGTCTGACCCACTCAGCATCCCTCAGATGAAACCACAGTTCATTTCTTTTAAGCAGCTCCCTCATAGGCCTTCGAAAACAAAGTCACTTCAGCTCAGGAAACAAAGAAAGATACAAATCATAACATTTTAAAGAGTGTTCTCAGCAGGAGAGCTGGGACAGGGAGTGGGCTGGTCTGGGAAGCAGATGAACAAAAAAACAAGCCTCATTACCATTCCAGTCGCAAAACTACAGGAGAAATCAGATGGACAGCTACTCACAGATACAGGAGCACCAGGCTGGTAGCCACAAGAACCCAGGTTTCTAAGGAAAAGTCTGGCATCAGGTCCATTGTCACTCTCTGCTGCAGCTCTCTCCTCTAAGTGTTCCCTGCAGCTGTGTGTGCTGCTCTTTGCTGGGCTATGAGCTGCCCTGCCCTATAAGCTGTTATCCAGTCAAGGTGACTGGAATATTTATGTATGGAGAAGGGGGTGTGACTGGACCTACAGCCAATAGAAGGGTTACTTGTGCCCCGCCTGCAGTCTGGGGCTCTCTCCAACTTGGCAGTGGGCCAAGAACAATTTGCAAATATACAAATATATGAAAAATTACAAATAGAGTGAATTTCAGAATGAAAATCATAGACATCCCTCAGTGATCCTGGTCAAGTTCATGTTCCGTGGTAAATCAATTCTAAAAAAAAAAAAACTCAAAAATAACCCTCAACATTATTGATTTATTAGTCACATCAGAAACAGGTGAAACTCTGACAGCCAATCTCCCCTAGTCGACCTTTCTCTCCACAGCTGTCCTCCACCCAAATGATTTGAAATCAAAACAACCTACACCTAGAAATCTTACTCAGAAAGTTTTGTCTGACTAGAATGCCCATGTGACTCTAGAAGGCTCCAACTCCTTCAAATCCCAAAATACATAGAACCATCCTGGTAGAGTCTTTCTTCACCAAATTCCTTTAACACAGAAAAGCACTCTCTCCTCCAGGTGTATCGTTAGTCACACACACGCACTTGGGTCACTGTCCTCCCTGCTCTCCAGCTTCATATTTGGCTTCCACATCCCAAGCATCTCAAGGGCATGGCTGGGTCTTAGTCTCTGTTGTGCTCCCAGTTTCTAGCACAGTGAGTCTCAACAGGCTGATTGAGTCAGGTATGCCCTGTATGCCCTTTAGCTGTGACCCAGTAGGGAATACTACATCTTCCTGGATTATTGCACCAGCCAAGAGGAGCTGTCAGGGTCTCAGTTCCCATCACTGTACCTTGAGGCTGGTCCTGCTGCAGTAAGAACTCCTAAGGAGTGGATGATCTGCCCTGAGCTATGTCAATTCAAGCTGCATCCTGTGTACACAGATGGCCCTGCAGTAGACAAATCAGATTGCACTCACTATCACCCCTGCTCTATAGAAAGATTACTTGTGTAAGAATAATGGATGGGGCCCGGCGCGGTGGCACAAGTGGTTAAGGTCCTCGCCTTGCAAGCCCAGGATCCCATATGGGCGCCAGTTCTATCCCGGCAGCCCCGCTTCCCTTCCAGCTCCCTGCCTGTGGCCCAGGAAAGCAGTCGAGGACGGCCCAAAGCTTTGGGAACCTGCACCCGCGTGGGAGACCCGGAAGAGGCTCCTGGTTTCGGATCAGCATAGCATCGGCCCGTTGCGCTCACTTGGGGAGTGAATCATCGGACAGAAGTTCTTCCTCTCTGTCTCTCCTCTCTGTATATCCGCCTTTCCAATAAAGAAATAATAAAAAATAAATCTTTAAATAAAAAAAAGAAGAATGGATGGACATTATAGAAAAACACAAGAATAAAAGGAAAAAACACAAGAGCAGAGCAGCTCAAAAGGCCAGGTGAGGGCCCAGCACAATAGCCTAGCCACTAAAGGCCTCATCTTGCATGCACCAGGATGAACACCACCAGGTCAGTGGGTGCGAACTTGTCATCTGAGCTTTTGCTCTGGAACCTTTAGTTCAAGTCCCACTGGAGTCTGACCCACTCAGCATCCCTCAGATGAAACCACAGTTCATTTCTTTTAAGCAGCTCCCTCATAGGCCTTCGAAAACAAAGTCACTTCAGCTCAGGAAACAAAGAAAGATACAAATCATAACATTTTAAAGAGTGTTCTCAGCAGGAGAGCTGGGACAGGGAGTGGGCTGGTCTGGGAAGCAGACCTGGCTAGATTATGCTGCTGTACCCACTGGAACACATGGGAGGCAAAATGAGTGTGGGCCAGCCAGGCTGGCCACAGCCCCAGCTGGCATGTTCCAGAACTGGGTGCGAGTTATGTCAGGTTGGCTGCAGTACCCCTGGTAGGTGCAAGATTTGGGGCTGGGAACATGCCTGGCAGGGAAACTATGGGCATTTCCCTAGTAAGCTGTACCTATCACTGACGGGCAAAAGAACTGGGGCTTGGGGCGGGCCAGGCTATACAAGGCAGTGGCACCTGTTGGTATACTTCAAGGTTAGGTCTGGTGGCAAGTCAGACTGAGCTAAGCACAGCACCCGTGGGTGTGCACAAGAGCCGGATGGGATGTGGGTTGGGCTGGGCTAGGTCACAGTAGAGGTTTGCAGGCACAAAAACCAAGGCTGGCCTAGTTTAGGTTATTGGAGATCACTCCTACTAAGCTATAGAACCCACTGATACACCATAGGTCTGTGGCAAGATGGCCTAGCTGGGTGACAACACCCATCTCTTGGAGTGAGATATGGAACTAGGGAGGAACTGACAAGGCAGTTGCATCCATTGGTATATGCATTGGCTGGTGCAGGTGACAGACCACACCTGACTTTGCATTGGCTGGCACACACAGGAGTCAAATCTGAGGTTAACCTAACTGAGGTTTCTTGAGGGTCTCCCCCTAAACTGCAGGACTCAGACCCCGTCTACAGGGAAGATCACAGGATATGTGATCTGACTTTGGAGTGCATGCACTGGGGCCGGGCCCCCTGAGTTACTGCCTTTGAGGTAGACAGCAGGCTTAGAGGCACATGACAGACATGATGGCCATCTCATCTAGGCCAGTAGGGGACATCAACTGCCCCATCAGAGGATGGAAAGCAGAACAGGTTGCACAATTCTGACCAAACTTTGCAGCATGTCCCTGAGTCTGTGGATGCAGTAAGGTAAGCTTTGCCAACCAACAGATTTTGGAAAGATTTTCTCAACCCTGGAACAGCAAAATCAACAGCTTCTCAGAATTATCAAAACTGTTCAATCAACACCTTCAGGATACTCCCACCCCAGGGTCTCTAAGGCATCGTCAAATGACTGATCCCCACACCCAGGTACTGATGTAGACGCTGACAGCAAGGAGTGGCCCCATCTCCTTGATGAAGACACAGGAGGAAAAAAAAAAAAGCATTTTTCTCACCCACCTTTCTCAGAACCTGACACTCTCCGCCCTAATCGCAGGTCCACATGCACATACATCCAATCTCAACTATGTAAACAATATTAGAAATTAAAAAAAAATGTAAGGTACTGTTGGGTATCCTTTCCCTCTGTTCCCAAAGAAGAACATATTCTAACAAGAAAGGATTCTAGCGGCATCTGATAGCTATGAATTATCTCACATAATCCAAAGCCAGTTTAAGCTATTTGGTTGCAAAAGCCCCTGTGAAATGGATATGCTTTTATTTTCCTCCAAAAAATAATAGCTGGCTAAGATGATTTCATAACCAGGCCTTATATGGTCATCCACTTTCCCCCTTTAACCTCAGGATCAGACTAGCTGGAATCTAGACCAGGAACTAAAGTGAATCTAACACCTAAACAAAGCAAATGATCTTCTTAGCATAGGAAAATGGTAGAGAACAAATTCTTGGTGCCACTTAATTCCATAGACAATAACACCTCCTAACATGAAGATTTGCAAACTGAGAAATATACCAAATGTGAGAAAACACTGTGTGGGGAAAACACCCAATCCACCAGGTCTTCCATTTAGTCACTCACGGTTTAACCCCTTATCTGTTCTCCATAACATAGAATGATAAACAATATCCAAACATACTTATCACAGGTAGCAGTGAAATAAACAAGAAATAAACTTCAGGACAAATAATCAGACAAGTAAATAATCAACAGTAAATGGCTCAGCTTTATCTCAGAGTCCTCAGCAATGGGTCAAAGTTAAATGTTAAATAACATTCAGGAAAGCACTAGGCTCTGATTTCAAAGGAAGTTTGTTACCTAGGGACAGAGTAATGCAAGGAACGTGTTCATCCTGAAAACCCCATCTTTTCCTACTTTGACCAATTCCTAGTCTGCACTTTACAAAAGCAAAAACAGCCTCCTAACAGCTAATTTGCCTAGAGATGGTTTTACTTTCATCACTAGCAGAGCCAGCATAATTTAGATTGCCTAGCATTACAGGTTAATGCCTTTAAAAATTAATGTCTTAGCCTTTCTAATTAAAGAACAGATTTCATATAGTTCATAGATAAGATTCCAAGAATATGACAGTTTGCTCTCTTCTTCCTTCCTCCTTCCTCTTTTTTCCCTCTAATTTTTGTGACAATGTATAATCTAATTGTAATCACAGTTTTAATCTGCCCGCCACATAAAGAGTCCAAGAAGCACAAAGTAGAACTCACACTATTCCATGGCATTGTGGAATGCCTCAGTCTACAGGATAAGCCTTGTTCACACTGCACAGGCACAGGAAGGGGTGGGACTGCAGCTGAGCATTTTAGTGGGCAGTGAGCAGAGCTCCTGACCTTTCACAGGACCAGGTGAGCCTCTCTAGCCAGCCTGGCTTCAAGACTAGGGTATGGCAGGGGAAGTCCTTCCTACCCTCCTTGCACTGCTCATGAGCCCTGCTACAGGACTTCATTGTGCTGACTCATGTCCTATCGCCTCCTGCAGTATCTCTCCTGACTAACTCCTAAACCTCTCCACAGCACTTCACAGTTCACCAAGTTCTTCCACGTCTTTCTTAGTTGATCCTCATGGAAACCCTGGGAGACAAGTGATGCTCAGATTGCACTGGTTCCACTCTACAGATGTAGAGAAAAGCATGGAAGAGGGCCCAGTTCAGTAGCCTAGTAGCTAAAATCCTTGCCTTGCATGCTCTGAGATCCCATATGGGCATGAGTTCTAATCCCAGTGGCCCCGTTTCCCATCCAGCTCCCTGCCTAAAGCCTGAAAAAGCAGTCAAGGACGGTCCAAAGCCTTGGTAACCTGCACCTGTGTGAGAGACTCAGAAGAGGCTCATGGCTTCAGATAGGCTCAGCTCCAGCCGTTGCGGCCACTTGGGGAGTGAATCGATGGATGGAAGATCTTCCTGTCTCTCCTCTCTGTATATATGACTTTCCAATAAAAAATAAAACCTTAAATGTATACATACACACATACAGAGAGAGAGAGAGAGAAACTTGCCAAAGCAGTTAAAACAAGAAACTAGAGCATGATGTCAGATCCAGTGACCTCAAAACAAAACAGAGTTCAGGCCTTGGGCTTGGGGGCCTCTGACGCTCCCTGCAGTGTGGTGACTGTGGGGGGTGCCCCTGCCAGGTCGGACTCAGTGCTGGGGACTCACACCAAAGACACTGCCGCAAGGCAGTGAACGAGTCCTCGGCCTCCCCCAGGACCCAAGAGAGCTCTTCCCTCAGGGTAAGTCCACCATGAGGCTACTTGGGAACTGGGTTAAAATTCCTAGCTCCGCCCTGCCGCTAAGATCTGGCGGCTGGGTGAGTTTGGGAGGAGTTCAGGCCTTGGGCTTGGGGGCCTCTGACGCTCCCTGCAGTGTGGCGACTGTGGGGGGTGCCCCTGCCTGGTCGGACTCAATGCTGGGGACTCATGCCAAAGACAATGCCACAAGGCAGTGAACGAGTCCTCGGCCTCCCCCAGGGCGGCCAGTGCACCAAGTGGTGCCAGACTGTGCTTGCTGGCCGCCCAGCAGGGCGAACTCTGGGGTTTTCAAGATATGTAGTTGCTGCCTGTGGTCACTCATGACTACGACTAGTTTGAGTGTAGGTGCGAAGTGAATTTTCAGGTATTCTCAGTGACAGGGTCATGAAAGATTTAAGCATGCGAGGAGACCAAGACCTGGTGGATTGGAGTGCAGTATCCAGAAGATAATATTAGAAAGACAGATGCAACAGCTCAATTATGAATACAGAGATGGGATATTAGTATAGAACATCACTGATCGCCACACACTAGCCCACACCAAAGCTATGGATGGGGGCCTCTTTGGCAGTGTTGGGTACCATTACCCAACTGAGTGTTGGAGTTGTGGAGTGGTCACATTTGGTAGGATCAAGACACTATCCAGCATGCAAGAGAACTTGGGCTGGGGGTAGACTCTGTGGGGTTATGTGGGCCCAACCCTTTGGAATACAAGTCCCCTGGGTTAGTTCCCAAGCTGGGGTTGCAATGGTCTAATGGGTAAAGGAACCCACAACAGTCAGGGTAGGTCAAGGCAGCAGCACCCAAATGTGCATCTTTAAACAGGATGTGGGGTGGGCCAGGCTGCCACTGGAAGGGGGCAGAATGGGCAGGGCTGAACAAACCTTAACTCACAAGAAACAACAGAAATCAGGTTGGAGCACAGCTCATGCCAGTAGGTCCTTGCGCATACTGATCTGCGTGAGGCAGAGGCACTAAGCCACAGCATCCAAGGGGCCAGGACAAGTGAGGGGCTCTGCCAAGCGGAGACAGAACAACCACTGGCCTGCACCTGATCTAAGGCAGGGAAGAGGCCTGGTTGGGGAAATAGCGGGACACCCTAGCTGGGTTGAGTTTCCCACCAAGGAGCTCATGGGCTGGAACTGAGGCTGCATTCTGATCAGGATCCGATTGTAATCTCACTTGGCACAAGTGGGGACTGGGATGGGAAGCACCAAGCCAGGCCAGATTCCGACACCATCTGGTGTTCTGGAGGACCGGGGAGAGATATGTGACAGACTAGGCTAGGTCTCAGCCCTTACTGAACCATGTGTGAGCTGTGTGGGGGTATGGAAGAGCCATGGCTGGGTTGAAATATCCAACAACAAGAACCAGCTTGGGTCAAAGGCCAGTCAGGAAAAGCCACTGTTCCTCTTAGGACAGGAGGTGAACTGAGTAGTGCTGGCTCATGGACCCACTGGTATGCGCAAAAACTGGCAGTGGGAGAGGTTCTGGTGGAGGAGCCTGGGCAACTTCTCTGGCAGGAAACAGTCCCCTGCTTGCAGGCAAGCGCAAGAAGCACAATAGGGAATGACCCAGAACAGGAAATGGAAATTATCCCACTGGCATACACATGGCATGGGTTGGGGGCAGACCAGGCTGAACCTGTTCACATTACCTTCTGGTGAATCCGAGCACCAGAACAGAGTGCGGGTCGAGCCAGGTTCGGTTGCAACACATACCAGTACACAACAAGTAATGCCAAGGTGAGATGAGCCACACCAGATGTGGTTGCAGCACCCAAACAGCACATGTGACAATCAGGGAGGAGGCAAAGCCGACAGGGGAATGTGGGCACCCCTGCTGGATAACTACTTCCATTGCAAAGCGTGAATTGGGATGGGGGAAGTTCAGACTAGGCAAGGCTATAGCACCTGTGGGCCTCACAATGAGCTGACTGTTCTGACTTGTGCAAGTAAAATTAGAGTGGTTTAAGGGGTGTTTGTGCTTAGCCACAGCATTAGCTGGCAGAGGCTGGAACTGGGAGCTTAATCTGTCAAGTTAAATGCCAGAACCACCTGGAGAGTAGGTGTGGCCTAGAAGGGAAATAGTAGGCACCTCCCTCTTGGATTACTACTCCTACTAGAAAGCACGAAAATCAGGACAGGGGCAGGGGTGGCTAGACAGAAAGGCACCTGCCAGTATGTGTGGGCTGGATAGTAAGGTTGGTTGGATTGAACTAGGCTTCAATGCCCATTGACATGTGCGAGAGCTAAATGGAATGTGGGACAGACTGGACAAGCCTGCAGTACATACTGGCAAGCATGGGAACCAGGGTAGGGAGCAGAACTGGTAGGGGTTACGGGGAGTCACCCAAACTAGGCTGCAGCTCCAACTGGTTTGCGTGAGGACCAAGTATGAAGTGGGTAGGATCGAGTTGAACTACAATACCCATTGATTCATGAGGAAGACAGTGTTGGAAACAGAACTGACCCAGCAATAGCAATGACTAGCATGTGCATAAGCTGACTGGTGTGACGGACAGTGCTGGACTCTGCACTAGCAAACTCACACAAGAATCAGATCTGGGATCAACTCAGATAAAGTTTCTTTGGATATCTCTCCAACTGAACTGTTGATCTTGGAACCCCAACCATCAAGAGACTGTCAGCCAGTGGACTCTGAATAGGTTTCATTGCGGTTGGGACGGTGAGAATGGCAGCAATCCAGCACTGATGAACTATCAAAACTGAGCAGGACCCTTGGAGCGCGCCTCATGTTGGGGGTGGAAAGTTGGGTGGGGCTTTTCCCTTTTGCCCTTTGCTATGCCCCTAACCCCAGATACAGGGGAAAATGATTGTATTAGTGTGGAAACAATGATATTACCCACTTTCACCCTGTAGCCCTTGACCCTTTGTACCCTAATCAACTAAGATTATTAAAATAAATTAATGAAGAAAAGAAAAACAGTATTCAGAGTACAATGTTTATCCCACACCTCCCTGAATACTTTGAGTGTGATTATAAAAATGCTCCAGGAGCTGAACTGGGATATGGGACAGACAAGACCAGTTCACTGCACATGCTGGCAGGCAAAGGAACCAGGGCTGGTGGCAGGGCCAGTGGGGATTTTTAGGGGTCACTCTGACTGGGCTGCATCTCCCACTGATGTACATGAGGGCTAAGTGTGTGGTATCAGGGTTGGGGTGGCTTCAGCATCCACTGGTTTGCATAAGAGACAGGGCTGGAAATAGATCTGACATAGCAATTGAAACTACCAGTTTGTAAGTTGATGTGGATGACAAAATGTGCTGGACCCCATAATACCAAGCACAGAACCAGGTCTGGAATCACTTCACATGAGTTTTCTTTGAGGATCCCCCCCCCCAAATAAACCATTGGACTCAGAACTCCAACCATGGGAAGAGTGGCAGGATTTGCGGTCTCGCTGTGGAATGCATGTGTCAGAACTGGGCCTTCTCAGTGACTTAGATGAAGCAGATGGATGTATCATTGGAGCCTGCAGAGGACACCTGGTACCATAGCAGAGGATGTAGGGGGGTAGAACAAATTGATCAACCAACACCCAGTGAAGCTTGATAGCAAATTTCTGGGTGAATGGAGACTCTGAGGTAGCTTAAATCAGACAATGGACCTTGGAAGGATTTCCTCACCCTTGGGTCGGTGAGATCAACAGCATTTCAGAACTATCGAAACCACTTGAGCAGAACACTCAGAGCATGCTCCATGTCGGGGACCCTGGAATGACACTGGGTAGCTATTCCCCATCCCCGGGCACTGAGGCAGTTGAGAGGCTGGGTGTGGCCTCTCTCATTATCTTTCCGCTTCCCCCAGACAGGGGAAGAAGAAAAAGAAAATGTGTAAACAATGATCTCAACCACTTTCCCCTAGCCCTCCACCCTTCCCACCCTAGTCAATCATGTAAACATCATGAAGAATAAAATGAAAAACAAATGCTCCAGAACTGGCTGTGACCACAAAACACGATTCACACACCTTTAATTCACTACTAAATTACAGATCCACTGAAATTCTAGGATAAGTAGAAAGTTCAATGTTGCAAACAGTTCTGATGTTGTGCCATCAGAACTATTAGGCTTTCACTAAGGTGGAAACTAAAAAGTGGCAAAGCCAATGAGTAAAAGAGAAGTCAGAGAATGTAGAACAGAATTCCAAAGACTGCGTGGAAAGAAAATAACATAACAGAAAACTACGCATGACAAGGCTGTTGAAAAGCAGGACAAAGCTGTGACATCTCTCCTACCCACTACTATAGTGGTTTGCTAACTTGCTTTATCTTACCCCAATCTGGCCTGATACAGGTCATCCCCTACTCGCTCACCAGACACAGCCTCATAAGGCATGCATCATGTAGTATTCCTCCTTTGCCTAAATATGCTGCAACAGCGCCCATCACCCACAGCATTCATTCTCCCTCCAGCCATGCAAGACCACACGTTGTCTGTCAACTTCCCCATATGCACACAATGTTTTATGCCAACGGTACATTTTACCTCCTTCCAAGCTCCTCATAGACAATATATCCAAGTTTCCTCATATGCATGTAGGTTCTTCTCCAGTCTGCAGTGAGTACGTTGTTGGTTTGTTTGTTTGTTTGTTTTGTCTTTTAAGATTTTTTATATTTACTACAAAGGCAGACTTACAACCCTGCTTCCCATCCAGCTCCATGCTTGTGGCCTGTGAAGACAGTCAAGGATGGCCCAAAGTCTTGGGACCCTGAACCCACATGGGAGAACCAGAGGAGGCTCCTGGCACCAAGCTTCAAGTTGGCACAGCTCTGGCTGTTACAGCCATATGGGGAGTGAGTCATCAGACAGAAGATTTTCCTCTCTATCCTACCTCCTCTCTGCATATCTGACTTTCCAATAAAAATAAAAGACATATTTTTAAAAATACGCAACCCAGGGCCCGGCGCTGTGGCGCAAGTGGTTAAAGGTCCTCGCCTTGCACGCCCGGGATCCCATATGGGCGCCGGTTCTAATCCTGGCAGCCCCGCTTCCCTTCCAGCTCCCTGCCTGTGGCCTGGGAAGGCAGTCGAGGGCGGCCCAAAGCTTTGGGAACCTGCACCCGCGTGGGAGACCCGGAAGAGGCTCCTGGCTTCGGATCGGCATAGTATCGGCCCGTTGCAGTCACTTGGGGAGTGAATCATCGGACGGAAGATCTTCCTCTCTGTCTCTCCTCTCTGTATATCCGCCTTTCCAATAAAGAAATAATAAAAATAAATCTTAAAAAAAATAAAATAAAATAAAAATACACAACCCAGTAAAAACAGAATTGAAATAAATGAAACAATAGAGATCCAGGAAAACAACCCACACATCTATAACCAACTTATTTGACAAGTGAACTGAAACGAACCCAGGACATTGGGGAATTTGTATATATGGATACAAAACCCAGAAACAAAATCCCTTCCAAACACCTTATACAAAAATAAACTTTAGGCCCAGCATCATATCCTAGTAACTAAATTCTCACCAGGCATGAGCCAGGATTTATAAGGACACCAGCTCATGTCTCAGCTACTCCAGTTCTCTTCTAGCTACCTGCCTATGACCTGGGAAAAGCAATAGAAAATGGCCTAAAGCCTTGGGAATCTGAAACCACATGGGAGACCCAGAAGAAGCTCCTGACTCCTGGCTTCAGATTGGTTAAAGTCCCGACATTGCAGCCACCTGGGGAGTGAACCAGCAGAATGAAGATCTGTCTCTCTGTCTCTTCTACTCCCTGTAATTCTTACTTTCTAACAACAATAAATAAATCATTGTTCAAGCCGCAATGATGGACTTATGACTGTTTATGAAAACTATACTATTGTAATAATATAGAGAAAATCAGTGTGTGGAAAGAGGGGATTTGGGAGGAAAATTGCATCACAAAATAATAATAATGAGGACACACTAGTTGGATTGGGGTTCCCACTGGTGAGTGCAGGAGCCAGAGTTGGGGGCTTTATTCTTCCATGGATATGACTGCAGTGTCCCTTGGCACAAGTGTGGACAGGGCTGGGCACACCAAACTGGGCTAGACTCCAGCACCATCTGGTGCTCTAGAGGACCTGGGTAGGTATGGAATGGACTAGGCTAGGTCTCTACCTCTACTGAATCATATGTGAGCTGTGTCTGGGTAAGGACAAGCCTTGACTGGGCTGAAACATGTAACAGTAAGAACCAGAATGGGTTGAAGGTCAGGCAGGAAAGCCTGCTAGGACAGGAGGTGAACAAAATAGGGATAGCCCATGGACCCACCAGTATGTGCAAGATCTGGCAGAGAGACAGGTTCTGATGGAGGATCTTGGGAAATTCCTCTGTCAGAACACAGTCCATGCAGTTGAGCACAAGAACCACGATAGGGAGCAACCCAGACCAAGCCATGGAAAGGTAACCAGCAGCATACATTTGGCGTAAGTCAGGGGCACATCAGACTGAACTAGTTCACAACACTCACTGGCGAATCCAAATAACAGAATAGAGTATAGGTCAGGCAAAGTTCAGTCACAACACATATGGCAACACAGTATGGCTGGGTGCCTGCTGGGCTAGTCTGTAACCCACATCAACGTCAGCTAGAATTGGTATGGACTGAGACAGCACCCACTGGCAAATGCTGATGAGATGGACCTTGCCAGACTGGGCCACAACACCCAACCAGCACACATGAGAACCAGGAACGAAGGGGGGAAAGCTGGTAGGGGGAATGTGGAGAGCTCTCCTGTTGGACAGCCACTCCCACTGGAGAGCCTGAGTTGGAATAGGGCAGACCAGACCAGGCAGAGCTACAACTGTGGGCCTCATGTGAACTAGATCAGGGAAAAGCAAGGCTGGGCTGACTTCCTACTGGTGCAAGCATAAATCAGAGTGGATGAGGGTTGGATGGGCTTTGCTGCAGCATCATCTGGCACATGCTGGCACTGGGGGCTAATTCTGTAAAGTGAACCTACAGAACCACCTGGAAAGTGCTTGATCTGGGAGTGGGAATGGGCCCAATAGGGAAATACTGGGCACCTCCCTCTTGGGTTATCACTCCCACTGGAGAACATTAAAACCAGGACTAGGGCACACCTTGCTGGACACATTGGCACCCGTCAACATGTGTGTGAGCTGCATAGCGGGGCTGCTTGGGTTGAACTAGGCTTCAATGACCACTGACATGTATGAGAGCTGAATGGGATATGGGACAGACTGGACCAGTCTGCCATACATACTGGAAAGCACAGGAATCAGGGCAGGGGGTGGTTCTGGTGGGGGTTATTGCGGGTCACTCCAACCAGGCTGCAGCTCCCACTGGTTTGTGTGAGGGCCAAGAGCATGGTGGGCAGAATCAGGCTAGACTCCGACACCCATTAGTTCGTATGGAAGACAGGGCTAGAAATAGAACTGACCTAGCAATTGCCAACCACCAGTACATGCATAAGCTGATTAGGGTGATGGACTGTGTCAGACACTATACTGGCATGCATACCCAAGAATCTGGTCTGGAATCACCTCAGACCAAGTTTCTTTAGGAATCCCTCCAACCTAACTGCTGATATCAGAACCCCAACCATAAAGAAAAGTGCAGGTTCCACAGTCTGACCATGGAGAGCAAGTGTCAAAGCTGAGCCTCGTTGGAAGAATCAAGATGGTGGTAAAATGTGCAGACATGTTCAAGATGATGGAGAATCATTAGTCAAGGTAAAGAACAGAGACCTGGAATCCACCTGGACACAGGGAAGAGGCAACGATGGCAGAGCGGTGTTACAGGGAATAGAAAACCCACTAGCCACCGGTGAGCTGTGATCTGGACTCCAGCAACAACCAAGGATCCAAGGCGGTCACAGATCAATTCTTGTGGCAGCCAGGTGAGAGCTGGGATTGCTCAGGGAGCTCGGCTGGTGAAGGCAGGCTGTACTGGCCAAATACTTTGGCCTAGCAATGAATGCAAAGGGAGTTGCGGACTCTGCAGGGTTGGCTGGTGGTGGGTCAGAGCTAACAGCACAGGGATCAAATGCTGGAGTAGGTGCGTTTCAAGCTAGTCACACCCAGCTGATCCCATGGGGAGGACAGCACCAGCTTCATGTCCTGCAGGATCTGTGTGGTCCCCAGATTTGAAGGCCAACAGCCCCGGCTCTTTGGCAGTGCCTGCCAGGTGCCATCTTGTGTGTTTAGACAAGATCAGCGCCTCTGATAAACCAGTTATCTGGGACAGTAGGCATATTCTTAACCCAGGACACTGATAGAACACAAAAATTGACTTGTAGACCTGTAAGTAATACAGCTTAGAAATATGCACTAAGGAGAAAAATCCACAACAGGATTGCAATGTCAACAGTTAAAAGAAGAGACAGAGGTACAATGAATATTACCAAAGACTCCCCAGTAAAGGAACAAAAGTCTCTACCACCCCCAGAGTTAACTGGGGCAGATAGTTTAAAAATGGGGGACACAGAATTCAGAATGAAGCAGAAGAAAGAATATCAGAATTGGAATATATCCTCTGTCACCAGGGGGAAACAAACAAAAACCTGGAAGCAGAGCTAGGCCAAGCTTAAAAAAAAGTATCCAAGAAGTAAAAGATCCAATTAAAATGCCCATCATAAGAGTTATGGGAGTTCCAGAATGCACAGAAAGAGCAACTTGGGTTAAAGGTTTATTCAATGAAATAATAAACAAAAACTTAATCAAAACACTAATCTAGAAAAAGTATTGGCAAACAATATCCAGTAGGGGCACAAATAACCTAACAGAGTTGACAAAAAGCAATCTTCACCAGGACACATGATAACCAAGCTCTCCTCAGTTGAACATTTAAAAAAAAAAATCCTTAGATGTGTACATGAGAAAAATCAAGTGACCTCTAGAGATCCCAATCAAAATCACAGCTGACTTCTGAGAGGAAACACCATAGGCCAGGAGAAAATGGAATGACATATTCCAGGCTCTAAAAGGGAAAATTTTTCAACCCAGAATAATGTATCCTGCAAAGCTCTCCTTTCTCTTTTAAAATGAAATAAAATTCTTCCACAATAAAGAAAAACTCCAAGATTTTGTATCCTCCAAACCTGCCCTACAGTTAGTATTTAAAGAGGTTCTCATGAAAGAGGAAAGCAATAGCAGCCACCAAAACCCAAAGCAGATGTGGAGAACATCCCACTAAAAGTCTAACAGAAGACTCAATCAAAGAACAGCCCATTACTAACATGACAGGACCAAACTGTCACCTATCCATATTAACATTGAGTGTAAATGGCTTAAACTCATCATTCAAAGGCCATTGATTAGAGGAGTGGATCAAAAAACAAAACCCATCTATCTGCTGCTTACAGGAGACACAGCTCACCAACAAAGGCAATGATGGACAAATGACTATTTATGAAAAACTATGCCATACTAATAACAAAGAAGAACACAGTGAGGCATAAGGGAATTGGGGAGGGGATAAGGGAAATTCCAGGATATGGAACTATATCATAAAATGATAATTAAAAAAATTTTTAAGGGCAAAGGAAATTAACAGACATTTCTCAAAAGAACAGATTCAAATGGCTAACAAACATATGAAAAGATGCTGAGGCTCACTAGCCATCAGAGAGATACAAATGAAAATTACATTGAGGTCCCCCTGACTTCCGTCAGATTGGCCTACATTCAGAACTTAACCAACACTACCTGCATGCATGGATGTGGGGAGAAAGGTATCCTCCTTCACTGCTGGTGGGAGTGCAGGCTAGTACAACCACTGTGGATATCAGTATGGAGAGTGCTTAGAGAATAAATAAACCTGCCATATGACCCAACTATCCCGCTCCTAGGAATATATCCAAAGGAAATTAAAACTCCATGTGAAAAAGGGATCTGTAATCCTATATTTACAGTAGCACAATCTACAATAGCAAAGACATGAAAACAACCCAGATCCCATCCAAAGAGGAGTGGTTAAAGAAACTGTGGTACATCTACTCCATGGAATATTATTCAGTCATTAAACAGAATGAAATTATACAATTTGCAACTAGATGGTTCCAACTAGAGACCATTATATCCAGAAGTGAAGACAATGCAACACGCATCTCTGCTTCCCAACAAAAGATGGACTCCCAATGAAAGTGTTGGATATATCTAGACAATGGGATATATGTAGACAATCACACTGTCTGTACCACACACTTACCTAGCAGACTGATGGAATTGCAACTCCTTATGAAGACTTGTGACATTATGGGAAAAATCAATCAGGAGGGAGAGAATCAAGATGGCAGAATAGGGTAAGGACATGTTTAATGAGTCAGAGAAACGTTTAATCAGGAAGAGGCAGAGAGGACATGTTTCAGGAAATAGGAAAGGACAGAACAACAGCAGAGGGGTACCTGGAGACTGACAGACACAGGAAAGCAGCAGGCACAGCAGTGTGGTGTTGCAGTGACTGATATCCCAGCACGGTGATCTGAACTCCACCAGCAGCTGGAAATCCACCAGCAACCAAGTGGGAAGGGACTTTCACTGGGAGTTTGGGAGGTGAATCCAGACAAAGAACTGTCCGTCCTGCTGGTCCGTTTGACTTGACCAGGGGCAGACACAGAGCAGCAGAGCTCAGATGGGCAGTGTGAGAACAGGGTGGATTTCATAGCCCAGTCAGCCTCCTAGAGCTGAATTGGGTGCCATTTTGCGTAAAGAAGAAAGGGCAAGGGAAAGGACAGAGCATACTCTGAGCTGGGAGTGAGCTAATTTCTACTCGGTGAACTGCAGCAACATGGCATTCTACAGGTTCCACCCAAGACAGGTCTGGGTAGCCCTCGGATCTGATGGCCACAGATCAAGGACTCTAGTAGTGGCATGTCAGGTGCCATTTTCTGCACTGTGGCAATAGCTTTGCGACTGCAGGGACAACAGTGAACTGCGCATGTGCTGAGCTCGCGAGAACTTGCTGAAGTCCTGCAGGAAAATAATACTGACTGTGGCATCCTGCCAGTCAAAGTAGGTCCATGTGGCACCCAGACCTAACGTCCAACAGGTTCCAACAAGATCAGCGCCACCAACAACTTAACTAGATAGGACATCTGGTGTCTCTTTAATCCTGGGACCTGCTCCAATCAGAAGTGGGAGAAAGGTTGCAGAGACAACAGTGCAGCTTCAGCACGGTATCACGGAGGTGGAGAGTGGTGAGCCAAGAGCTGGGGCTGTGGAGACCACGGTGGAAATCTGACATAAGAACCCAGACATGGAGCTCACTGGAGGTTGTGGCACAAGTGGCTGCAAGCAAAAAGTTGTGTACCAACTGCAATAAGTAAAACTGAACTGTAGACCTGTGGGTCACACAGCTTAGAAACCTTCCCCAAGAAGAAGACTCTGCTAACCAGAAGTACAATGAACAAGAGCAAAAGAAGAGACAAAGGCACAATGAATATTACTGAACACTCCCCTGCAAAGGAGCAAAACCTTTTGCCAACCTCAGAGTTAACTGAGGAAATCATTGAGAAAATGGGGGACACAGAATTCAGAAAACTCATTATAAAGATTCTGATAAAAAATGAGAAGCTCATGCAAGAGTTCAAGGAATTTAAGGAAGCAATGAAATAAATCAAGACTGGAATATCAGAAATTAAGAACACAGTAGAGCAAATTACAAGTACAGTGGAGAGTCTGCAAAATAGAATGAAGCAAGCAGAAGAAAGAATCTCAGAATTGGCAGATATCTCCTGTCACCAGGGGGAAGCAAACAAAAAGCTGGAAACAGAGCTGGATCAAGCGAAAAAAAAAAAAGTATTCAAGAATTGAAAGACACTATTAAGAGGCCAAATAATAAGAGTTATGGGTGCAGAAAGAGAAGCTGAGTTTACAGAAAGAGAAGCTGAGTTAGCAAATGTATTTAATGAAATAATCAAGGAAAATTTCCCTAATCCGGAGAAAGAATTGGGAAACAAGACCCAGGAGGGGCACAGAACTCCCAACATGCTTGACCAAAAGCGATCTTCACCAAGACATATGATCATCAAGCCCTCTTCAATTGAACATAAGGAAAAGATCCTTAGATGTGCACATGAAAAAATCAATTGACATATAAAGGAATGCCAATTAAACTCACAGGAGAATCTGTCACAGGAAACTCTACAGGCAAGAAGAGAATGGAGTGACATAGTCCAGATTCTAAAAGAAAAAAAAAATTGTCAGTCTAGGATTACATACCCAGCAAAGCTTTGTTTCGTCTTTGAAAATGAAATAAAATTCTTCCACAATAAAGAAAAGCTAAAAGAACTTGTCTCTTCCAAACCTGCCCTACAAGTGATACTTACTTAAAGATGTTCTCTTAACAGAGAAGAGGAATAGCACCTACCAAACCAAAGGCAAATGGGAAGAACATCCCAGTAAAATAACAACAGAAGACTAAACCAATGAACAACCCATTCCTAAAATGACAGGACCAAAGTACCACCTATGTATATTTAACTCTGAATGTAAATGGCTTAAGCTCAATCAAACATCATAGATTAGTAGACTGGATTAAAAAGCAAAACACATCTGTTTATTGTCTGTAGGAGACACACTTCTACAAAGATCAGCGGACTATATCACATGGGTTTTCCTGTTTTCTGTTGGTTTCATCTCTTCAAAACACTTTCTTCTGATTAAATCATTCAATGATTCGTAGATCATACAATGTCATCATTTTCTTCAAGAAGGTTCTTGATTTTCACTTCTTCAGCTACACGTTAGTCATTTAATAGCATGCTGTTTAATTTCTTGGTGTTGTTAATTTCTTCTTTCTCCCAGCTGCTGATTTTGTTTTGTGGCTCTTTCATTTAAGGGAATGTACAGTAGTTGTGAAATGGAGACTATCATATCTAGTGACATGTCATTTAACTTCATGACATTGTAAATTTCTATTTTTGTTTCTATTGTTGATTTTGTATCATGACTTTTCATTTGAGGGGATGTACAGTAGCTGTGAAATGGAGACTAACATCCAGATGTGAGGATGCAGTGTGGTCGGCATCTCTTTTTCCAGACAAAGATGGACTTACAGTGAAACTGTTTACTACATCTTGAACATAGGATTCTGGACTCTCTGCCATTGTCCATGCCTGCAATGATGGACATATGACTGAGTATGAAGAACTATAGGTTATTAATGATATAAAGGAACTAGGTGGGAGGGGGGGAGGGAACTGTGGAAGGGATAAGGGAATATGGAACTGTATCATAAAATGATAGCAATAATAATAAAATGTAAAAAAACTCAATCATGGGTAGAAAATGAGGGAAGAGGAATCCCAGATTATACAGAATTGTACAATAAATTTCAAAACTAAAAATTAAAGAAAAAAGCTGAGCCTCCTCAGAAATTCACACAGAGCAATAGACAGCTTATCCAGGTGCACGTGGAGGACATGTGAGTCCATCGGAACCTGCAGAAAACACCTGGTACCACAAAAAAAAGTCAGAGGATAGAACAAATCAATCAACTACTTCCGCCACATGCTGGCAGTGAAAATCTGGGCAAACGGAGACTAAAGCGGCTATGTCAGCCAGTGGATTCTGGAGAGATTTCACTGTGCTTGGAGTGGTGAGATGGGCAGCAATTCACAACTATTGAACTATCAAAACCACTAAAGCAGTGCCCCTGGAGCGTGCTTCCTGTTGGGACCTGGAATGGGTGGGAGACTGGGTGGGGCTTCTCCCTTTATCTCTCCCCTTACCCCAGATACAGAAAAAATAATAATAACTTGGAAGCAATGGTCTTACCCACTTTTCTGCAGCCTTGACCCTTTGTGCCCTAATCAACTATGTAAAGATTATCAAAATAAAATAATTTTTAAAAGAAATAAGGGAACTTTATTAAAAACTAAAGTACAAAATGCTCTTAAGAAAAGTAAAAATAAGCTATGGATGAAATTAATATTGGTAAAGCCTGTAACTGAAAATGGCTGAAATCCAAATTTTAATGCAGTCTTTAAAATTCAACAAGAAAAAAAGCAATTACCCAATGAAAAAGGACTCCACATCCAGGTCCAGCGGCATGGCCTAGCACTTAAAGTCCTCACCTTGAACACGCCAGGATCCCATATGGGCGCCCGTTCTAATCCCAGCAGCCCCACTTCCCATCCAGCTCCCTGCCTGTGGCCTGGGAAAGCAGTCGAGGACGGCCCAAAACCTTGGGACGCTGCACCCACATGAGAGATCTGGGGGAAGTTTCTGGCTCCTGGCTTCAGATTAGAACAGTACCAGCTGTTGCAGTCACTTGGGGAGTGAATCATTGGATGAAAGATCTTCCTCTCTGTCTCTCCTCCTCTCTGTATATCTGACTTTGTAATAAAAAGAAATAAATCTTAAAAAAAAAAAAAGACTCCACATCCAGGAAACATTTCAGTGGGTAAATAAGCCTGGAGAAACAGCACTTCTGTGATATGCTGATACAGAATTTCAAGTAAAAAGATGAAATACTGCTATACACCAAACAGAAAGGCTGGGTCCCAACGTGGTAGCCTAGTGGCTAAAGTCTTTGCCTTGCAAGCAGCACTGGTTCATGTTCTGGCTATTCCACTTCCCTTCCAGCTCCCTGCTTGTGGCCTGGGAA
The DNA here is from genome assembly GCF_017591425.1 of Ochotona curzoniae. NCBI lineage: Eukaryota > Metazoa > Chordata > Mammalia > Lagomorpha > Ochotonidae > Ochotona > Ochotona curzoniae. Next base: position 631,133 of record NW_024465862.1, on the reverse strand, counting down.
AGCAGTGGAGGACAGCCCAAAGCCTTGGGACCTTGTACCCACATGGAAGACCCAGAAGAAACTCCAGGCTCCTGGCTTCGGATAGGCTCAGCTCTGGCTATTGTGGCCACTTGGGAGGGAACAGTCAATGGAATATCTTTCTGTCTCTCCTCCTTTCTGTGTTTCTGACATTCCAATAAAACTAAATAAGCCTTTAGAAAAAACAGAAAGGCTAACATACAAAAACACCGATGACTCTAATATCTGATGAAAACGTGGCTTAAAAGGAAGTCTTACACATTATTTATGGCAATACCAAATGGTTAACACCAGTCTGGAAGCTTCTATAACACCAAATACAACTTACCATAAAATCCAACAGCCACGCATCTAAGTATTTACCCAATGAGTTGAAATGTCATGGCCACATTTAATAATAACTGCCAAAACATGGATGCAAACACAATCCTCTTCATAAACTGTGAGATATTAAATTTAAGTTGCACTCATTAACAAGAACAAATCAAATATTAAACTATGAAATACACAAATTAACTTTAAATGCAAATCATAAAAGGCTGTTCTAAACAATGTATATAGTATGTCTTCAAATACAATACTGGTAAAAACAAAATTATTCAGATCAGAGAATCATCAGTGATTGTCAGAAATTAGAATAGCTGGAGTTGCGACCACGTGCACTATGGTGAGCTGTCCCCGGGCCTGCCTGGGCTCCAAGGGCTGCTCCCTTCAGGGTGAGACACCAAGGGGGGAGTCTTAAGGGCCGGGCAGGCTCAGGGCCCACCCGCCACCATCATTGGGTGAGGAATAGGATGGGGAGGGGCGCGACCTTGGACCAGGAGCCTGAAACTTCCAGTAGCCTGCTGGGTGCTGGTGGGTGCCAGGCCGGGGTGTCTCCATGCTCATATCCCTGACTCCAGAGACCATGTGCAAGTGGTGAGCTATCCTAGGGCCTGCCTGGCTCCAGGGGCTGCTCCCTTCAGGGTCAGTACACTGAAGGGGAAGTCTCAGGGGCTGAGCAGGCTCAGGGCCCACCTGCCACCATCACTGAGCAGTGGATGGAATTGGGGAGGGGCACAACCTTGGACCTGGGGGTTGAAGCTGGTGGGTGCCAGGCTGGGCGTCTCCATGCTCGGATTCCTGACTCCAGCCACCATGTACACGTGGTGAGCTATCCCTGGGCCACCAGGCCACCTGGCCTTAAGCTCTGTGGTTTGGTTCTTTGAATTGCTGCTTAGGTAGCTCCACATTGAACCCACTGTGCTTCTGGGAAGTGAATTAATCCCAAAGATTCCCAATGACAGAGTAACTTTTCCTTTGAAGAACTTGTAATCACTGAACAATGCTATGCCTCGGGGCTTGTCTAGCAGGATCATGTCCTATTACCTGACATGATGGTGGGTCAGGAGATGGTTCACATTAGGCAGGGCCATGACAATAACCAGCATGCCGGAGAACCATATCCGGGGGTAGATTCTGTGGGGGATGTGTGAACCAAACCCTGTGGAAATTCTAGCCCCACGGGTTAATTCAAGAGTTGGGGTGGTGATGGACTAAATTAGGTGTGACCAAGGAGCCTGACATCAATCACAGGGAAAAGAACTGACTATATTCTGGACTGGTCAGGGCAGCAGCACCCCAATGTGCATCCTGAATAGGGTGTGGGGTGGGCCAGGCTGCAACGTACGCCAGCTCATACAAGGCCAAATGGAAGGCCAGACTACGCCTAGCACTGGCCTAAAACCCAATGGCATGTATGAGAACTAGGTCTGGGCGTGGATCAAGTGGAATAGCTTGGGACACTCCCTGGTGAGTCATACCTCCCACTGGTAAACATATGGTCCAGACCTGGGGGTCGGACAACCTGGGTAAAGTAGCTCCAGGGGCTGGCTAAAGTGTGAGTTGGTAATGGAACAGGGTAGACAGGGCAGGACTGAGCAATCCTTAGCCCACAAGCAAAATTAGAATCCAGGATGGAATACAGGTCATGCCGAGTTAGGCTCTTGCACTTACTGGTCTGGTGAGCCATGGACACTAAGCCACAGTGTCTAAGGCAGAGGTCAGGACAGGTGAGGGGCTGTGCGAAGCTGAGTCAGAGCAATCACTGGCATGTGCATGATTTATGGCTGGAAACAGGCCCGGGGAGCTAAGGCTTGGGAGCTAAGGGGACACCCTAAATGGGCTGAGGTTTCCAACAATGGTTGTGTGGCCTGGAATGGTGGTTGCGTTTTGATCAGGATACGTTTGTAGTCTCCCTTGGCACAAGTGTGGACAGGGATTGGACGCACAAAGCTAGGCCAGACTCCAACACCTTCTGGTGTTCTGGAGGACCAGGGTAGATGTGGGACAGACCAGGCTAGATCTCAATCCCTACTGAGCCATATATGAGCTGTATGTGGGTATGGACAAGCCTTATCTGGGCTGGAACATCCAACAGCAAGAACCAGATTGGGTTGAAGGGCAGTCAGGGAAAGCCACAGTTCCTGCTAGGACAGGAGGAGGACTGAGTGGGGTTGGCTCATGGACCCACTGGTTAGCGTGAAACCTGGCATTGGGAGAGATTCTGATGGAGGAGCCTGAGCAACTCCTCTGGCAGGACACAGACCCAGCAGGTAAACGCAAGAAACATGATGGGAAACAGCCCAGAACAGGCCATGGAAAGCTACACACTGGCATACAATTGGCAGACGTGGGGGCAAAACCAGGCTGAATCTGTCCACATCATCCACTGGCAAATCCAAGCACCAGTGTGGGTCGACCCAGGTGCGGTCGCAACAAAGACTAGTGCACAATACGGAATGCCGAGGTGAGGTTGCCTGTACCGGAAGGGACCTCATCGCCCAACCAGCATGAGAACAAGAAAGGAAGTGGGCAGAGCCAGCAGGGGAATAAGGGAGGGTTCCTTTGCTGGACAGCTACTTCCGCAGGAGAGCATGAGCTGGGATGGGGGCAGACCAGACTAGGCAGAGCTACCACACCTGTGCGCCTCATGTGGACTAGATCAGGGAAAGGCCGGGCTGGGCTGATTATTCCTACTGGTGCAAACAAAATTAAAGTGGGCGAGGGTTGTTTGGGCTTAGGCACAGCATCAGCTGGAATCTGGGAGTGGGAGAGGCCTGGGAGGGAAATAGTGGGCTCATCCCTCTTGGGTTACCACTTCCACAGGAGGACATAAAACTAAGATAGCGGCTGGGGTGGAATGGGGTGTGGGACAGACTGGATTACTGCTACACATACTGGCAAACCAGGGTAGCGGGTGAGCCTGGTGGGGGTTATTGTGGGTCGCTCCAACTAGGCTGCAGCTCCCACTGGTTTAAGTGAGGGCCAAGTATTTGCTGGGCAGAACCAGGCTGGACTGCAACACCCATTGGTTCCAGTGGAAGTTGGGAATGAAAACAGAATCAACCCAGCAATTGCAACCACCAGCTGATTGGGGCAATGGACGGTGCCAGGCCCTGTACTTGTTAGCACATACAAGAAGTTTCTTTGGAGATCTTCCTAATCTAAATGCTGGACTCAGAACCCTAACGAAGAAAAGAGAGAAGACAGGAACAGGTCAACCAACCATCTCAGTTATGATGGACTATGTCAATCAGTGGATTTTTCAAAGACCTCATAGTGCTTGGAGTAGCAAGATTGGCAGCGATTCATAACTGTTGCAATATCAAAACCACTTGAGCAAGAACCTCAGAGCATGCCCTACATCCGGGACCTGGGGAGGGTGGGAAATTGGGTGGGCCTTCTCCCTTAATACCCTCCTTTAAACATGAAGGTAACAATATGGAAAACATACTAGTATTATCCACTTTCCTGTAATCCTTGAACCTTCTTACCCTAATTAACTATGTAAGGATTGTCAAAATAAAAATAAAATTTTACATAAAAAAGAGCAAATTTACATATTTTGCTCGCAGAGAGGCAGTAAAGAAAAAGGCTAAAATATTGAACAATAAAAATATGGAGGTTTATCTCTTTATAGTGGGACTATGAATTGTTGTGCCCTTATATTACTTAGTCCTTCACATTTTTATAAAGAATATTTGTTAGTGTCTTTATCACATAATTTGAAAGAAAAACAATGATCAATTGCTTAACTCTGTGACTATGTTTCCCAAGGGCTCATTTTTTTTTAAAGATTTATTTATTTATTGGAAAGTCAGATATACAGAGAGAAGGAAAGACAGAGAGGAAGATTCTCCATCCAATGATTCACTCCCCAAGTGAGAGCAACGGCCAGTGCTGCACTGATCCACAGCCAGGAACTTCTTCCTCCAGGTTTCCCACGTGGCTGCAGGATCCCAAAGCTTTGGGCCGTCCTCGACTGCTTTCCCAGGCCACAATAAGGGAGCTGCATGGGAAGCGGGACTGCCGGGATTAGAACCAGTGCCCACATGGGATCCTGGTGTGTGTTCAAGGTGAGGATTTTAGCCACTAGGCCACACCGCCGGGACCCCAAGTGCTCATTTTAATGCCATATTAATATAGGGCATTTGGAAAGCAAATTATAATGATGAATATTTCACATTTTGGAATATTTTTCCAGTTTTTTATGTCTATGGAAGGAATCCTCTCTAACTTGTTCTACTGCTTTCAATAAATCCACTGGGAATAAGGTCTGTAAAAAAAAAAACAATATATATGACTACAGAATTTATACAATTTTCCTCAAAAGTGTTGCCATAACTTGGATTTATTATTGGTAATAAGGTCATTTATTTCTAATTTTTAAAAAAAGCAGCAGAGGAAGTCTCAAGTAGGCCTCCTGTCACCCACAGAGAGACCTAGATGGAATTCCAGATTCCTGTGTTTGGCCTGACCCTCACCTGACAGTTGAGGCCATTTGGAAAATAAAAGTTAAAAACATGTTTGCTTTGTCTCTCTCTCTTTTTCTGTGTAACTCTATATTTCAAATATTTTTAATTAATCCTTTAAAGTAAAATCGGTGGGCTTAAGACTCTCACAGTGGTCCAGAAGTGTCTCCTTCCAAATAGGTTTATCAATCTAAAAACTAAAAAATCCAGAACCCTCTAAGTGTTGCCTCCCCATTCTTTATTTTCCCCAGCTCCTGGCAACCGCCATGGTGTGTTCTGTCCCTGAGCCAACCCATTCGTATAAACAGCACCACCCCAATATATTTGGCTTCTTTCACTTAGCACGCATTTTGAGATCATCACCAGGCTGCACAACATTCATGTGCATCTATGTAATTTGCCTTTCCACTCATTTATTTAAGGACATTGGAGTGTCTTCACCTTCTGGCTACTGCAGCTTTGGCTACAGGTAAAGCCTCCAAGTACATGTATTTTAAAGCATCAGATTCCATCCTCTTCAGAATATAAGTTCTAGTAGAATGATTGAATCACATGGTATTTCTTTCCTTAAATTTCTGGGAGACAAAAAAACTATTTTCCATAGCAGTGGCGCTATTATCCAATCTCACCACCAAAACATGAAGACCCCGTTTCTGAACATTCTTACTAAAACTTCATTTCCCTTCTTTTTTCAAGAGACCTTGATTAACTGTGCAGTGGTAACATCTGTGGGAATTTAACATTTTAGAACTTCAAAAACCAGTGAGAACTTGGCAGACACATGCTGACAAGGATGAGATGTGGCCAGGAACTTGCCTGGGTGCTTCCTGAGCTTTTTAGGATTCCAGAGACATCTATTCCATTCTGTAGAATCCTGACAGAGACAGGTCCTCAGCATGTGATTCATGTAGCCTCTGCACCAGTTATTTATAATTCTTCAGGCTCGACTGCCTCATCTGGAAATTGGGTGTTCAGTATGACATCTTTCCCTCCCAGAGTACTGCAGATCAGAACAAAGCTTGGCCCCTCATCTCCACGTGAGCCTAGGACCTTGAAAAACCAATCTGCTCATGCTGGCTTTGAACACAGAGAGTAAAAAAGAGGACCTGCCCAGTATCTGATTCCAACCTGCCTAAACAAAGCTGTTCATTTCACTGGGAGAACAAAGTTTCACTAATGGCTAAGCAAGCACACAGTTATAAAGTAACTTCAAATTGCATAATGTATTAAAAGAAGGCACATGAGTTAAAGTTTTAATTTAAAAATCAAAGGAAAGGTCACAAGTTTGCAGAGAGTAGATGTTGACTAACCTTGCTCCTGATCACGTGGCTCACACAGCTCTGTTTGTCACTTGCTTGTAAGGCACTCCATACTCCCACACAGGTTTAGGAACTTGATCTCCAGCATCCAAGTCAGGGCTGGTGCTGTCTGCACAGCAGTGTGAGCAAGGCTCCCAGGAAGGGACCATCATACCCTGTCTGTGCTCCAGGATGGGTAACCCTCCTCTTATCCTCCCAGTCCTTACGAAAATGGCATGGTTGGAAAAGAAAGAAGTCAATTTATCCATGTTTAGAGATGGCATGATTCTCTATATGGGGGAACCAAGACTCTACCAAAAGGCTATTGGAACTTAACTCCAGTGAGATTAGCCTACATTCAGCAATCTACTAACACCATCTGCTGGCATGGTTGTGGGGAGAAAGGTACCTTCCTTCACCATTGCTGGGAGTGTAGGCTAGTGCAGCCACTGAGGAAGTCAATGTGGAGAGTGATAAGAAGACTGAAAATCAAACTTCCATATGACCCAGTTATCCCACTTCTGTGAATATGCCCACCCCCGAAAAAAAGAAATGTGGGCCCAGCAGTGTGGCCTAGTGGCTAAAGTTCTCACCTTGAATGCACCGGGATCCTATATGGACACCAGTTCTAATCCCAGCAGCTCCACTTCCCATCCAGCTCCCTGCTTACGGCCTGGGAAAACAGTCAAGGACGGCCCAAAGCCTTGGGACTCTGCATCCACGTGGGAGACGTGGAGGAGGTTCCTGGCTCCTGGCTTCGGATTGGCGCAGCAACGGCCATTGTAGCCACTTGGAGAATGAATCATCAGACAAAACATCTTCCTCTGTCTGTCCTCCTCTCTGTATATCTGACTTTGTAATACAAATAAATAAATTTTGAAAAAGAAAATGAAATGTAACATGTAATCCCGTATTTACATCAGCACAATCTACAATAGCAAAGCCATGGAAACAACCCAGGTACCTGCCAAAAGAGGAGTGGATAAGAAACAACGATATGGTCCAGTGCAATGACTCAGTGCTAAATCATTGCCCCACATACACTGGGATCCCATATGGGCACCAATTCTGGCTGCTCCACTTCCCATCCAGCTCCCTGCTTGTTGCCTGGGAAAGCAGAACAAGTGGCACAAAGGCCCTACAACTGTGTGTGAGACTCAGAAAAAGACTCCTGACTCCTGGTTTAGGATTGGCTCTGCTCCAGTCGTTGTAGGCATTTGGGGTGTGAACCAGCTAATGGAAGATTTTTCTCTCTGTCTCTCCTCTCCATAAATTTAATATGCCCTTAAGGGGGGGATCGGGAGCGACCCTGAAAGCCTCTCAACAGGAGGTCATGCGTATGGGGGGGGGGAGCGGGGGGGAGACCCCAGAGTAGAGCGTGAGGTCAGGAGGAGGCTTGCACCCCAACCCTGAAGACTCCCAGATCCTCACCCAACCCTGAAGACTCCCAGATCCTCACCAAGGACCGTCAACACGGACACCAAGGACTACATCCCAACCGCTAAGGAGACCACGGGGAATAGGAGTGCCTTCGGAGGCCGAGAACTCTGAGGTCACCCACCCCCATCTGGAGCCTCCACAGGGATGGAAGAAGTCCAAACTCTGCAGTGCAGAAACCAGCATCATCGGAATGACCGCCAGGAGCCCTGAGCAGTCTGCAGAAACAGAATAATAATAAACTTCCTTCGTGAATAGGGAGGCAAGCCTAGCCTGGCTCTGGCTCTGGGTCCCCACCCTCCCTCACGGTGACCAATAGGATCACTCCAGTAACCCCTCAAAACAAACAAACAAATATACAAACAAACAAAAAAATCTAGAATGGACAGACAACAACATGGAAAGCTTAGTATCAGACAGGAAATGGCCAGCATGAACCCAAACATGCCTCACTAGGTGGGACACAAAGATTAGTTACGCCTCACTGGGGTATGGGGGATTTCTCTGCACAACCATCCTAAAAAAAAAAAAATGTATTGTACCTAAACTGATAACTGTATGGAATCAGGTTGAATACAAACCAAAATTGAAATGTCTAGGAAGAAGTCACAGGATGTAGTTAAGAAACCGCCATCTTCCTATCAACATACTGTTAATCAATGTCATGTCAATTGATGCCATGAGGTTGTAAATGGCTGTTGATGTTATGTCGGGGCCTTTAATTGATTGGGATGATGCTTTGCTGGCTTTACCTTCAGACCAGAGATGGTCTCACCAAGAAATCGTTGAACACTAGGATAATAAGACACTGGACTTTATGCTTGGTAAATACTTCCAATGAAAGAACCTCATCTGAATTTGAACTGTGGTAACGCATCAAGGTGGAGAAATCCACCATGGGGAGAGGGTTCGGGAAGAGGTGGGGGGAATCCCACTGCCCATAATACTGTGTCACATAATGCAATGCAATTAATAAAATTTTTTTAAAATCTAATATGCCTTTCCCATTAAAAAAAAAGTCTTGAAAAAATATTAAAAAAGAAACTATGGTGCATTTACTCTATACAATATTACTCAGTCATTCAAAAGATTAAAATGTGGACCTGGCACAGTAGCTTAGCAGCTAAAGTCCTCTCCTTGAATTCATCAGGATCCCATATGGGCCCTGGTTCTAATCCCAGCAGCCCTGCTTCCCATCCAGCTCCCTGCTTGTGGCCCGGGAAAGCAGTCAAGGACAGCCCAAAGCCTTGGGATCCTCTATCCATATAGGAGAACTAGAGGCAGCTTCTGGCTTCTTGCTTCAGATTGGCTCAGCTCCAGCCACTGTGGTCACTTGGGGAGTGACTCATCAGACAGAAGATCTTTCTCTCTGTCTTTCCTCCTCTCTGTATATCTGACTTTGCAATAAAAATAAATAAAACTTTAAAAAAAAGAATGAAATGTTGCATTTGCAACTAAATGGTCCCAACTAGAGACCATTATGATCAGTGAAATAAGTTAAACCCAAAGGACAAATATCCTATGTTCTCTCTGATAAAGGCAATCTTCGTGCAAAATACAAAACCAACAGATACATAAGTAAACATGCATCTAGAGGAACTGTATAATATAGAACATCATACCGGAGCTGTGGCTTAGTGGCTAAAGTCCTCACCTGAACATGCCAGAATCCTATATCAGCACTGGTTCGTACCCCGCCAGCCCCACTTCCCATCCAGCTCCTTGCTTGCGGCCTGGGAAAGCAGTTGAGGATGGCTCAAAGCTTTGGAACCCTACACCTGTTTGGGAGACCCAAAAGAGGATCTGGGCTCCTGGCTTCGCATCAGCGCAGCACTGGCCATTGTGGAAGATTTATTTATTTTTATTGCAAAGTCAGATATACAGAGAGAAGGAAAGACAGAGAGGAAGATCTTCTGTCTGATGATTCACTCCCTAAGTGACCACAACAGCCAGTGCTTTGCCAATCTGAAGCCAGGAACCCAGATCCTCTTTCAGGTCTCCCAAACGGGTACAGGGTTCCAAAGCTTTAACCCATCCTCAGATGGAAGACATTTTTTTCAATCTCTTTTCCTCTCAGAATATCTGACTTTGCAATAAAAATAAATAAATCTCAAAAAAAAAAGAATATACTGAGAAGTGAACACACATTGCAGTATGAATCTCTGAACCCAAATAAAAGATTGACTGCCAGTGAAACTGTTATATATCTTGACAACAGGATGCTGGAATTCTTACCATTATCTATACCTGCAATGTCAGGATATATTTAAATAGCAGAATGAAAGACTTGTGATTGCTTTTTGAAAGACTATGCTATTGTAGTAATATAGGGGAAACTAATGCAGGAGGGATGGGAAATCCCAGAGTCTATGGGACCGTATTATGAAATATCAAAAAGAAATAAGGAAATAAGAGGATGGAGGGACACAGGCAAGAGGAAGGGGAGAAAAGAAAGTTGCACTATGCTCCTAACTCTGTATTGTGAAACACATGGGATTTGTTCACATTCAATACTCTAAAACACAAACAAAAAAAGAGCAAGTGGCAGTGTGATACATCCACTGGGGGAAGCTGTAGGCAGCACGGAAACCCAATCTGAGAAAGTAATCATGTGGCCTGTGGCAATCAAAGCTCCAGGACTCCAGCTGCCTAAGGCCCTAGGGAACTGTCCCACTACAGTGTGCACAAAGTGCAAGGCCTGGAGCTTCAGCATGTGCCTTCTTCCCTGCTGTGTTCACTCCTGCTTTAGGACAACTACTCCTTTTTCTATGTCCCCAGTCTGGAATAGGAACGTTTACCCTTTGTCCCTCAATTGTGTCTTGAACGTAACTTGTTTAGGGGGGCGCCAGCACAATGGCTCAACTGGCTAATTCTCCACCTCTAAGAGCCAGTATTCCATACAGGTTTCAGTTCATGTCCCAGCTGCTCCACTTCCCATCTAGCTCCATGGCTGTTGCCTAGGAAAACAGTCATGCAGAGGATTGCCCAAAGCCTTAGAGCCCTTCACCCACTTGGGTAACACAAAAGCAGCTCCCAGCTCCTGGCTTTGGATTGACTGACTCAGTTCCAGTCATTTGGGGAGTGACTTTCTGTCTATATCTCCTCTGTAAATCTGCCTTTCCAATGAAAAGAAAATAAATCTAAAAAAAAAAAAAAAAGTAACTTGTTTCTGAAGAGTTTGCCTTTACTCTTGTGGGGGTGCTTGAACCTGGACTTTTCACTAATATTGGAATGAATTATGAGCAGAGTCAGAGCCTGAATACTATCAGGCATCAGAGGTCTGTCACCCGCATGAAGCAGTTAAGCAGCAGAGGGCCTTTCATAGGGTAGGGCATAGTAGGATGTTATTCCTGGCCTCTCTCTGCTCCCTGGCCAACTATCTCATCATGTGATCTCACAGCTGCTGCCACCATAATACAACTCGACATGATGCTGTCCTGTAGCCAAGCGAGTTCTCACACGTCTTGGTATTATGCTGCTTGGGACATCAGCCTCCAAAACTTTGACGTGAACAAAACCCTTTTCCCTGCAAAGCACCCGGTCTCACACATTTCATTATAGGAACAGAAAATAAATTAACACATATACTCTTTTGGATATACACTGATCATAATGGTCTCTAGTTGGGGCCATTTAGTTGCAAATGGCAATAATACATGCGCTCTTTTAAACACATTCGATTTTATTGGAAAAACAGACTTAGAGAAGGACAGCGAGAAAGATCTTCCATTCACTCATTCATACTCAAATGGCCACAATGAACAGAGCTAAGCCAATCCAAGCCAGTCGTTACGGTCTTCCTCCAGGGTGCAGGGTCCCAGGGCATGAGCCATCCTGCACTGTTCTCCCAGGCCACAAGCATGGAGCTGGATGGACAGTAAGTAGCCACTCAAAATAGTATGCCAGTTCTTGGAGGCAGAGGATTAGCCATTTGAGTCATTGTGCCTGTTATAAACAGCATATGCTCTTAAATGAATTCCAGGATCAGAGAGTCAATATGGCAGAATGAAAGGGTCCATCTTTCATCTCCTTCACAGAGAAAAATCAAATTTTATCCATTTCAAGGTGAATACACAGGGGAGAAAGCTGTAACTCAAAAAGAACATGCACAAAGCCCCCAACCTCGTTGAGAGCGCATCAAAAAAACAAAGAGGGGAACAGGAATAATGCACCAGCAGCAGAAACTGAATCACAAAGCCAAGGGAAACGGTAAGCAGGAGAGCCCCAGTGGATGTCAGCGCCGGCAACACTGACCACCAGCAGCCCCAGTGGACGTCAGCGCCGGCAGCACTGACCATCAGCAGCCCCAGTGGACGTCAGCGCCGGCAGCACTGACCATCAGCAGCCCCAGTGGACGTCAGCACCGGCAGCACTGACAACCAGCAGCCGCAGCGGACGTCAGCGCCGGCAACACTGACCACCAGCAGCCCCAGTGGACGTCAGCGCCGGCAGCACTGACCATCAGCAGCCCCAGCGGACGTCAGCGTCGGGAACACTGACCATCAGCAGCCCCAGTGGACGTCAGCACTGGCAGCACTGACCATCAGCAGCCCCAGTGGATGTCAGCGCCAGGAACACTGACCATCAGCAGCCCCAGCGGACGTCAGCGTCGGGAACACTGACCACCAGCAGCCCCAGCCACAGGCTTGCACTCCAGCCAGGGGAGCTAGCAGAGTATACTTTATAGCTCTGTGTCAGACAGAGAACTCTCTCCGCCTCCTAAAGACCTGCAACAAAGGATGACATCTTGGGAAAGCAGTCACGAGGTAAGACCAGACTACCCTGAAGGAACTCACAGACATTCTACCACAGCAGAAAAGGGGTCACAGTCCCACACTGGACCCAGCACAGACAGCAGCTGCAGACACAATGAGATACATGGGTTCCAATGCAATGCTACTCCAGCACTGAAACACCCCACTTTCACCAACAGATTGGAGAGATAAAAACTCAACACAGAAACATCAGAACCAAGGTATCCTACAAACCAAAAGTACCTAACGAAGTACCCATTCCTTTCACTAGCATATTGTACACCACATACTAGGACACAGGCAAGACAAAAAAAAGGGGGGGGGGGGGAATCGGGCCTGGCACAGTAGCCTAGTGGCTAAAGTTCTCACCTTGAACACACTGGGATCCTGTAAGGGTGCCAGTTTGAGTTTGTATTCCTGCTGCTCCACTTCACTTCCAGCTCCCTGCTTGGAAAGCAGTAAAAGACGGCCCAAAGCCTTGAGACCCTGCACCTGTGTGGGGGACCCAGAAGCAGCTCATGCCTCCTGGCTTTGGATCCGCTCAGCTATTGCAGCCACTTGGAGAATGAACCAGCAGATGGAGCATCTTTTTCTCTGTCTCTCCTTCTCTCTGTAAAATCTGACTTTCCAATTAAAATAATAAATCTTTTTTAACAGAAGACTGGTGGGATGTGTGGCTGTCTTCCACAAACTATCTATGGAATGCATTCAAGAGACAGATTAACAGAAAAAATCCACAGCCAACATCACATTAAACGGTGTGTATGAAAAGCAACATAGTGAATATATAACCCCTGGTACGCAAAAGGATTCTGTTTTTGAGTTTCCACCAAAAGCAGAACCTAAGAGACAAATATCTGATGCGGGAGCTGATGCTAAAATGTATTCTGAGAGAATGAAGGTGGACATATCAGGGAAGGCAGAAAAGCAAAGACAGTGTGTATCGGTGAGCAGATCACTGCTGTGGGCACTGGGTCCCATCCCACAGGGGGCACTCGGGTGCCATATGTGGAATATGCCTTAGTCAAAGAGTGAAGGGCAGGGAATGGGGTATTTTCCTACCAGTACACACCCTTCATAAGCAAGGCTCCTTTTGGCATGAATCACCTGGTCCTTCCTGCCTGCCCCTTCCTGAGCCAAACTCATGCCATTACAGAGTATCCTCAGTCACTGGGGTCAGCACAGGAAGCCCTCGGCACAGGAACCTTGTAGGGACTGAAAGCATCTATTCCAACACATGTGAAACACTGTGGTTTCCTTCTCCTTGCCTCTTTTTCCCTGAATCATACATTCCAAAAGCTCTCTAGACAATGAAGTTATTAGATGTGAGATTGAAAATTTCAATAGAAGTAAATCTATTCTCACTTCACCACCATGTAGCGTTCCTGGCAAGATGGCTTGAGAGTGTGTGTTGTCCCAGCTGGACAGCAGTAGGGTCTTTAGTCACAGCACTGTCCTCTGAGCCTCCCAGATGCTAATGCCACCTTCACTTCCTGGTCTAGAGAACAGGTCATCCCCAATATCCTGAAGTGGACTCATGTGGAAATAAGGCAACAACATATAGAAAGGCTTCGTTGGAGAAGGTCCAGAGGGATACAATGTAGGTCAGGAACAGAGCTAATACTGCAGGTTTAACAAGACATATGGACAACTACCCCAGTCAAACAATGACAGCAAATATCTGGGCAAATGAAGACGCCAAGATAGACTGTGTCAGTCAACGGACGTTGGAAGGGTTACCTCATCCGTTGATTGGCGAGACCGACAGCATTTCAGAACTATTGGATCCACCCAGGCAGAACCCTCAGAGTGTACACCATATTGGGAACCTGGGTTGATATCGGTAGCCATCCCCCATCCCCAGGTACTGAGGTAGTTGAGAAGCTGGGTATGACTTCTCCCCTTATCTCTTCCCTCGCCTCAGAAATGAGAAGAAAAAATAGAAAGTTTGGAAACAATGATCACATTCTCTTTTCCCTAACCCTGGATCCTTCCCACCCTCATCAATTATGTAAACATCAAAATAAATACAAAAATATAATTAGAATATATAAAACCAAAAAAAAATGAAATTAACCAAGAAGGGGCACCACTTGAGATGGAAACAGATGCAAGGATAAGGTAATCCCAAGTGGAACAAAGCTTGCTCAGCTTCTCCCAGAACAACCTGACAGAGACTAAACATTCAGAGAAAGGTTCAGAGAATGCAGACAAGGAACAAAGGTCTCTGACCCACAGAGAGAGTGACGGAAGAGAACACAGAAGGAGGCGGGTGTTTAAGAGGAAATAACCATACACAAGATTGTGCAAGAAATGAAGGGACAACCAAGACAGGAAGGTCACAGGAGTGCACAACACTCCAAACATCACTCACACACCTGACCACAGACTAGACCTTTTCACTCTCATCTCTCCCTTAGAACATGTTATCAGTGCTGGTTACAAGGGTTCTGTGAGCTAGGTTTAGGATTTCTGAGGTTGTAGAACTCAAAGACACAGAAAGCACCATCTAGGATCAGCATGGAAATGAAATATGTTGCAATTTGGACACAACCACCCGTGATGACAAAATGTTGATGTTTTCCTACCACACTACTTCACTGAGGTAACCATGTTGAATATTAAACAGTAAACCCAACTGATCACATAAACTTCAGTAAGGTCACATGCCAATCTCCACTTCAAGTAGGTTGAACATCTGATTTTGATTCTTCACAAAAGAACCAAAGAATTGCCAGTGCTTGTCGATAAAACTTAACTTTTTTCTGACAGTTTCAGTTCTCTGAGAATACGCTCACTGAAGTGGAGCCTCAAGGCTCTACTGGAGCTGGATGGTACCTCAAGTTTTCTTATGGCATTGTGTCACTGGTGTGAATCATGTTAAATATTAAACAGTAACCTCAGCTGAACACATGAACTTGAGAAGGTTCAGACTGATAAAATAGCATCAATCAGGTTAACCCAGGAACACGTGATTAAGGACAACTCTCAGCAACCTAGAAGGCAGTTACTTTGCGGTCAGAAAATTATATTTCCTCAAATGAGCGAATCCCAAAGGTTAGATACCACGTTTGCCTTGATTTAACCTGTAATTTTTGTTTGGTTGTTGGTTATTTTTTGAACGTGTCATTGATACTGTCTCAACCCAGATGTTTTGAAGAATTGAACTTGCATTATTTTTAACATATTGTTTACTCAATACTATGTCAATTAATTCCATAATATTGTATATTGATGCTGAGGTTTTGTTGGGGCTTTTAACTGACCGGAACTTTACTCTGTTAGCTCTACCTTCAGACCAGAGAAGGTCTCCCCAAGAGGCCACTGAACTTATCTGGACAATTAGATGCTGGACTTTATGCTAGGTATATGCTTGCAATGAAGGAATCTCAACTGAACTTGAACTGTGGTTATGCAGCAAGGTGGAGGAATCCACTATGGAGGGAGGGGTATGGGAGCGGTGGGGGGAATCCCCAGTGCCTATAAAATTGTATCACATAATACAATGTTAATAACAATAAAAAAAAGAAAGAAAAAAAACTGTATCACATAATACAATGTTAATAACAATAAAAAAAGAAAAAAGTTATTTTTCCTCAAAAGGCCCCATGAAAGCTAGCTGAAAAAAATAATGTCCACTTGATATCAACTGGAGGATATCAAGCAGTGAGACCCAAAAGGTTAAGCGGCTGCTTGCAATGTCTGTAATCTACATGAAGCAGAGGTTCAAGCCCCAGTGGCTCTGCTTCTGCGCTAGCTCCCTGCCTACTGCACCTGGGAAAGCAGATGTCCCGAGTACGTGGGCTCCTCGTATCCACAGAGAAGACCCAAATGGCTTCTAGGATGTCTGGCCCTGCTCCAACTTTTTGGTCATTTGAGAAGTAAACCAAAAGGTGGAAAATCTCTGTATCTCTCCCTGTCATTCTACCTTTCAAATAGACAAATACATTGTTTACAAAGTGCCTACTTACGGAGTTAGAGCTAGTTTTTACATACTTAATATAGTGCCTATTGCATATATTTATTAGTAACATATCTATACTTACCTGAATAGCACAGTCATCTAAATGTGGAAATCTTTCCATTAGAATTCATTTATATCTTTCATTTTTCTAGATTTTATTCACTGCAGTTTCCTTTGAACAATAATTTCACTTGAAAAAGCTGAATTCAAATCCAACTACTCGGACCCAGTGCAATGACTCAATGGCTGGATCTTTCTGTCTCTCCTTCTCTCTGTTTAAGCCTGATCTGCCTTGCCAATAAAATAAGTTTCATAAAAAAAATCAAAATCCTCAATTTTATCATCAGTTTGAATGAAATCATCTTTCTCATTACTTATTTTTATAAAGATTTATTTATTTTTCTTGGAAAGGCAGATACAGAGAGAGGAGGAGAAACAGCAGAAGATCTTCCGTCCGATGATTCAATCCCCAAGTGAGCGCAACGGCCAGTGCTGTACTGATCTGAAGCCAGGAGCCAGGAACTTCTACCAGGTCTCCCACGTGGGTGGAGGATCCCAAGGCTTTGGGCCGTCCTTGACTGCTTTCCCAGGCCACAAGCAGGGAGCTGCATGGGAAACGGGCCACCAGGATTAGAACCGGCGTACATGTGGGAGCCCAGTGCATGCAAAGTAAGTAATTTAGCCTCTACGCTATCATGTCAGGCACCTTATTACTTTTTAATGGTCAATTATTGTTGCTTTATAGGTAGGCAATTTACTAATGTTTGAGACATTAAATCCTGCAACACTGTAAGATTAACTTAATTTTAATAATTAATTTATTTAAGATTTATTTATTTGGAAGGCACAGAGAGACAGAAAGATGTTCCATCTGTTGGTTTACTCCCCAAATGATCACAGAAGCTGGGGTTGAGCCAGATCAAAACCAGGAGTCAGGAAGTCCATATGGTTCTCCCAGGTAAATGTCAGAGACCCCAGCTTTGGGACTATCAGCCACTGTTTTCTCGGGTATATGAGCAGGGAGCTGGATTGTGAACAGGCCAGCTAGGAGTCAAACCTGTGCCTAAACATGGGATACCAGTGTCATAGGCAGCAGTTTTCCCTACTTTCAGACAACAGGGACCACAATTCACTTTTTTTTAAGATTTATTTATTTATTTATTTATTTATTTATTTATATTGGAAAACCAGATGTACAGAGAGGAGGAGAGACAGAGAGGAAGATCTTCCATCCGATGATTCACTCCCCCAGTGAGCGCAACGACCGATCCGAAGCCAGGATCCAGGAACTTCTTCCGTGTCTCCCACGTGGGTGCAGCGAGCGTCCCAAAGCTTTGGGCCGTCCTCAACTGCATTCCCAGGCCACAAGCAGAGAGCTGGATGGGAAGTGGGGCCGCCAGGATTAGAACGGGCGCCCATATGGGATTCCGGTGCACTTAACACAAGGACTTTAGCCGCTAGGCCACGCTGCCGGGCCCCCCAATTCGCTTCTTATAACAGCTCCTATGAGATAGATCTTCTAGGGCCAACTCCACTCCTGATTCCAACTCAGCTACTGCAAGCACGTGGGGAATAAACCAGCAGATAATTATAAATTAATATGATATTGACCTCTCTTTGTAAACTGCAATATTTAACTTGCAATTAACTAGATTAATGGAGTTCTTTTGAAATGAAGTTAATTATGGGAGTCAAGAAAATGGCCAGCTGCAGAGGGTTGGTGTAGCTAAGTGTGTGGAGAGATAGGGACAGAAAAAATTGGAAGAGTAAAGAATAGAAAGAGGAGAATTGCTGGAAAAAGCATCTGAAACCCCCTGGAGTTGGCGGGTTCAAGGCAAGGGCCGAGCAAAGAGGACTGCAGAAAACTCACAAGTGGTGACTTGAACTGGGGAAACACGAGGGTCATCCAGGGTAAACAGGAACGGAGACAAAGAATTTAAAAAAGAGAGAGAACTGGTGAATCACTATTTGGAGGCACTCAGGCAAATCCGAGTCCATCCATCTGCAGGCAGAAGCCGTGAAAGTACCAGGCGGCGGGGGACCTTCACCAGCTAAAACACAATGGCCCTGCTTAGCAAAATCTATGGTCAGAACCAACGAATTCATACCAGCCTCATAGCAGCCCATCAGCAGGAAAAGTGAATAGTGAGAAGAGTGAAAGCACCGGACACCCACAAGGTGGCAGCAGCCAACAAACATTCTGACTATCTGGCTGGCTGAAGGGCAAACTGGAGTTGGATGACAGAGAACCATTAGGATGAAACTCAAAAGACAGATTACAGGAAAGCATAGGGGTCAGGCAGTGGACAGGAGGGTACCTGGAGACCCTCTGGATACAAGGAAGTGGAGGCAACAGCGGAGTGGTGTTACAGAGAACAGAAAACCTGCCAGCAGCTGGAGAGCAGCAATTCAGACCCCAGCCAAGTATCCAGCATTGGCCACGGCTCGACTCTAGAGGCAGCCAGATAATTCATCTTATAAATCTGCACTAAGGACAAGAATCCACCAAGCAGAATTGCAATGTCAAAAGCTAAAAGAGAGAGAGGCACTATGATGTTACTGAAGACTCTCCAGCAAAGCAGCAAGAGCCCCAACCACCGTCAGTTAACGCAGCAAGACAATGAAAAATTAGAAGAAACAGAAATCAGAAAACTTTTCATAAAGTTTTTGAACAACAATGAGAACCACATACAGAAGTTCAAGGAAATTAAGTAATATGTCACACAGGAAATGTCAGTAATCGAATCAAATGAAAGCTGATATATCAGAACTTAAGAATACAGTGGACGTTTAAAGAGACGGAGAGGCATTCAATCAGGATGAAGCAGAGGACACATTCCAGGAAATAGGAGAGGACAGAACAACAGCAGATGGGTACCTGGAGACTGACAGACACAGGAAGGCAGTGAAAACAATGGTGTGATGTTGCAATGACTGATGCTACAGCAGTATTCAGCTAACGGTGATCTGAACTCCACCAGCAGACGGAACTCTACCAGCAACCAGGTGGGAAGGGACTTTCACTGGAAACTTGAGAGATAAACCCAGACAAAGAACTGTCCATCCTGCTGGTCTGTTTGATTTGACAGGAGTAGAGACAGAGCAGCAGATCTCAGACAGGCAGTGCGAGAACAGGGTGATTTTCACAGCCCAATCAGCCCCCTAGAGCCAAAATGGGTGGCATTTTGCCTAAGGAGGCAAAGGCAAGGGAAAGGACTGAGCATAAACTGAGCTGGGAATGAACTCATTTTTGACTCAGTGAACTGCAGCAATGCAGCATTCTACAGGTTTTACTCAAGACAGATCTGGGTAGCCTTCAGACCTGACGACCAGCAGATCAAGAACTCTAGTAAGGGCACATCAGGCGCCATTTTGTACGGAATGGTAAAAGTTTGACTGCAGGGGACAACAGTGAACTGCGCATGCCCTGAGCTCATGAGACTCAATGAGTACAGTGCATTGCACTGGTCCCACTAGAAAATAATACAGACTTTGACATTTTATGACTCAAAATAGGTCCGTGTGGCAGCCAGACCTAGGTCCAACAGGTTCCGGCAAGATCAGCACCAACAACAACCTAGCTATATAGGATTCCTGGTGTCTCCCTAATCCTGGGATCTGCCCCAACCAGAAGTGGGAGAAAGGTTGTACAGACAATAGTGCAACCTCAGCATGATATCACAGGAAGTGGAGAGTGGTGAACCAGGAGCTGGAGCTATGGAGACCATGGTGGAAATCTGACATAAGAACCCAGACCTGGAACTTGCTGGAGGTTGTGGCACAATTGGTGCAGGGAAGGAATTGTGTACCAATTGCAATAAGTAAAATCGACTGTAGACCTGTGGGTGACACAGCTTAGAAACCTGCCCCAAGAAGAACACTCTGCTAACCAGAAGTACAATGATCAAGAGCAAAAGAAGACTCAAAGGCAAAAATGAATATTACTGAAGACACCCCATGCAAAGGAGCAAAACCTTTTCCCAACCTCAGAAAAAACTGAGGAAGACATCGAGAAAACGGAGGACACAGAATTCAGAAAACTCATTATGAAGCTTCTGATCAATAATTAGAAGCACACACAAGAGTTCAAAGAATTTAAGGAAGCAGTAGAGCAAATCAAGGCTGATGTATCAGAAATTAAGAACACAGTAGAGCAAATTACAAGTACAGTGGAGAGTCTCCAAAATACAATGAAGCAAGCAGAAGAAAGAATCTCAGAAGTGGAAGATACTTCCTGTCACCAGGGGGAAGCAAACAAAAAGCTGGAAGCAGAGCTGGATCAGGCCAAAAAAAGTATTCAAGAATGGAAAGACACTATTAAGAGGCCAAATATAAAAGTTATGGGAGTCCCAAAAGGTACAGAAAGAGAAATTGGTCTTACAAATACAGTTAATAATAAGGGAAAATTTCCCTAATCTGGAGAAAGAATTGGGAAACAAGATCCAGGAGGGGCACAAAACTCCCAATAGGCTTGATCAAAAGCGATCTTCACCACAACACATGATCATCAAGCTCTCTTCAATCAAACATAAGGAAAAGATCCTTAGGCGTGCATGTGAACATGAAAAATCAATTGATATATAAAGGAATGCCAACTAAACTCACAGGATAATCTGTCACAGGAAACTCTACAGGCAAGAAGAGAATAGAGTGACATATTCTCAAAGCAAAAAATTGTCAGCCCAGGATAACATACCCTGCAAAGCTTTCTTTCGTCTTTGAAAATGAAATAAAATTCTTCCACAGTAAAGAAAAGTTAAAAGAATTTGCCTCTTTCAAACCTGCCCTACAAATGATACTTCAAGATGTTCTTTTGACAGAGAAGAGGAATAGCACCTACCAAAACCAAAGGCAAACAGGAAGAACATCCCAGTAAAACGATAACAGAAGACTAAATCAATGAACAACCCAATACTAAAAAGACATGACCAAATTACCACTCATACATATTAACCCTGAAAGTAATTGGCTTAAGCTCAATCAAACATCATAGATTAGTAGACTGGATGAAAAAAAACAAAACACATCTATCTGTTCTCTAGAAGACACATTTCACCAACTAAAATCAGCAGAAGCTCTATCTCATGGATTTTGATGTTTTTGTTTTTGTTAGTTTCATCTCTTCAAAAACAATTTCTCGTGATTAAATTCTTCAATGACTCATGGATCATACAGTAGCATCATTTTCTTCAAGAATGTTCTTGATTTTCTTTTTCAATTCTTCAGCGACACATTAGTCATTCAGTAGCGTATTATTTCACTCCATGGTGTTGTTAATTTCTTTTTTCTCCCAGCTGCTGATTTTGTTTTGTGGCTTTCCATTTAAGGGGATGTATAATAGCTGTGTAATGGAGACTGTCATATCTAGTAACATGTTATTCAATTTCATGGCATTGTAAACTTCTGTTTTTCTTCCTATTGTTGATTTTGTATTGTGGCTTTTCATTTAAGGGAATGTACAGTAACTGTGAAATGAGACTAACATACCCAGATGTGAGGATACAATGTAGTATGCATCTCTACTTCCAAAGATGGACTTACAATGAAACTGTTTACTATATCTTGACAACAGGATGCTGGGCTCTCTGCCATTATCCATGCCCGCAATGATGGACATATTACTTTGTATGAAGAACTATATTTTAGTAATGATATAGAGGAACTAGGTGGATTGGGGAGGAGCCCCCCAAGAGCCTAGGGAACTCTATCATAAAATTATAATAATAAAAAGTATATTGGTAAGGATTTTTTTTTAAAAAGTACCAACAGAGCAAAATAAAAAAAAATGAATACAGTGGAACAAATTGAAACTACAGTGGTTATTCTCCAAAACAGAATGAATAAAGAAAGAATTTCAGAACTAGAAGATATTTCATGTCACCAAGGGGAAACAAACAAAAAGCTGGAAATAGAGCTGGGTCAAACTAAAAAAAAAAAAAAAAAAGTGCCCAAGAATTAACCAAGATTAAAGATTTAAACCTATGATTAAAAGGCCCAACATAAGAGTTATGGATGTTTCAGAAAGCACAGAAAGAGAAGGCGTATTCAAAGAAATAATAGACAAGCTGTTGGCTTCTGAGAGGCACCAGGCTGTATCGGACTCCATGCTTTCAGCCCTGTCTATAGCCACCGCTGCCATGTGGTAAGCTGGGCCCGGGCCTGCCTGGGCTTAAGAGGTTTCTCCCTTCCTGGTGAGTACATGGGGAGGGGTTCTCTTGGGAACAAGGCGGACCTAGGCTCCACCTGCCGCAAACATCATGTGGTGGGAGGGACCAGGGGAGTGCGATTTTGGGTCTGGGTACCCAAAACTTCCTATTAGATGTTGGGAGGACACAGGCCAAGTCAGACTCCATGGATGGAACCCTAGCTACAACCACTGTTGCCAAGCAGTGAGGTGGGCCTGGGGCAGCCAGTGTGCATTTGGGGCCAGGCTCTGCCTACTGGCCACCAAGCAGCACGCTCTGGGGCCTTAGGTATGCAGAACTGCTGTCTAAGTACGACCATACTGAGGATACTGCATGCTTAGCTGAGGCATCAATCCTGAGGGACTCCCAATGAATAACAGGGTAACATATCCTTGAAGGTAAATGAGGCTACTGAGACCTGGTGGTTTGGAGGGGAGAGACCAGATGATCTGTACGGGTCAGTGGATACACCAGCCCACTTGTGAGTCCTGTGTAGAACTTGCTATCACCGAACAATGCTGACCACCACATACCAGCCCACACGAAAGCTAAGCTTTGGGCCTTGTCTAAAGGCCTTTATCCAAGTATCTGACAGATTGTTGGTACAGAGGATGGGTCACATTAGGTAGGGCCTTGACACAAACCAGCACACCAGAGAATCAGGTCTGGGGGTAGATTCTGTGTGAGATGTGTGGGCTCAACCCTGTGGAAATACAAGTCCCACTGTTTAGCTCAAGAGTTGGGGTAGTAATGAGCTGAGCTAGGTGTAACCATGAAACTTGCTATCATTAATGGGTAAAGGAACCAACAACAGTCTGGACAGGTCAAGGAAGCATCATCCAAATGTGCATCCTAAAACAGGGTTTGGGGTGGACCAGGCTGCAACATTCACCAGCTCATACAAGGCCAAAATGGAAGGACAGACTTTGCCAGGAACTGGCCTAATACCCACTGGCATGTATGAGATCTGGGTCTGGGTCAAGTGGGGAAACTAGGGAAACTCCCCTGTGGGTAACAACTCTCACTGATGATCACATGGTCCAGGCTTGGGGGTCAAGCAAAGTGGGCAAAGTAGCTCCAACGGCTGGCTAACATGTGGGTTGGTGATGGAAGGGGGCAGACCGGGCAGGGCCGAGCAAACCTTAGCTTACCAGCAAGAACAGAAATCAGGATGGAGAACAGGTCATGCTGAGCTAGGCTCTTACACTGGCTGGTTTGCACGAGCAAGGGAGGCCGAGGACACAGCATCAAAGGCAAAGGCCAGGACAGGTGGGGGGTGACTGTGCCAACCTGGGTCAGAGCAACCACTGGCACACACATGATCTGTGGCTGGGAGCAGGCCTGCTTGGGGAGCTAGGATACCCTGGCTGGGTTGGGGTTCCCACTGGTGAGTGCAGGGGACAAAGTTGGGACTGTTTTCTGCTCTGGATATGGCTACAGTATCCCTTGGCACAAGTGTGGACTCGGGCTGGGCGCACAAAGCTGGACTAGACTCCAGCACCATCTGGTGCTCTAGAGGACCTGGGTAGATAGATGTAGGACAGACTAGGCTAGGTCTCTGCCCCTACTGAGCCACGTGTGAGCTGTCGCTGGGTATGGACGAGCCTTGGCTGGGCTGAAACATCCAACAGTAAGAACCAGAATGGGTTGAAGGTCAATCAGGAGAATCCGCTGTTCCTGCCAGGACAGTAGGCAGACTAAGTAGGGCTGGCCCACGGACCCAGTGTTATGTGCAAGATCTGGCATTGGGAGAGGTTCTGATAAAGGAGCTTGGGAAACTCATCTGCAGGACACAGTCCCTGCGGGTGAGCACAAGAACCACAACAGGAAGCAGCCCAGATCAGGACAGGGAAAGGTACCCACCAGCATACATTTGGCATGGGTCCGGGGCAAATCAGACTGAACCAGTTCACATCACCCACTAATGAATCCAAGCACCCAGAGTGTGTGTCAGGCCAGGTTTCAATGTAACACATACCAGTACACATTACGGCTAGGATGGGGGCCAGCTGGGCTGAGCTAGGCTGTACCTCCACCAGTGTCAGCTGGAATTGGAGGCGGGCCAGGCCAGGCCAGGATACAGCACCAACTGGCAAATGCTGAGGTGAGGGGAGCCATGACAGACTGGGCCACAGCGCACAACCAGCACAACTGAGAACCAGTGAGGGAGGAAGCAAAGCTGGTAGGGGGAACCTACCAGCTGATTAGGTAATCTGCTGGACCACGACTCCCTCTAGAGTGCATGAGTTAGGATGGGGGCAGACCAGACTATCAAGGCTACAACACCTGTGGGCATCACACGAGCTAGATCAAGAGAAAAGCCAAGCTGGGAAGAATTCGACAGTTGCAAGTACAAATCAGAGTGATTGAGGGTTAGTTGGGCTTTGCCACAGCATCAGCTGGCAGATGCTGACATTGGGGCCAAATTCTGTCAAGTCCAATTGCAGAACCACCTGGAAAATGCATGATCCAGGAGTAGGAGTGACCAAGCAAGGAAAAAGTGAACACCTCCCTCCACTTCCACTGGAGAGCATGAAAATCAGGACTGTGGCAGGGGTGGCTAGACAGAATGGCACCCACAAGCATCTGTGTGGGCTAGATAGTGGGGCTGGTTGGGTTGAACTAGGCTTCAATGCCCATTGACATGTATAAGAACTGAATGGGATGTGGGACCTACTGGTCCAGTCTGCTGTACATACTGGGAAGCACGGAAACCAGGGCAGGGAGCGGTCCTGGTGGGGGTTAATGAAGGTCACTCAGACTAGGCTGCAGCTCCCACTGGTTTGTGAGAGAGCCAAGTATGTGGTGGCAGAATCAGGCTGGACTGCAGCACCAATTGGTTCATATGGAAGACAGATCTGGAAACAGAAATGACCCAGCAAATGCAACCACCAGCATGTGCATAAGCTGATTAGGTAATGGACTCTGTTGGACCCTGTACCGGCAAACTCACACAAGAATCAGATCTGGGATCACCTTAGACGCAGTTTCTCTGGGGATCACTACAACTGAACTGTTGATCTCACAACACCAACCATGAAGAAACTATGTCAGCCAGTGGATTCTGAATAGATTTCATCACGCTTGGAACAGCAAGATTGGCAGCAATTCAGAATTGATGAATTATCAAAACTGGATGAGCAGGACCCTCGGAGCATGCCCCACATCAGAGACCTGGGATGAGTGGGAGGTTGGATGGGGCTTTTCCCTTTCTCTCCCTTTACCCCAGATGCAGGAAAAAAAAAATGTGGAAACAATGGCATTAGCCACTTTTGTAGCCCTTGACACTTTGTGCCCTAATCAACTATGTAAAGATTATCAAAATAAAAAAAATTTTTTAAACAGTCTTCAATTTAAGGGCAAGTGTATGCACAGCATAAATATAGGCTAAGTTGTCAAGTGCAAAACAAAGATCCCATCTGAGCACTGATCCAATTCCCCACTAATGTACTTAGGAAAGCACTAAATGATGACCCAAGTGTTTGATTCCTGCCACCCATCAAGGGCCCAGATAGAGTTCCAAGATCCTGTCTTCTGCCTGACCCAGCCCTGGACATAAGAGCCACTTAAATAGTGAAACAGCAGGTAAAATGCCTCTCTCTCAGGTAAATAAATTTAAGAAGAAAAAAAGGGAGCTGGGGGTAAAAATAAGGTATAATCAGCCTACAGATAGTACTCCAAATCCCATTTTAAAAACCAAAGTAGTTTACTTCAAAAAAAAAAAAAAAACAAAGTATATTTATTTATTCATCGAAAGTCAGGCCCAGTGTGATGGGCCTAGCGGCCAAATCATCATCTGACAAGTGCCAGAGTCCCAAATGGGCACCAGTTCATGTCCCGGCAGCTCCACTTCCCATCCAGCTCCCTGATTGTGGCCTGGGAAAGCAGTCAAGGATGGCCCAAAGCCTTGGGACCCTACACCCACATGGGAAGAAGCTCCTGGCTCCTGGCCCTTGGCTCGAGATCAGTTCAACTCTGGCCATTGTGGCCACTTGGAAAGTGAACAAGCAAAGGATCTTTGTCTCTCCTCCTCTCTATGATCTGACTTACCAATAGAAAAAGTATTTTTAAAAAAAGTTAAATTGGGGCCCGGCGCGGTGGCGCAAGTGGTTAAGGTCCTCGCCTTGAACGCCCGGGATCCCATATGGGTGCCAGTTCTATCCCGGCAGCCCCGCTTCCCTTCCAGCTCCCTGCCTGTGGCCCGGGAAAGCAGTCGAGGACGGCCCAAAGCTTTGGGACCCTGCACCTGCGTGGGAGACCCGGAAGAGTCTCCTGGCTTCGGATCGGCATAGCATCGGCCGTTGCAGTCACTTGGGGAGTGAATCATCGGACGGAAGATCTTCCTCTCTGTCTCTCCTCTCTGTATATCTGCCTTTCCAATAAAAAATAATAAAAATAAATCTTAAAAAAAAAAAAAAGTTAAATTGGGCCCGGCTCAGTGGCCTAGCGGCTAAAGTCCTCACCTTGAACGCACTGGGATCCTATATGGGCACCGGTTCTAATCCCAGCAGCTCCACTTCCCATCCAGCTCCCTGCCTGTAGTCTGGGAAAGCAGTGGAGGACGACCCAAAGCCTTGGGACTCTGCACCCACGTGTGAGACCTAGAGGAAGTTCCTGGCTCCTTGCTTCTGACTGGCGCAGCACTGACCATTGCGGTCATTTGGGGAGTGAATCATCAGAAGTAAGATCTCCCTCTCTGTATATCTGACTTTCCAAAAAAATCAATTAATATTTTTTAAAAAGTGAACTTAAAAATAATTGTATCGAAAAAAATTTTAAAACCAGTTAGAGAGAAATACATGGGTTAGGGGACAGAGATACCTTTCACTTCTCAGAAGACCATAACGGCTGGAGTCGGACTGGTCCAAAGCCAAGAGAGGGATGCAAGTGTCCCATGTGGATTCAAAGGCCCCAAAACACTTGAGTCATCCTCTACTGCTTTCCCAATCACATCAGCAGGGAACTGTAATTGGTGGAGCAGCTGACACAAACTCGCACACCTATAGCATGCCAGCATGACAGGTCACAGCTTTCCCCACCGCATCACAGAACCAGCCTCAGATCAAAACTTAGTATCAGTCGTTACCTCCTGGTTCAAGCCTTTCCCATTCAGGCCTGTGGGACCCTCCCCTGCCACCCAGCCAGCTGTTATTGTCATGGCATTACTGTCATACACAAGAACTGCAGACACCCAATCATACTCATATTTCAGGTTACCCAAAGTCTCTTTTCTGTCCAGACACAACCAGCAGCAGTCCTTTTTCTTCTCAAAGAAGCAGGAAGTATACACAACCTCTTGGAACAATCTGTCACACCAGAAAGCAAAGACACTGTCAGTGACAAATAAGAGTATGTCAAAAGGAACCACGAGCAAAGCCGAAAATGCCACGTCTGGCAGGTGAAATAATTTAAGCATTAAATTCCAGCAGACTGGTCAATATCAAATGTTTAAGCCGATTAATGCATTGTGGTATTTTACAAATTGATTGCCTTTACAGAAAGCAAGTAACCAGTTGATTACAGTGAAAATGGGGACTGTGCATTTATCCTGCCTTTCCTGTAGGATCTGTATCTAAGGTTAACCAAATTGTTAATAGCAGAAATGTTTTAAAGAAGTATTCCAGCCACTAAATGATAGTGAAATATTCAATCACAGCATTTAGAATCAGTTTCAGAACACCTCAGTGAGCAGGGCAGAAGAAAAAAATGAAATAAGACCAGAGTTTATAATAAAGGAACACAAAAGGATTTGTTCATACATGCTTGAAATTTTCTACCATAAATCTTTTAACTAGAACAACATAAAACAATAAAGCATCAGTTGACAGTGGGTTCCAAACACTAGGCTTCTGTAATTCCATTCTGGAGGCCAAATTTCCACTTAAACACCCTTGAGATTCCAATCTGATGAAAACTCAGAAGCCCATTTAACTAAGAGTAAGAGCAAAGTGAATAAACAATTTAATTCAAGTGAACAGCCAGCCATGGAGGCAGAAGTCTCCCTGATCCTGACTGGTTTTGAGATACAGACCTAAAACAGCCTGAGAAGTGTGAGAACTGGAGAGAGAGCTTTTGCATGCAGATCCTGGCACTGCTGAGGACACAGGCAGTTTGTGCAACATCTCAGACACAGCCCCACTCTGGTTAGTGCAGCCACACAGGCACAGCTGAGGGGTCAGGAGGGTCATTTGCCAAGTTGAAATAAGATACCAATGGCTATCTTACAAGATACTTGTGACAAAATCTTGTGTTTCAAAACAGACAGGCACAATGGCTCAATGGTTATATCCTCACCTTGTAAGCACCAGGATTCCATATAGACACCAGTTTGTATCCTGGTTAGTCCACTTCCCATCTACCTGCCTGCTTTATTTAAATATATATTTATTTGTGTGTGTGTGTGTGTGTGTGTGTGTGCGTGTTTATGGGAAAGGCAGATCAAATTTACAGAGACAAGCAGAGACAGAAAGATCTTCCATCCAATGGTTTACTCCCCAAACAGCTGCAACAGCCAGAACTGAGTCGATCCAAAGCCAAGAGCTTCCTCTGGGTCCTCCACGCAGATACAAGATCCCAAGGCTTTAGGTCATCCTCTACTGCTTTCCCAGGCCACAAGCAGGGAGCTGGATGGGAAGTGCAGCATCCTAGACACGAACCAGCACGTGTATGGGATCCCGATGCATGCAAGGTGAGGATTTAGCCACTGAGCCATCTCACCAGGCCCAAAGTTAAATAAATCTTTTTTAAAAAGGAATAACACAACCTTGTATTACTGGTCACATTTTATCTCACAACAGGAAAGAAAAATTGGTCTCAGTAAAAGAATATGTTAGAACACAAGATAAACAGCCCATGACACAAATCCACAGCTTGCTGCAATCACAGTGTAAACTGTCAACAAAAGATACACAATCTTACTCAGCAGCCAGGATCTGGCATACCAATGACATGGCACTGCAACCCACGCCAGCTAGGTAGTTTCCAGATTAAACAGCAAGAAAATCATTGGAGTATAGCAAAATAATAAATGAAAGCATTAGCACAGTTACAAATACCACATCTTCTCATTTTTAAAGAAATGTATGTTTTTAAATGCCTACAACCATTGTTATTTTTCCTGAAATGGCACACATGCAAAAGTGGACACAACCATTGCATCCTCTCCATTTGGGACCCAGGATCCCGTTTCTCAGTGTCAAAGGTCTGGGTGCACCAAGCACAGAAGCTATTTGTAACAAGAGGTAGGCAGCAAATGCATTTCACGGCAAGAACTGACAAGACTAAATACAAGGGCTCGGACCCCATGTCCAGGGATTCATGGAAATATCCAGATTCTGAAGATCAGGCACGTTCACTAAATCATAAGCGCTTTGAGGTCAAGTCATTTTCTTCCCTTTTTTAACAACAATGTACCATGAGCACCGAGAAGAGTGCCTGGCACACTCCAGGGCCTCAATCAAAAAGTACTTGTGCAATAAACCATGAGAACAAGTAGAAAAGCAATTTATACACACTACAGGTCCATTAAACAGGGCGTTGATACCAGGTCATTTTTTCAGACTCACTAAATAGGTCATTCTACAGAACAGAATTTTTCTTTAAAATACTGTTTATTCAGTGATCAATAGCAAAATATTCATTTCCAATAGCTGATGTGTTGACGGTTGTTACAGTGCAAGCAGTAACATCAGAGAAACTTTACAGATGAGGACAGAATACTACAGTTGGAGACAAAAACACAAGGCCACAAGGGACGTGGCACTCACTGTCACACTTGGTAGGTTACAACTTCCCATATGCTCACAAACACAGGCCTCACCCACCTCTCCAGTCAGCATTTACTGCAGTAGGACATGGCAGGTGTCTAAAAGAATTTTGCTAAATGGAAGAGAGTAGTTGAGGAGAGAAGCAGGCAGGATAAAGCCCTCAGAAAAATGAAGCTCAAGCTGCCAACAGGTAAGAAAATTCTGCCTTCCTTACCACATTTGTTCCAGGGGTGGGTACAAACACCCACTCGGCTTGAACTAAAAGACGGGAGCAGAAAGCATCAGCACCAAATAGGTAAGGTGCAAGCAGCTATGCCCTCTGGGAGCCCTACATCGCCAAGCCTTGACCTCTCCGTGGACTTGGGAGTGGGGGGAAGAGTGGGTCAAGGTGACCTTGTGCATCCCATCCTCCACAACCACAGAAGCCCAGCAGATAGGCCGCATGATGAGACTTCCCTCAGGGTACCGGGGGTTCCTGGCGGTGTTGAGTCTTCTGGTGCCGATTAAGAATGGACCTCTGGTTGAAGCTTCGCCCACAGGCCAGGCAGTGGTAGGGCTTCTCTCCCGTGTGGATCCTCTGGTGCCGGACCAGTCGCTCGCCCTTGCTGAAGCGCTTGCCACACACCTGGCACCCGTACGGCTTCTCACCAGTGTGGGCACGCCGGTGCACAGCCAGGTTGGCGTTCCTACTGAAGCTCTTGCCGCACTCACATGTGTAAGGCTTCTCCCCAGTATGCGTCCTGCGATGGACCTGCAGGTGCTGCCTCCGGCTAAAGCTCTTCCAGCAGTCCCCACATTTGTAGGGCTTCTCCCCTGTGTGGCTCCGCTGGTGGACCTCAAGGTGGTGTCTTTGGCTGAAGGTTTTCCAGCACTCGCTGCACACATAGGGTCTCTTTCCCAAGTGTGTTCTCTGGTGCT